>NC_143576.1:265929285-266277792 GCF_048544385.1 Mastigoproctus giganteus | reverse complement strand
TTTAAGCTCTGGATTGGGCCCCCAGAGGATTTTTTTTTTTTTTTTTTTTAAAGTGTTGTTGTCTCATAACCTGAGACCTTATGCGTTCCATCTACTGGAACTGGCCCACCTTCCCGTGGTGTGGACGAGTATCTAGAATCAGCCTTCCTGGTGATAGCTGCTTCTGGGTAGCCAAGAGGTCAGCATAACACAACAACATAACATGCATTAAACTACACGAACATTGCACTACTACACGCTGGCCTGTTTTGCAGAGTCTGTTCAACGTACAAAGAAACGAGGTGGATTTGAACGGACGTTCTAGGAGCCACCCTACCAATACACACACATGTCCACATGGGCATACTACTACAGACACCAGAGAACCTGGCTGCCTTCCATAACTTCTCGACGCAAGTATTCACGCGCAGGAAAGCCTCCTACAGAATAACACAAGCTATGAATTGAGATCCCCAGACAGCAGCTTAAAAATTTTATTTTATTAATTTAAAATTTTTTATTTGTTTATTTTTGTTTTATTTATTAATTTTTATTAAATTACTTGTTTATTTTTATTTTATTTATTAATTTTTCTCATTTTCTCTTCGCGATCTGCACTAGCGTACTTTTTTCTTTTTTTTGTTTTCCCGTTCTCCCCTAGTATAGCTTTATCTTTATTTTTTCTTATTACCCAGAGTCTCTTTTGAGACATTACGTGTTTTATTGGGAGTGGCCCACCTTCCCGTGCTGTGGACGAGTACCCAGAATCATCTATCCCGGTGACTGATGCTTCTGGGTAGCCATGTGCCAACAGAACAACAAAACACACATAATACATACAAACCTACATCACTCACATATTTGGCCCATTTGTAGTGATACTGTTCTTCACAGAGTTATGAGTCGGAGTTGAACAGATGTTCTAGGAACCGCCCTTTACAAAAACACATGTCCATGTTCTTCTTACAGTTTCCTATGACTCTACAAGTGACATCTCCCCATGGCAATATCATGGCAACATGATATTGCCATGGGGGATGTCTTTGTGTGTGCGCGATGCAACGACTGTATCGAAATCAGGCAACAACTCAGCGTTCTTATGGGCCTATATGAGAGCTTGAAGGACAGGGTGGATGCCCTCGAAGGAACTAAATTGAGGGGCCCATCAAGCTCTCAGTGCCCACATCAACGCCAGAGCTAGCACCTGGTCGCCGCGCAACACAGCGGCAACCCCCAAGGCAGAATGCGCTAGTCCCAAAGGAACTAGTAGTTGTTGGTGACTCTATTGTCAGGGAAACGGGGAACATGCTTTGTAAAACGGATAGGTGGAACAGGACCAGGGTATGTCTGCCAGGGGCAAAGGTTGATGACGTTGTAGAGCAGATATCATCTTTTAAGGGCACAAAAGGTGATATAGTTGTACACGTTGGCACTAATGATATTAGGAGATATTAGGAGTACGAGACCGGCAGAATTGCTTAACAAGAACAGGTCACTGTTGAAAAAAAGCGGTGAATTAGGGTTCAATTCGAAAGTGTCTGCAATTCTGCCCAGACACGATAGGAGGAAGTATATGAAGAGAGCCTTGTCGATCAATTCGGCCCTGGAAAGAATGTGCAAGGCTCAAGGAGTAGAATTTTTTTCAGCCTGGACTGTATTTGTTAACAGGAGAGACTGCTTCTACAGGGATGGGATACACTTAAATAGAAAGGGTGCAAGAATATTTGCTGATGCTATCGAGGCAGTGTTAGGTGGATCGGAAAACTGCTAGATTGGGGGGATACAAAGACGAATAGATTAACAGTAGCCCACTGGCAGAGGTGAAAGAGATTCTTGCACTGCTTCTATTGGAATGAGCAGAAGCCTGAAAAACAAGATGTAGGATATTTCAGAGACTGGCGGGAGTCATTGCGGTACAAGTAAACACATGGGTTGTTTTAGGGTAGCTAAGAATAGAAATAGGTGCATGTATACTTGTGTGTACACCAATGCTAGGAGTTTATTAAATAAATTTGATGAATTTGAGGTATTGCTCAAAACATCAAAGTCAGATATTGTTGGGATATCAGAGACGTGGTGTCACACAGATATAAGTAATGCGGAACTGGAATTTGGGGAATACAATGTGTATAGAAAGGATAGACAGGACAGGAGGGGAGGAGGGGTTATACTATTAGTTAAGAAATACCTAAAATCCAAGGAAGTGAAGCCACTGGACATCGCTGGACAGTGCAGTGTCGGGTCAGTTTGGTGTGACATAAGCATTGGGAGATCAAAATTGAGTAGGAGTGTGCTATAGGTCTAATGACTCTGATGAGTATAATAAGAAACTGTACAGGGAAATAGAGTGGGCCAGTAAATCAGAGAGTCTTATAATGGGATATTTTAATTTCCCAGATATTGACTGGACTTTGGGGGCTGGTTACTCACACACTAGCAAGGATTTTGTGGATTTATTGGATGATTGTTTTCTACATCAGCATGTTAGGGAGGCAACTAGAGGGAGTTATACTCTTGATTTGATTATCAGTAGTGATTCTTCATGCATTAAGAATCTGCAGATAAATGAACCACTAGGTGGTAGTGATCACAGTGTGCTCAAGTGGGATTTACTCAAAGAGGTAACTACCATCAGGGGTAAAGGGAAGGGTTATTGCTTTCGTAAAGGCGACTACGATGGACGGAGACAGTATTTAAATTCTATACAGTGGGACCAACTGATGATGTTACCAACAGCAAATTCAAAATGGGAAGCATTCAAAGAACTTATCTTGGAAGCTACTAGGCTTTACATACCAACTAAGAAATATTGTTCAAGGTTTAGGCCTAAATGGATGTCAGATGAACTGATGAGGCATATGGCAGAGAAGAAAAATGCATGGGATACATACAAATTAACACATATCACAGAAGCCTATGATAGATACAAGTTGATCTGTAACCAAGTTACAAAGGAGGTTAGGCAGGCGAAGGCAGATTACGAGAAATCTTTGACAAGGGATGCAATGAAAAACAGGAAAGAGTTCTTTTCTTATGTAAACTCTAGAAGGAAGTGGATGAATCAGATTGGTCCACTTGATATCGATGGGTCAACTGTTGATGATCCTGCTCAGGTAGCTAACAAACTAAATGAATATTTTGCATCGACATTGACACATGAGGAGTTATTTAGCGAAGGGAAAGCCAGAGGTGTATTCAACTCGAGCAGTAAGCTAGAGAATTTTGTAATAACTGAGAGTAAAGTGGAGGAGAAATTGTTGAGGATAAACATAAAAAAGGCACCCCGGGTGGATGGGACCTATCCAGTTATATTAAAGGAGGCAGCAAAGAAAGTAAGCATACCCTTAGCCATAATTATGAGAGCTTCCTTGGAGTCAGGGGAGGTACCCACAGACTGGAGATTTGCAAATGTCACCCCAATTCACAAAAGAGGATCCAAGGCTGAAACAAGTAATTATAGACCTGTGAGTTTAACTTCTGTTCCAGGAAAATTAATGGAGGCACTGGTTAAAGAAGCACTGCAGGATCATTTAGACAAGACTTCAGTTATAGCTCGGACACAGCATGGTTTTGTTAAGGGGAAGTCTTGCCTGACCAATTTGATTGGATACTATGATGTAGTCACAAAAGAACTGGATACAGGGAATGATATTATATACTTGGATCTTAGAAAAACTTTTGATACTGTTGCACATGGAAGACTGCTGCACAAATTGGAGCAGTGTGGCATTGGAGGCAAATTGCTGCTGTGGATAAAGGGGTGGCTGAGTGGGAGAAGACAGAGAGTGGTAATCAATGGACACTGCTCGTCTTGGACTAATGTTATTAGTGGAGTCCCTCAGGGTTAGGTGTTGGGTACATTATTGTTTTCTGTATTCATAAATGATATTAATGAGGGTATATCAAGCTTAATGTCGAAGTTTGCAGACGATACAAAGGTAGGCAGGGTTGTGAAGGACAGTACTGACACTATGCTGCTGCAACAGGATCTGGAAAGGTTGAGCAGATGGGCTGAGCGGTGGCAAATGAAGTTTAACATTGACAAATGTAAAGTACTACACAATCGAAACAGTAACCCCAGAGCAACGTATCAACTCTGTGGTGGTAGAGAATGAAAGGAACCTAGGGGTGGTTGTGCAGGCAGATATGAAGTTCTCTGAGCAGTGCAGACGGGTGCAAGAGTAGCTCATGGTGTATTGTGAATGATATATAGGAATTTTTCTAGCAGGGATAAGGAGGTGATTATTCCCTTGTATAAGGCAATGGTCAGGCCACACCTAGAGTACTGTATACAGGTCTGGAGGCCTCATTTCAAGAAGGATGTAGAGCTGCTGGAATGAGTACAGAGAAGGGCAACAAGATTAGTGAATGGAACAAAGGGGTGCTCTTACGAAGAAAGGCTTAAGTTTTGCAAATTACAGTGTCTGGAGACTAGGCACCAGCGAGGTGATCTGATAGAGGTGTATAAAGCCTTGAATGGTTTGAGCATGCTCAATGCTGATGGGATTCTTCCTCTTGCTCAGGATAATCACCTGAGGGGGCATAAATTGAAATTGAGAAAAGACAGATATAGGATAGACGTGAGGAAATTTGCCTTTAGCCAGCGGGTGGTTGGTTGGTTGGTGGAATAGACTTCCATCCCTTGTCGTGGAAGTTGATAGCCTAAATAAGTTTAAGGCTCAGCTGGACAGGTACGTTGAACGAACAGAGGGGTGAAGTGGAAGTGTTTTTTTTTTTTTTTTTTTTTTTTCTGATGCTGCATAAGCTTGCTTTCTTGCATCAAATGCCTCTACTAATGCTAAATCTGTGCGATGCTTCACGCGGTAGTTTTTTTGCATTTGAAAACTGTATTTCGCTAATGAGATGCGTTAGCGATGTGGCAGAGAAAATGATAATCCTGAATTCCTATGTGCTTGGCCTGTATCTGCAGGCAGATACAGGCCAAGCACATAGGACGACCCCTGCTCATCGTTGGATATCTTCTAAGGTTTCACCTGAATGTCGGTACTTGAACGTGCGATATCAAAGCGACCACAGTGGATATCGATACGGCAGGTTTTCCCACAGATGGTGCAATGATCCGTAATTGCTTAGAACAGGGTAAAGAGAGTATATACATTATATAATGAGAATGAAATATATTAATAATTTTAATTATTCAAAGCAAGCAATCCATAATTAATTTGAATATTACTCAAGGTTCAATTTGTAAAACTTACTTTTTCCCCGATCCAATACATTCCTGCAAAAAATGAAATTTTCTCACTTTTTTTTATAGTGGGTGATATTAAACATTTATTGAGTTTCAAAATTATATTAAGTCAAGAAGCAATAGTTATAAATTTACAATGCTATTCCAGAAAAAGGGTCTTCCTTATTTCTTACCACTTTATTTTTGGATTCATTCCTAATATTGTTGTGCTTCTAATAGCAGTGGATATTTTTTATGCAACAGTGACTGAAAACATTTGCACACGTTTGTGTAAACCAGAAATGTCAGTGCGGCTTCCTTTCAGAACATCGAGCAGATCATCCCGATATTTTCCTAAGAATGATGCGTTTCTTCTGCGTGGGATCTGTGAAGAAGGCGATCAATGATTCACATTCACTAATGGAAATAACGCAGTAAACTGGGATGGTGTGGGCCACTGAGCAATGGGAATAATAAGATGATTATATGCACCTTTTCTACTACCGTTACTGCCTCTTCAACGTTTTCTGTCCTTTCAGCTTCTACAATTCATATTGTTTGTTTATTATGGAGTTTTAAGAGGCATCAAGGATTTAGGCCATGTTGAGCCGTAGATGTTATATCTGCAGTGTCACAGCTTGTCCGGACAAACCCTCCCAAGAACAAAATCCCCTAGGACAAAACCCCCAGGACAAAATGCCCTCAGTTAAAGTGGAAAGCAGGGAAAAACCCCCTCAGTCAAAGTAAAACATGACAAAAGCCCGCAATTTTTCTGTTTTTAGAAAAAAATGGGGGCTCTTTTCTATTTCTAAAGACCTTTAGAAATAGAAAAAAAAAAAATTCAAGTAATATTAATAATGAAGTATTCCTGAAAAACAATCTTTGTGTGTTGGTTCACTCTACTTGATCGTTGTTTTGTCTACATGAGTAATCCTTCGAAAGTGAGCTGACGCACTCAGGTCACCATTAATGATCATGTGATCATTAAATGGTCACATAACCTTTGTATGTTAACGGCCTCTCAGGGATAAAATCAGAATTAACCTCAGGTCGTTCCTGGGGGGGGGGGTGAAAGTCAGGTGTGTATATAAGGCTGCTAGATCTAATCCGAGGCATCATATTCCAGTTCAGCCACCATGTTGTAATGTCTGTGAGAATATACTGTTGTTGTGAGCTTGTAGTGTTTTTAAATATTAGTTATAATCTCTCAGTGACCCGAAAAATCTGTCTATCTTCAACCACTATAGAGATCCTCAATAACAATAAAGGATGTTCTGAACTGTGCAGAAGGTTACTTATACACCAAGAATAGCTCAAACAGTACACGAATAACTTAGGAATGCACTTTCTTGCAAAAGTTGTGCTCACACAGATTTGGAGTTGAAGCAACTACTTTCTGTGACTGAACCCAGCCAATACCCAGATCCTAACAAGGTTAAAGCAGTCGAAGTAAAGAACGCCATAAAGACTGCTGCCTAGACCAACAGGGACAGACCTCCACATATTGTTGAAGACGCCATATGTCGACAACCACTTGAAATTCGTTGTGTCATTGGTCGACTTGACTCTTTGAAACGTAATGTTAGACGTCTACAGAAGCATTGCCAAAGGACCCATCATTCTTACGAGAATTGGAGCATATCAGTGGTGAAGGGAAAACTACAGGGGCACTAGAATACCAGAATTTGCTCATTTATGACACTGGACCTGAGTCGATAGAGAGAATTATATTGTTTGCAACCAACTAGGCACTTGAACAATTAGCCCACAATACCACATGGTGTATGGAAAGGACTTTTGTACTCCAAGAATGTTTCAGCAGTTATACATCATCTTAGCTCTTCTTGCGCTATTTATTGTGTACGCCATTCTGCCTGCAAGGTCTCAATCAACCTATGAAGGTCTCCACAGGGCAATAATGGATAAATGTGATTATCTGGGATTCATTCTAGATCTCACCACTGTGATGACCGATTTTGAACGTGCAATGATTAATGCTTTTTCTACAGTCCTTGGGCAACATGTGTCATCTCGTGGCTGGTTCTATCATCTGACCCAAGTATATGGAGAAAGGTGCAAAGTGCAGGACAGACTGCTGCGTACCGGAGTGATGATCCAGTGAAGCATTTTTGTAGAATGTTGAATGGATTGGCTTTTCTGCCTATAGATGAAGTGGCCAGTGAGATGGATTACATCGATGAGCCAAAATATTATGACCAGCGAGTCGTTATGCAAATCGAAGCAACTGCAGGTGAATTACGGCGCGTGTGGGGACACTGTATAAAAAACACCTGATACTGAGCTCCATTAATCAGTATTACTCTAGTTCTTCAGATGGGGAAGGCAGCGGACTTAGCGAGTTTGACAAAGGCCAAATTATAATGGCCAGACGACTGGGTCAGATCATATCCGAAACGACACAGCTGGTGGTGTGCTCACGGTAAGCCGCGGTTAGTACCTACCGAAAGTGGTCCGAGGAGGGGGAACCCACGAACCTCAGGCGAGATGTTGGACGACCCCTGCTCATCGATGCTCGAGGGGAATGAAGGCTCTCCGGGATGGTACGTGGCAATAGAAGGAAGACTGCGGTACAACTCGCTGGTAATTAGAATGCTGGTATTGAGAATAATGTGTCACAACACACAGTACATGAAACCCTCCTGAAATGGTGCTGTGTAGCCGCAGACCGCTCCAAGTGCCCACGATTCACTGGTGACGGCGCTTACAACGAGCATGCAAGCATCCAAACGGTACCTTGAGCCATTGGAAGAAGGTCGTCTGCTCCGATGAGTCACGTTTCCTGTTGCACCATGTGGACGGCCAGGTACGTGTGCGTCATTTATCTGGGGCAGTGATGGCACCTGGATGTACCGTGGGATGAAAACAGCCAGTGATGGCAATATCATGCTTTGGGCTATGTACTGCTGGGGTATCATTAAATATGCTATATGGGTGTGTATTTGTCTCCATTATCACATATGCTGCTGGTGTTTTGTGTCATAAAGTGATTAATGTTGCAATTAGAAAGCACGAAGGTTCACCCAAAGGTTCGCTCTCCTAGGTATTACCAGGGCCTGCCGTACTGTCTGTATTAACGCTCTGAATGCAATATTTGGGAAGATGCCTGCCGATTTATTGGTAAGCCATTCAGACGTGAGATATTATGTTATAAGAAGCATCTCCACGGAGATTTTAGGTATACGGTCATGCCTGTGGGTGGGGTGGTGCTTGATGGGGGCTGCTTGCGGGTGAGAGATGTAGGATATATGATGAGTTAATGAATATTTAGCAAACTAGATGGAATGGCTCTTAAAGGCAGGGAAACCTATGCTTCTAGTCTTCCGTAGCAACCGTGAATTGGAAATTAAGATCGTGGTTAGAGTTTAACTTGAGTGCTTGTTTCCTGCTGACCGGGCATGGCTTAATGTATAGGCTGAGTCAGTTTGGTTTCGTCCCTTCTGGCTTGTGCTTCTGTCAGGCGATGGAGACTGGCCTTCATGTCATGTTCTGTTGTCCCTATTATGAAGATCTACGCAGCACACTTAAACGGGAGTCCTTTAATTTGGATACCTTGCTGGATTTATTTGTAAGTCGAGTGTCCTTTAAATGGGTCTCAACTTTTGTTAGTAATATGTTTAAAAGGAGGGCCACGTTGTTAAGTGATAGTAGAAGTATTTTGTCACAATGTATAGGAACAGCAGCCGAAGGGCACTGGATGTGCTATTCAGTGCTGATAGGCTAATATATTGGCTCTGTTTTTATAGTGCATATTATGTGAAATTTTATTGTTCTTGAACCAAGATTTAATTGGAAATTATAGAAAGATTTGTTATTTTTTTATTTATATATTTATTATTATGTTGATTACGAATACATTCTTTTAAATCAAAGGCTGTATACATGGTCTTTGGAACTTGAGAATTAGTGCATATGGGCCTAGGCCCTGGAGGTACGTATGGGATGAAGTTGTTAATATGTGTATGTATGTGTTCTGCTGCCATACCTTGGGTCCAGTCATCCACGTGCCAGGCACTCTGACGTCTATCAACTATAAACACATCATTGCTGACCAGGTATACCCTTTCATGGCAAAGGTCTTCCCCTCAGGCAGTGGCGTCTTTCAGAAGGATAATGCGCTATGCCACACCACCCAGATTGTTCGAGACTGGTTTGAAGAACATGAGGAAGACTTCCAGGTATTGTCCTGGCCTCCAAATTCATCAATCCTATCGAGCATCTGTAGTTTGTGTTGGAACAGTAATTCCGATCTGCGGTGTCTCAACCACGGACCTTATAAGAGTTAAAGGATCTGCTGGTTACGTGTTGGTACCAGATACCACGAGACACATTTAGAAACCTTGTACCGTCCATGCCTCGCCGGGTAAGAGCTGTTTTGGCCGCACGTAGAGGAACAACATCATATTTGGTAGGTGGTCAATGTTTTGGCTCATCGGTGTATTTGATAGAGAATATATCTGCTGTTGAAGGACTGAAAAGCCTAGTGGACTATTTCAGTAGTACCTATGCAGGGACTATCTTACTCGTAGGCAAAGAAGGCAATTGCCTAGGGTCGATAAAATCATGGGGCTTGGTCCCTTTGAATCATAAAATCTTTTTTTTTTTAATTTACAAATAAGAAAAAAAAAAAAAAAAAAAATTCTACCATAGTATAATGTATAGTGTTAGGATCTAACGGCATCAGTGGTGCACACCATCGATGCGTAGTATACATTCAAGTGTGTTACAGAACACCGTAGAGGTATTTTTTCATTCATTTATTAATTACACACAATATACAGTCTCAAGATTATGTACATCAAAGCATATACATTATTTATATACAATATATATAATTAGATGCTCTGTACATATCATTAAACATGTGTGAATATAAGTGTGTTCTTTAATCAGGGTAGCTCCCACGCATAAGCCCAAACTCTACCTTGAGAACATGTAGTCTTTACAAAGCATACCTGGAAAATTATGTTGAATTACCTGGGTGTGATTTTACTGTAGCGCAATTCGCGCATGAAATCCCGCACCCACTGAAGGTAGTGCAATACCAGTGAGTGCCAGCAATATTGCTCCCTGGATTGCCCATACTACGGAACCAGCAGGAAAAAAATATATATATAATAAAACAACAATAATATTCAAGTCTGGATGGCACAACTATAAACTTCAAATACTACAGTTTGACTGAATATTTCCTCATTTGCCGTTCCACATGCACTGCAACCTTTAAACCCAATAAAGATACTGTCCAGAAAATGTCTAACTATCCGCCCTGGATAATAGAACCATTAGAGCACCAGACCCGACGCAGTGAATCAGGTCCAGCACCCCCAGAATCCAGGAGGAAGTATTCATTATCATTGCACAAAAGACAACTAACCAGAGCACCAGACCCAACACCATGAATCAGGTTCAGCACTCCACCCAGAGGTAGAAACCGATAGTTGAACACTGTACAGGCAGGAGGTTTAAAAGTGTATGGATATTGTGGTGTACCACAGTGCTTTCTGCCGCTGAGAGAACCTTAAAACTATGGATAAGGATACACTAACTGTTCTTCCTCGGCAATTACGGCCGCGCAAAACGCCTTCTTCCGGAAACTTTCAGAGTTACCTTCTTATTCATTTCGCACAATTTTGCTTTAGTCATCGATGAGTCTGCTGGAGTCTACAAAAGTGCACAAACCATGTTATTACTGTGTATGAATGCTTGTATACACCAGTGGCGTTATTGGACTTTAGCCCTATGTTAGTTACTTAGGAACACTACTGAGTTTCTAAGTAACTAATATATTCTCCTAATTATCGTAGTCACTTTTCTGTGTTTGATATTCCGCAAGTTCATTTTTGTTTTGTGAAATATATTGATCTGTATCAAATAAGTATTCAACTGTATGGTGTTGAACAAACAGCTGTCTCATCTGACAGCAGAACGGTATAATATCAGTAATTTAAAAAGCAGCTTTAAGAAAGAATTACTGACAAGATGACTTTTTTAATGCGCCATTGACGATATGACTTCATAAAGCCTATCCATTTATTCTTCTTATTATTCCAAAAACATTAAATGCCGTTTCATAATAAACATTTTTACAGGGGCCCCAAAAAACTTTGCCTAGGGCTCGCATATCCTCAAGTTAGGTCCTGCACCTATGTAGTAGTAGTAGTGGCACACGATGCAAGAAAGCAAGTGTAGGAGCTTATGCAGCATCAGCCAAAAAAAAAAAAAAAAAAATCACACCATTCCCTCCAAATGCCTGTCCAGTTCCTCCTTAAATTTATTTAACCTATCAACTTCTACAACGACAGATGGAAGTTTGTTCCAGCAATTAACCACCCGCTGGCTAAAGGCAAATTTCCGCACATCTATTCTACATCTGTCTTTTCTTAATTTGAACTTATGTCCCCGTAGGTTGGTAATCTGAACAAGTGGAAGGATCCCATCAGAATTCAGCGTGCTCAACCCATTCAAGGCCTTATAGACCTCAATCAGATCACCGCGCAGGTGCCTAGTCTCCAGCCACTGCAATTTGCAGAACTTAAGCCACTCTTGGTAAGAGAATCCCTTCATTCCCCTCACCAATGGTGTTGCTCTTCTCTGTACACGCTCAAGCAAATCTACATCCTTCCTAAAATGAGGCCTCCAGACCTGTACGCAGTACTCAAGGCGTGGCCTGACCATTGCCTTATACAGAGGGACAATCACCTCCTTTTCCCTGCTAGCAAAATTCCTATATATCATTGACAAAACCCCATGACCCGCCCTAGCAGCCTGTCTACACTGCTCAGAAAACTTCATATCTGACTGCACAATTACTCCCAGGTCTTTTTCATTTTCTACCACCTTAAGTGTAGTACCACACAGTTGGTACGTTTCTCTGGGGTTACTTCTACCCATATGCAGTACTTTGCATTTGTCAAGGTTGAACTTCAGTTGCCACTTCTTAGCCCATCTGCCCAAATTATCTAGATCCTGTTGCAGTAGCACACTGCCATTACTGTCATTAACAACCCTGCCAACCTTTGTGTCATCTGCAAACTTCGACATTAAGCCTGATATACCTTCATCAATATCATTGATAAATACACAAAACAACAGTGGACCCAACACCGAACCCTGTGGGACTCCACTAATAACATTAGTCCACGAAGAGCAGCACCCATTGATTACCACCCTCTGTCTTCTCCCACTTAACCATCCTTTTATCCATTGTAGCAACTTACCCTTAATACCATTCTGCTCCAATTTGTACAGTAGTCTTCCATGCCCAACAGTGTCAAAAGCTTTCCTGAAATCCAAGTATATGATATCAAAATTATTTTTTGCATCCAGTTCCTTTGTGACCACATCATAATAACCAATCAAATTTGTCAGACAAGACTTTCCCTTAACAAACCCATGCTGTGTCTGAATTATTGCTGCAGTCTTGTCTAGATGATCCTGCAATGCATCTTTAACCAGCGACTCCATTATTTTACCCGGAACAGAAGTTAAACTAACTTCTGTTCCGGCATGTGTTCGGCATTTGTCGTTGCATCCAGCCACCAGCTCTTTCTGATGGAACATTTCCTCCAGTATGCATGAGAACGATTGCTCCCTTGTTTCCGCCATACTTATGGAATCAATCAGGCAACTATTGATGAAGAGGAGGATTCCAAGTAAGATGAATTAAGGAAGTTGCCAAATTACTTGAGCAGAAAAAGACGGGATGGAAAAGTTACAGAGCAATAAAAAGTACTGAAGCCTATAACAGCTACAAAGTGATCTGTAATAGTGCCACAGAAAAGGTTAGGCAAAGGCAGATTATGAGAAATTGCTGGCAAAGAGAGCAAACGGGGTGGGTGGTAATGAATTCTTCACATATATAAAGGCAAAGAAGAGAAGAAACCAAATTGCACCCTTATGTAATGGACGTGGGATGGTATTAGATAAACCCCAGCGGAAGTTGCAGATAAACTCAGCAGTTACTTTGCATCGAAGAAGAAAAACTCTTCACGTCAATGAGAAATTGTGGGAGTGAAGTTGTAAAAAATGTAATTAATGATGTTGAAATTTCACACACGTTTATTTAATAAAAAAACTCCCGAGCCAACAGGCCAGTAAGGCTGCTGGGGGTTGATGCACTCACTTGCTGCCTCCCTATAATCTTAAAGGAGGCGGCAAGTGAGTGCATTGAACCTAATTATGCCAGCATCACTGGACTCGGGAGTGATTCCGATGGATTGGAAAAGTGCCAATGTGTCTCCAATACTCGGCATGGTTTCGTAAAGGGTAAACGAAGTTTAACAAATCTGGTTAGCTATTTTGACAGGGCACTCAAGAGCTGAACTTTGTGAATAATTTCGACGTTGTTTATTTGGATTTCAGCAAAGCATTTGACTCAGTCCCACATGAGCGGTTAATTTATAAGTTGGAGCATGCTGAAATCAGAGGGAAAATCGTTAGATGGATAGCAGGGTGGCTTTAGGGCAGGACAGCAGAGGGTTGTGATAAATGGTTATTCCTCAGATTGGGTTGATGTAAGAAGTGGGGTTCCCAAGGATCGGTATTAGGACCACTTTTGTTTTTGATTTTCATAAATGACATCGATGAAGGGATAGAGGGCGTGATGTCTAAATTTGCAGATGTAAAGATTGGTAGAATATTTAATGATCGCAGCCAAGCAGAGCTTCTTCAGAATGTCCTAGATAGACTTCAGGGAGGTCAGAAAATGGCAGCTATGCTTTAATCCATCAAAGTTTAAGGTATTGACCCTGGCGAACAGTAACCCCAAAATAACTTGGCGGAGTTGAACTAAAGCCGGTAGTGGAGGAAAGGGACTTGGGTGTTGCTATAAGGTTGTGAGGGTTCACTTTTTTTGTTTCATTAAATTTCAATTTGAACCCTACCGAAGTCTCAAACAGCCCACAAAATGCAATTCACAGAAAATTCTAGATTGAAGGGTGTGTAAAGCGAGTGTTAGCAGAACATTAAAGACACATTTACAAACATTTAATGAACATTATATACAACATTTACATACAAAAACCCCCAAATAATTCCATACATGCATTCTATATATATGAACCATACTAGTATACAATACCTCTTCTCATTCATCAACTATTGGCAATTTACAAATTATTAACATCAGTTGTATCTTACTTAATATGAATCAATGATTACTCACTCATTCTTTTACATTACCAATTTTTATCGCTTAAATTCGTAAAACTCATTTCAACTCTTATTACTCTTTCTATATATTTTTTTCTAACCTTTAACACATGAAATTTATTACAATTGGTATCCTCTTACCTCAGTAATGTTCACTATAAATCATTTATTTTACCTTAGTTACCGTCTTAGTCATCCCTCTTACTCATGAGGTTTCTCTATTAATAAAATTTCTCTTTACACCTCAAATAGTATGTTATCTTGTGTTGGCACCTGGCCTAGTTTAATGATATAGGTTAGCATATCCTTACAGTACTACCCCTATATATATAATTTCTTTACTAATTCCTTTATATTATTACTTTCTTTTTATTACCCCTGTACCACCCTTTTGTTATTTCATAATCATTAACATTCATAACAAATTATCCCAACCTTAGTAACTAACTTGCTTAATACAATAGGAATCTTCTTTTTTAAAAGGACTATCACTCATTTCCTTACAGAAGTAGATTATGAGTCCTTGAGTTAAGGATTCGAGAAAAAAAAAAAACAGGAACAGACTTACGTTCCTAAATGGCCGCTACTTCCAATTTCCTTTGCATCCAGGCTTCCTTCGTGGCAGACAGGCTTTCTTCCATTTCTTGGGCACTCTGCTTCATTAGTGGCGGACAGGCTTTTTCTTTTCTTGGCTCACATCTCTGCAAAACTAGTCTTTTCTCAATGGACCGGTCCCCAGACACGCGTGTAGTCTCTTACACGACAAAACGTCGGAGATTACGTTGGAGATCTTGAGATTACGTTGCCAGGGACGCCGATCACCCTATTACTGTCTTCCGATGCAGCATTAGGCTCTCTTTCTCTTCTTGCATGTTTACCTTAGTCTTAAATTTTCGACACATGTTTGCCCACTATCATACTTCCAAAAAATCACTTTCAGTCCATAGTTACTTGCGCCCTCTATACCTCACTACATCTTTCTCTCACCCATTTTTCTTCTTCATCTTGTTACCACGAGATGTAACCTGCAATCACAAAAACTACTTCCACCCGCAAACTCACGATCTTCTCCCCTGACCACAGAGAAGTCAGAATCAGAGTGGACACTTGCTCAATTATTCCCCCCAAATATTTCTTTTTCTCTCAAGTTTGGAACACCTCCCCAAGGACTTGTAGCCAATCCCCGTACTCTGTTTAATTTTTCATTCCTTCCTATATGCCAAAATGTCTCAACACAGCCATTTCCCTAGCACACAAACCAACCAGTCTCTAGAATTTCTTTTTTCACACGGTAGTATGTCCCTTTCATGTTTGCCGGTC
Source organism: Mastigoproctus giganteus (assembly GCF_048544385.1). Taxonomy (NCBI): domain Eukaryota; kingdom Metazoa; phylum Arthropoda; class Arachnida; order Uropygi; family Thelyphonidae; genus Mastigoproctus; species Mastigoproctus giganteus. Next base: position 266,262,131 of record NC_143576.1, on the reverse strand, counting down.
ACCTCTAAAACAGTTTCGTGTTCACACCTTCTCTGCTAAAAATGGCTAACTTACCAAAATATCAGCCACCCTCATGCCGTTTTCTTTTGATATGAACGCTGGACGTCCACTAATTTCCTGTTTACCCCCTGACAGTGGCTTAGATCAAAAGAGACTTGTCATAATCCAGTTTCACGGTCGTATTGTTCTTGCCTTCAGCAACCCTTTCATGCCTGTTCGCAAATGGCACCCCCTCCCTAGTGCTGACCACTGTTCCTGTTTGCTCGCTTATATTACTGGAAATTACTTGTTTCCATTTAGCTACTATTTAACTTATACGTCTATAACTTTCCCATCCAAAAATCCAGTGTTTCTTCAACATTCTTTACATTAAAACTAAATATCCAATCTTAATACTTACTATCTTTATCTTAACAGTCGGGGGCATTAATGCGAATTCTTACTTTCCATTGTCCTTCCTGGATTTATTTTAGCTAAATAGATATTTCTATTATATTTGTAAGATCTTACACTGTCAGATTAAGTTCTCCGAGCATTGTAGATATGTTACAAGGAGGGCCCATGGTGTCCTATCGATGATGTATCAAACAATCGCTAGTAGAAGTAAGGACGTGATAATCCCATTATATAAGTCTATTGTTAGACCACACTTGGAATACTGTGTTCAAGTATGGAGACCGCACCTAAAGAAAGACAGAGCTTTTTGAAAGGGTCCAAATACGGGTAATTCGCCTGGTGAGATCGGCAAAAGGGCGTCCTTATGAAGAAAGACTTCGAATATGCGTGTTGCACAGCTTGGAAAGTAAACACCTTAGAGGAGATTTGATTGAGGTGTTTAAGGCTCTGAAAGGCATCAGTAAAATGAATGAGGACAAAATTTTCAAGATTATAAATGATGCTAGAACTAGGGGACATAAATTTAAGTTAAGGGGGTGGAGATGTTTAGACTGGATTGCAGGAAGTTTTACTTTAACCAGCGAGTTATAAATTACTGGAATAAGTTACCTACAAGGGTGGTAAAGGCTGACAGTTTGGAGAAATTCAAAGGTCAGCTTGATAACCTACGGGAGGAGGGAAACACTTAGGTTGTCCTTTTCTTTTATTTATTCATTATTAATATTTTTTTCTTATTATTTTCTGCTAATCGTTTTATTGTTATTTATTTATTTTTTATTATTATAATTTATTTATTTTATTTTTTGGCTGGTACAGCATAAGCCATAAGCTTCCTTGCACCATGTGGCCATTGCTAATACTAATGACCACCCAACCATCTGGAAGGCCATTGAAAGCATTACGAAGGATCGGGCTCTTATATCAACAGCCCTGATTAAGGATTCTCGTGGTGACTTCTAAGAAAACGAGTCAACCGTGCTACAAAGGATGAATTAACAGCGTTCGTAGGACCTGTGTCTGGACTATGAATGAGAGAAAGACCTTGCCGGAATTTCTGAATGGCGTAGGACAAGCATCAGGTGGAAGTAAAATGAACTTTAAACGAACCTTAACGCTTAATGAGATATTCAACATTGTGCTTTGATTTTTCGTAAATACGGTATGACGTTCCTTTTATTACGTTCATTTTTATTGTTGTGTAAATAATTTTATTCTGAACAGATATTTATTTAAAGTATACCCAGTAAAATAAAATAAAATAAAATATTTCCAGAAGCTTTCGGAACTCGTGTCCCTTTCTCAACTGACAGAATTTTTGAATACATTACAAGCAAAGTGTGGCACGTTACTCATTCGTCATTGTTGTAGCACGGACGTGTGCTGCCTTGCGCCAGTGATCATCCATCAATAAAACGGTTGTCTCCAGGATTGGATGTATACGCATGCCTTTCTGGCGATTTAATGCCTTAGGGTTGTTCATTATGTTTAGTGACTCTAGCCATAGGCGGTGGCGAAAGTGTCGCGCGTGGTCCACTATCTCAAAGTCGCGCTTGGGGTCAAGATCGTGGTTGGTAGCCCAAAAATGTTCTGCAAGCGCGGACTGGTCAGTTTCGGCAAGCCGGATTGCTCTGTCGTGTTCCGTGAGGCGATCCTGGAGACGTCTCGATGTCTCACCTACGTAGCAACTGTTACAGGCCCTACAGGTGATACGGTACACTACATTGCTGCGTAAGACAGGTGTGACAGGGGTCTTCACACTGGAGACAAGTGAACGTAGGTTCCTACCTGGTAATTGTACACATTTTATGTTGTAACTTCTCAGGATCTTCGAGATACGTCCTGACACTCCTGGATAGTACGGAATGTAGGCGGATGATATGCCGACTTGCTTCGGAGGTCTTGGGTTGGAAGTAAGCTCTTGTGCCTGTAACAAGCATCTGTTTAGTACATGGGATGGATAACCGCATCTGGTTAGGTCCGCCTTCACACGGGAGATCTCGTTACGTCTAATTGTGTCGGTGCTGGAATGGCTCCAGGCCCTGGAGAACAGGGTGCGGGCAGTGCTATTGAGATGGCTTGGAGCGTGGCCGGACCCGTAGTTGGTGAATTGACCGCACCACATGGGTTTGCGGTATACTGAGGTCTCTAGATGTGGGCCTACGCGATGCACTAGCACGTCCAGAAACGGGAGCGAACCGTCCACCTCTGATTCTACGGTAAACTTGATGAAATTGGATAGAGAGTTGAGGTATTCTAGTAGTACCGTTTCAGAACCACGTGGTATTATGGTAAAAATATCGTCGACATATCTACACCACGTTGTAATAGGTGTAGGTGGGTTCTGGTGTATCTGCTTCTCCAGATCTTCCATGGCGATGTTAGCTACTACGGAACTGACAGGGGCACCCATAGCAGTGCCATGTACTTGTTTGTAGAGTGAGTCTTCAAAGGTGAAGATGCTGCTAGAGAGGCATAGGTTGAGGGCGGTACAGATGTCATCAGTGGATAGTGACGTCCTGGATTGGAGGCTTAAGTCGCTCTCAAGGAGCCTTCTGGCGCAGTGCACGGCCTGTTGGACGGGAATCGAGGTGAATAAAGAAACCACGTCAAATGATGCCATGACAGAGTTATCAGGGATTGAAATGTCCTTAATGGTGTTAATGAATTCACTGCTGTTTTTAACGGTGTGAGATGTATTACCTATAAGAGGCGAGAGGAGGCTCGCGATGTGTTTGGACAGTTCATACGTTGGGGCACTGCAGCAAGACACTATAGGTCTGAGAGGAATACCCGGTTTATGGATCTTTGGTAATCCGTAGAATTGTGGTAGTTGACAGCCAGTACCACGCAGAAGATGGTGAGTCGCGGTCGGGATCTTCTTATCTTTAAGCCATGCGTGGACAAGTTTATTAACATTTGCTTCCAGACGTTTCAAGACTTTAACGGGAGGATCAGGTAGAGGTTCATATACGTTAGGATCGAGTAATAGGGCCAAGGCTTTCTCTCGGTAGGCTGATCGGTCCAGCACAACAGTCCGGCGCCCTTTATCCGCAGGAAGTACAACGATGGAGTTGTCTTTTCTTATAGATGACAGGGCGGCACGTTGGCGGTGGTTGAGGTTTGAGCACGTTTTTCGAGTGTTGCGGAGGACTGCGGCAGTCTTGAATCGGATCTCGTTGGCAGTTTCTTCGGGAAGGTTGGTAATACTGGCTTCTATGCCCATAGCGAGCTGTGTGATGGGAGGTTTCGATGGTATAACGGCGAATTTCATACCGTTTGATAAAACACTCAGCTGCTCGTTGGACAGTTGTTTGTTACTTAGATTCAAGACGAAAGAAGTCGTGTCGTCTGAACGAGTGTTCGTCTTTAAGGAGTTAGTTTCTATGCTCAAGTTTATGAACTTGCGCTGTTGGCGTAAACGGTAGGTATCCGAGGTCTGACTAGCCCGATGGCAGATGGTATGTATAAGGTTTGTAAATACAATAGGCGAGACCTTACCTTGTATATGTTGTAACAGTCTGGACTTGTTGTAGTCAGCGTTCCTGATTTCATGGTGGAGATGGGATATCCATAAATTTAACGTGCGCAGGCTGAAGTTAAAGCAGGCACGATCCATATGAGAGTTGTGGAACGGGGCTTTGTATCGGAACCCTTTAGGTATAATTCGATTGCTTTTGCATCTGTGGGCGAAGCGTAAATGTTGCCTGTAGCGAGCTATTGAGAGGAAGCATTTTTGCAACTGTGCACAATCGTTGTAGGTATTATGGCCATAAAGTGATCGAATAGTGACAAATGGGCCTGGAGTACTGGGGTCCATAGTTTAACAGATATTTATTTAAAGTATACCCAGTAAAATAAAATAAAATAAAATATTTCCAGAAGCTTTCGGAACTCGTGTCCCTTTCTCAACTGACAGAATTTTTTAAATACATTACAAGCAAACTGTGGCACGTTACTCATTCGTCATTGTTGTAGCACGGACGTGTGCTGCCTTGCGCCAGTGATCATCCATCAATAAAACGGTTGTCTCCAGGATTGGATGTATACGCATGCCTTTCTGGCGATTTAATGCCTTAGGGTTGTTCATTATGTTTAGTGACTCTAGCCATAGGCGGTGGCGAAAGTGTCGCGCGTGGTCCACTATCTCAAAGTCGCGCTTGGGGTCAAGATCGTGGTTGGTAGCCCAAAAATGTTCTGCAAGCGCGGACTGGTCAGTTTCGGCAAGCCGGATTGCTCTGTCGTGTTCCGTGAGGCGATCCTGGAGACGTCTCGATGTCTCACCTACGTAGCAACTGTTACAGGCCCTACAGGTGATACGGTACACTACATTGCTGCGTAAGACAGGTGTGACAGGGGTCTTCACACTGGAGACAAGTGAACGTAGGTTCCTACCTGGTAATTGTACACATTTTATGTTGTAACTTCTCAGGATCTTCGAGATACGTCCTGACACTCCTGGATAGTACGGAATGTAGGCGGATGATATGCCGACTTGCTTCGGAGGTCTTGGGTTGGAAGTAAGCTCTTGTGCCTGTAACAAGCATCTGTTTAGTACATGGGATGGATAACCGCATCTGGTTAAGTCCGCCTTCACACGGGAGATCTCGTTACGTCTAATTGTGTCGGTGCTGGAATGACTTCCAACCCAAGACCTCCGAAGCAAGTCGGCATATCATCCGCCTACATTCCGTACTATCCAGGAGTGTCAGGACGTATCTCGAAGATCCTGAGAAGTTACAACATAAAATGTGTACAATTACCAGGTAGGAACCTACGTTCACTTGTCTCCAGTGTGAAGACCCCTGTCACACCTGTCTTACGCAGCAATGTAGTGTACCGTATCACCTGTAGGGCCTGTAACAGTTGCTACGTAGGTGAGACATCGAGACGTCTCCAGGATCGCCTCACGGAACACGACAGAGCAATCCGGCTTGCCGAAACTGACCAGTCCGCGCTTGCAGAACATTTTTGGGCTACCAACCACGATCTTGACCCCAAGCGCGACTTTGAGATAGTGGACCACGCGCGACACTTTCGCCACCGCCTATGGCTAGAGTCACTAAACATAATGAACAACCCTAAGGCATTAAATCGCCAGAAAGGCATGCGTATACATCCAATCCTGGAGACAACCGTTTTATTGATGGATGATCACTGGCGCAAGGCAGCACACGTCCGTGCTACAACAATGACGAATGAGTAACGTGCCACAGTTTGCTTGTAATGTATTTAAAAATTCTGTCAGTTGAGAAAGGGACACGAGTTCCGAAAGCTTCTGGAAATATTTTATTTTATTTTATTTTACTGGGTATACTTTAAATAAATATCTGTTAAACTATGGACCCCAGTACTCCAGGCCCATTTGTCACTATTCGATCACTTTATGGCCATAATACCTACAACGATTGTGCACAGTTGCAAAAATGCTTCCTCTCAATAGCTCGCTACAGGCAACATTTACGCTTCGCCCACAGATGCAAAAGCAATCGAATTATACCTAAAGGGTTCCGATACAAAGCCCCGTTCCACAACTCTCATATGGATCGTGCCTGCTTTAACTTCAGCCTGCGCACGTTAAATTTATGGATATCCCATCTCCACCATGAAATCAGGAACGCTGACTACAACAAGTCCAGACTGTTACAACATATACAAGGTAAGGTCTCGCCTATTGTATTTACAAACCTTATACATACCATCTGCCATCGGGCTAGTCAGACCTCGGATACCTACCGTTTACGCCAACAGCGCAAGTTCATAAACTTGAGCATAGAAACTAACTCCTTAAAGACGAACACTCGTTCAGACGACACGACTTCTTTCGTCTTGAATCTAAGTAACAAACAACTGTCCAACGAGCAGCTGAGTGTTTTATCAAACGGTATGAAATTCGCCGTTATACCATCGAAACCTCCCATCACACAGCTCGCTATGGGCATAGAAGCCAGTATTACCAACCTTCCCGAAGAAACTGCCAACGAGATCCGATTCAAGACTGCCGCAGTCCTCCGCAACACTCGAAAAACGTGCTCAAACCTCAACCACCGCCAACGTGCCGCCCTGTCATCTATAAGAAAAGACAACTCCATCGTTGTACTTCCTGCGGATAAAGGGCGCCGGACTGTTGTGCTGGACCGATCAGCCTACCGAGAGAAAGCCTTGGCCCTATTACTCGATCCTAACGTATATGAACCTCTACCTGATCCTCCCGTTAAAGTCTTGAAACGTCTGGAAGCAAATGTTAATAAACTTGTCCACGCATGGCTTAAAGATAAGAAGATCCCGACCGCGACTCACCATCTTCTGCGTGGTACTGGCTGTCAACTACCACAATTCTACGGATTACCAAAGATCCATAAACCGGGTATTCCTCTCAGACCTATAGTGTCTTGCTGCAGTGCCCCAACGTATGAACTGTCCAAACACATCGCGAGCCTCCTCTCGCCTCTTATAGGTAATACATCTCACACCGTTAAAAACAGCAGTGAATTCATTAACACCATTAAGGACATTTCAATCCCTGATAACTCTGTCATGGCATCATTTGACGTGGTTTCTTTATTCACCTCGATTCCCGTCCAACAGGCCGTGCACTGCGCCAGAAGGCTCCTTGAGAGCGACTTAAGCCTCCAATCCAGGACGTCACTATCCACTGATGACATCTGTACCGCCCTCAACCTATGCCTCTCTAGCAGCATCTTCACCTTTGAAGACTCACTCTACAAACAAGTACATGGCACTGCTATGGGTGCCCCTGTCAGTTCCGTAGTAGCTAACATCGCCATGGAAGATCTGGAGAAGCAGATACACCAGAACCCACCTACACCTATTACAACGTGGTGTAGATATGTCGACGATATTTTTACCATAATACCACGTGGTTCTGAAACGGTACTACTAGAATACCTCAACTCTCTATCCAATTTCATCAAGTTTACCGTAGAATCAGAGGTGGACGGTTCGCTCCCGTTTCTGGACGTGCTAGTGCATCGCGTAGGCCCACATCTAGAGACCTCAGTATACCGCAAACCCATGTGGTGCGGTCAATTCACCAACTACGGGTCCGGCCACGCTCCAAGCCATCTCAATAGCACTGCCCGCACCCTGTTCTCCAGGGCCTGGAGCCATTCCAGCACCGACACAATTAGACGTAACGAGATCTCCCGTGTGAAGGCGGACTTAACCAGATGCGGTTATCCATCCCATGTACTAAACAGATGCTTGTTACAGGCACAAGAGCTTACTTCCAACCCAAGACCTCCGAAGCAAGTCGGCATATCATCCGCCTACATTCCGTACTATCCAGGAGTGTCAGGACGTATCTCGAAGATCCTGAGAAGTTACAACATAAAATGTGTACAATTACCAGGTAGGAACCTACGTTCACTTGTCTCCAGTGTGAAGACCCCTGTCACACCTGTCTTACGCAGCAATGTAGTGTACCGTATCACCTGTAGGGCCTGTAACAGTTGCTACGTAGGTGAGACATCGAGACGTCTCCAGGATCGCCTCACGGAACACGACAGAGCAATCCGGCTTGCCGAAACTGACCAGTCCGCGCTTGCAGAACATTTTTGGGCTACCAACCACGATCTTGACCCCAAGCGCGACTTTGAGATAGTGGACCACGCGCGACACTTTCGCCACCGCCTATGGCTAGAGTCACTAAACATAATGAACAACCCTAAGGCATTAAATCGCCAGAAAGGCATGCGTATACATCCAATCCTGGAGACAACCGTTTTATTGATGGATGATCACTGGCGCAAGGCAGCACACGTCCGTGCTACAACAATGACGAATGAGTAACGTGCCACAGTTTGCTTGTAATGTATTTAAAAAAAATTCTGTCAGTTGAGAAAGGGACACGAGTTCCGAAAGCTTCTGGAAATATTTTATTTTATTTTATTTTACTGGGTATACTTTAAATAAATATCTGTTAAACTATGGACCCCAGTACTCCAGGCCCATTTGTCACTAATTTTATTCTGCTGTAAAACGGCCAGCTCTCACTTTATAATACAGGTGTTAATGTATGCTACAGTACAATATGTATAAAGGCTTATGATATAATGAATTTAATATTTTGCATGCCAGAGAAGTGTTCATAAACTGCACATAATAAGAAGAATGAAATTTATGATTTGATAATTTAGTATTATTATTTATTCCGGCGGTTTTGTCCAGGATCTTCTGTTCTAGACCAGTGTCACAGACTCTGCTATTCAGCGCTGGTATGGAATCTGACCATGCTGACATCAGTTGAGTTTTCCAACGCTGGGACTATTTCTGAATTTGAAATGACTATGCTTCTTTTCTTTTGAACGCAGGCCTCGCAGTTTTTCCCCTTCTGGTTCCGGATGTCTCCACTTTAGTTTTCAGTTTTGTCTGTGATAGTATAGTAGTTTCGCTACTTGTCTTGCGCATAGAGAGGTCTGGGTTCAAATCCCGTCGATGATTGGGGGATTTCTAAAAGGCTTCTTCAATCGTAAGGATAGTTAGTCCATCTCAGGCTGAGGAAGTAGGGTTTCATCGTCAATTGTCAGTTTTTTTCGGCCCGTGAGCACTCACTTTTTGAGACATGACACACAACAGAGCAATGTTGCATTTCAAGTCGCCGAAACGTCTAAAAAAACAGAAATTAATATTTTAGCTTCAGAATTAATTGATGAGTAGCTTTAGTCTAAGATTTTAAATCAATCATATCTAGATTATATAAACAATCACTATATGTATAAGAAATCATTGAATTTGCAATACCCAAAAGGAAAGATCGAAAAGGAATGCAAATCAGCAGGCGGATGAGCTTCGCAGGAATATATATATAAGTCAATTTTATTTAATAGTTTGTATCTGTAGGGAATTAGGTGTTTAAGGACTAAACTAACAAGTTGGTAAAAGTAAACTAGCTTTAGCTTGGAAGGTCTATATAAAATGATATTAATGAAAATAAAATGATGAACAATGAAAATAACAATAAAAAATGATAACTGTAAATAACATTCTCTCACCTGGTCATCGGTCTGCTACTTCTTCGGGGACTTTGAGCAGACCGATAGCCAGACTAAAAGAATGTCTCGTACCTACCCGTTTCTGTTGTGTAATGTTTATAGGCCTTCCAGGCTAAAGCTAGTTTACTTTTACTAACTTGGTCCTTATATACCTAATTCCCTACAGATAGATACCATTAAATAAAATCGACTAATATAATTTCAACCACGTATAATGCCTAATTGCCCACGTGCAAAGGCATTAACGTTGCGCAACTGACAGGTACCTAATACGGTAAACTTTACCAAATATCATTTTTATAGTCTTCAGTAAGAACACTCAAAATACGGAACCAAACGGGAGGAAGGTTCGGCTGATTTAAAAGCGAACGTACAGATGGTGGAGATGTGTGTGTGTGTGATCGAGTTAACAACTTTCTATCTCGCAGGAACCGACTTCATAGAGACTGCGAGACGTTACTTTCGACTTCAATATCAGCAACTCAGTGACTTCGACAGAAAGCGAATTGTCGGCCTTCGAGAGAGTGGATGTTCGCTTCATGCGTAGCGGGAAGTGTGGACCGAGACAGCGCACAAATATTGGTAACAGTGGCTGCAGGAAGGTATGGCTGTTGTCGAATGGGTAGTGGAGCACTACTGAAAGGGATGTCCTTTTATCCATCGACAAGTTTTACACAGCACCTAGAGCGAAGCCCGCCAGGTGGCGTCTATTGTGTGCTGGCGTGTTTTACGTGCTGCTGAGTTTTTGCCTTTTCTGGAAAAATAAAACTGCAAGTATCATCATTTCTCGTTACCATGCAACCATAAAGTGATGTTTAACCTTTCTTTACTTCGATGGATTCTCCTCTAGAGACAAGTATTTTACATTTTTTCTAAAGATGTGAACGACATGGACGATGCAAGTGCTTTTGCTCAGCGTTAAAGACGATTTCTGCCAGTGCGCTGCTTTGTGGAAACCCATTACCCTCGCCTACGCGGGACCGTTGTTCCCCCGATCTTTATAGTTCCTCGGTTCACGTTATATATAAACTTTATTTTTACTAAAATTTTAACTATTGTGTTCTTTATTTTCACTGTTGAGTTTAGCCTAACCCAATCCACGTGTTGTTTTGGCTGGAATAATCCCCTAATGTTTAATAAAATTTCCCTTCAGGTTTATTGTTGTTTTCCGGAACCCTTGGCTGACTTTAATTAACCTCTTTGGTGTTTTAACTAATTATCGGTAAGTATAATTAGTTAATAACCTAAGTTCCTTCACTCAACGCTTGATTCAACAAATTGTTTTGTATATAATCACTTAGTGATTAGTTATTTGTCTATTTTAGTTTTACTGCCGAGACACGGTAATTTTTGTTTTGCCGGCTTCTGAGAGTTGGATGATGTACACTGCCAGGGCACAACTGTGTGTTGTGCCCCGGCACTGTACGTAGTGTTTCATATAATTATCCTCTTGTCGCAGTGCTTGCTTGGTGGTTAGATTGTGATACCAGTGAAATGTTTAATATGTTATGTACAATACTTTTATTTTGGGCTGGATTTTAGCCTATACCAGTGTTTCCCAAACTGGGGTCAGTGGAAAACGCTAGTATAGGGCATCATGGTGATTTGAAGTTGCCGAACGCCCAGTGGCGACTGAATGGAGATGTTGTGGACGGTATCCAAAATAATGAGAAACCAGAGAAAAGGCAATTGCTTTTTCACGTAATTTAACCTATGTGCTGCAGATGGAAATGGTCGTAAATTTTAATCATATTTGTGACGTAAACTGTCGTGTGAATGCACCTCTACATTGTGTATTAAGAAGTATTAAATCTGGTCGGGTGAATAAATAATAATCTATGACAAGTAGATCTTTTGCGCGATCGCAAAAGATCTACTTGTCAATTAGCCCACTACTTGGTGGGCTAATTCTGAATAAACCAATTGTAAAAAACACAATATGTGATGCTGAAAAAACATTTCTAATTCTTATTATGCGTAAGGAACTTACAATGATAGAAGCGGCATCCGTTTCTATGATATTCAACGGGTAGGTAACTTCCCTGGAATAAAGTAAAGACAATTTTAATTCCTTCAAATTTACACAAATGAGCAAGGAAATACTTATTTTGCTAGATCTGAACAAAAGTTTCCTAACAGTAATCTGTAAAAACGAAACCACTGACGATTTCTCTCCAAGACGGCGAAAACTAATTACGAGAAAGAGCTGGCAAAGCTAAGAATGGCGATAAGGAGAACGTTTGAATATATATTGAGTGGTTTTGTTTTAGTTACTAGTTGTTGGCGCATCGGCTCCTGGGGCCATAATGCACCTCCCAAGGTTTTTTTGCAGTACTCTGATCCAAGCCCGAGGCGGGATTCGAACCCGCGACATAATCGCAAGAAATCTTCGATTTCTTACCATTATTTTAAAATGCTTTAAAAATCATTCAATTTCAAGCATTACGGAAATGTGGAAAAGCTTTGCATAAAGCAATGAACTGACATTCCGCAATGAACAAAATTCAATTTTTTTAATTATATTTTTCTCTTTCCCCGTTTCTAATTCCGTTATGTAATCACGCACTCGATTGTAGCACTGACATCGTCGGTGGCGAAAATGAGAAACAGTTCAAATTCATTAACTGAAGTTGCGATGTTTTCATTCTTATCAAAAGGAGAAGCTTTAAGAAATGTTGTTATTGGGTTTTTTAGGAGCATTAGCGTCTAAAGACGTATTGCTCCGTATATACTGGCCGTAAATTGCGGGTGCTCTGTGGTCGATTTCCTGTACGAAAAACCCGAGTTTCTGAAAACCAAGCTACCCTCGGGCTGATAAACTAACTCGTGTGAAAAAGGCCAATAAAAATTCCTCTCGTCTTCGACGAGATTCGAACTCAAGTGTTTCCCACCCGGTGTGACGAGGGCAACTTCCAAAAAACAAATAAATATTACAAATGCGTTATCGTACTAATGAATAAATTTTTCAATATACAATGATTTAAAAATTCGGACAAGTATAATTCTAGTTTTATTTATTTTGCGGCATTACTTGGTAAGTGCTAATTCATCGTGTGGAAGTATCAAAACTCGGTTCATGTAGTCCTTAGATATCACTGCTGGCCAATAAACAATCATTACAATATAAGAAAAAGTTCCCTTCCTTTTGTCTCAAAGAGAAATGAAGAATAGCGAACCCTGTGGCATATTGTTTATGCTCCCATTGGGATAAAAACTGCTTGCTCGCTGTGTAGAGAACTTTTTTTTTCTATTATAAAACAAAATCACTTGTATAAACAATGAATTGTAAGATTCCTCTGGCTTGCTGTGTAAGGAACCACTATTGTATACAAATTTATGTTAATAAAGAATCTTATTATTATTACTACTGATACTGCCTGTACGACGAGGGCTGGCAACTGCCGGGACCTGAGAAGACTGGAAACAGATTGATGTAGACCCCTCTGAAGGGAAAATATTCCACTTCCGATGTAGTGTTTCTCGATTTGTCAAAGTCAGAATTAATTCCTTAATGGATCACATTGCAGTGTATTAAACTTAAAGCCAATTGCATTTCACACATTTTCAATGACGAGGGTGCGAGTTTCTCAGCGGAGAGCTGAATGGCGTTTCAAATATCTTACTTTTTCCTTCAGCAAGAATGCAACGTTTTCAGTAGTAGCGAGGAGAAATTTAACAATAACCTTATAATGAATGATCCTGCTGGTTGTCTTGGATTATTCCTGGCTAAAGTTCAGATATCAGAGGTGAGTTCTTGTTTTGTGGGATGTGTCTCTGTGCGCACATCCTACTGAGCTTTTCATCACCGAGAGAATCGATACAGGGTATTTGACAGTATACTTGGTATGGTATAGCAGCAAATTCTTCCCGTTTAGTTATTAATGATATTGGGAGGTCAAGTAGAATGGTGCTAAAACGATTGTGCAATACCATCACGTACCTTTTCTAAGAGGAGACTTTAATCAGTGAGGATAATAATAAACAAGAAATGAAAGGTCTAAGATCAAAACAGCTGTATTCAAAGTGATCGGTAGACAAAGACGGAGGTGGAACCAGGGAAGAGGATTGCCTGAGTTTGAGCGGTTGGATTACCTGCTTTTTTCAGCGTGAATCTTTGTTCAGGTTTCCCCCAAACAAGCTGAAATACGAGTTTAAAACGAGTCATACCAAGCACGAACTGGTATGACTGAATCAGATCTACTTACTATTACCGAATTTTAAACTGCAGTTTCCAAACTAAATAAATACTTGGAAAAGTCCTGGCATTGATTTGAATGAGAACGCTGTAATTAAAAAAAAAAAAAAGATTTCTGAAATCCATCCACATTCTTTTGAATTTATACAGCAAATGTCTACCTGAGGGAACATTCCCTAACATCAAGCAAGAATATTTGCTGATGCTATCGAGGCAGTGTTAGGTGGGTCGGAAAACTGCTAGCTTGGGGGGAGACAAAGACCAATAGATTGACAGTAGCCACTGGCAGAGGTGAAAGAGATTCTTGCACTGCTTCTATTAGAATGAGCAGAAGCCTGAAAAACAAGATGCATGGTATTTCAGAGACTGCTGGGAGCCATTGCGGTACAAATAAACACATGGGTTGTGTTAGGGTATCTAAGAATAGAAACAGGTGCAGGTATACTTGCGTGTACACCAATGCTAGGCGTTTAGTAAATAAATTTGATGAATTTGAGGTATTGCTCAAAACATCAAAGGCAGATATTGTTGGGATATCAGAGACGTGGTGTCACACAGATATAAGGAATGCAGAACTGGAATTTGGGGAGTACAACGTCTACAGAAAGGATAGACTGGATAGGAAGGGAGGAGGGGTTATGCTATTAGTTAAGAAACACATAAAAACCAAGGAAGTGAAGCCAGTCGACATCGCTGGACAGTGCAGTGTTGAGTCAGTTTGGTGTGACATAAGCATTGGGAGATCAAAATTGAGAGTAGGAGTGTGCTATAGGCCTAATGACTCTGATGAGTATAATAAGGAACTGTACAGGGAAATAGAGTGGGCCAGTAAATCAGAGAGTCTTATAATGGGAGATTTTAATTTCCCAGATATTGACTGGAATTTGGGGGCTGGTTACTCACACACTAACAAGGCTTTTGTGGATTTATTGGATGATTGTTTTCTACATCAGCATGTTAGAGAGGCAACTAGAGGGAGTAATACTCTTGATTTGATTATCAGCAGTGATTCTTCATGCATTAAGAATCTGCAGATAAATGAACCACTAGGTGGCAGTGATCACAGTGTGCTAAAGTGGGATTTACTGAAAGAGGTAACTACCATTAGGGGTAAAGGGAAGGGTTATTGCTTCCGTAAAGGCGACTACGATGGACTGAGACAGTATTTAAATTCTATACAGTGGGACCAACTGATGATGTTACCAACAGCAAATTTAAAATGGGAAGCATTCAAAGAACTTATCTTGGAAGCTACTAGGCTTTACATGCCAACTAAGAAATATTGTTCAAGGTTTAGGCCAAAATGGATGTCAGATGAACTAATGAGGCATATGGCAGAGAAGAAAAATGCATGGGATACTTACAAATTAACACATGACACAGAAGCCTATGATAGATACAAGTTGATATGCAACCAAGTTACAAAGGAGGTTAGGCAGGCGAAGGCAGATTACGAGAAATCCTTGGCAAGGGATGCAAAGAAAAACAGCAAAGAGTTCTTTACTTATGTAAACTCTAGAAGGAAGGGGATGAATCAGATTGGTCCACTTGATATTGATGGGTCAAGTGTAGATGATCCTGCTCAGGTAGCTAACAAACTAAATGAATATTTTGCATCGACATTCACACATGAGGAGTTATTCAGCGAGGGGAATGCCAGAGGTGTATTCAACTCTAGCAGTAAGCTACAGAATCTTGAAATAACTGGGAGTAAAGTGGAGGAGAAACTGTTGAAGATAAACACAAGAAAGGCACCCGGGGTGGATGGGATCTATCCAGTTATATTAAAGGAGGCAGCAAAGGAAGTAAGCAAACCCTTAGCCATAATTATGAGAGCTTCCTTGGACTCAGGGGAGGTACCCATAGACTGGAAATGTGCAAATGTGACCCCAATTCACAAAGGAGGATCAAAGGCTGACACAAGTAATTATAGACCTGTGAGCTTAACTTCTGTTCCAGGAAAATTAATGGAGGCACTGGTTAAAGAAGCACTGCAGGATCATTTAGACAAGACTTCAGTTATAGCTCAGACACAGCATGATTTTGTTAAGGGGAAGTCTTGCCTGACCAACTTGATTGGATACTATGATGCAGTCACAAAAGAACTGGATGCAGGGAATAACTTTGATATTATATACTTGGATCTTAGAAAGGCTTTTGATACTGTTGCACATGGAAGACTGCTACACAAATTGGAGCAGTGTGACATTGGAGGCAAATTGCTGCTATGGATAAAGGGGTGGTTGAGGGGGAGAAGACAGAGAGTGGTAATCAATGGACACTGCTCATCGTGGACTAATGTTATTAGTGGAGTCCCTCAGGGCTCAGTGTTGGGTCCATTATTGTTTTCTGTATTTATAAATGATATTGATGATGGTATATCAAGCTTAATGTCCAAGTTTGCAGATGATACAAAGGTTGGCAGGGTTGTCAAGGACACTACTGACACTATGCTGCTGCAACAGGATCTGGAAAGGTTGAGCAGATGGGCTGAGAGGTGGCAAATGAAGTTTAACATTGACAAATGTAAAGTACTACACATGGGAAAAAGCAACCCCAGAGCAACGTATCAACTCTATGGTACTACACTGACAGTGGTAGAGAATGAAAGGGACTTGGGGGTGATTGTGCAGGCAGATATGAAGTTCTCTGAGCAGTGCAGACGGGCTGCAAGAGTAGCTCATGGAGTATTGTCAATGATATACAGGAATTTTTCCAGCAGGGATAAGGAGGTGATTATTCCATTGTATAAGGCAATGGTCAGGCCACACCTAGAGTACTGTATACAGGTCTGGAGGCCTCATTTCAAGAAGGATGTAGAGCTGCTGGAACGAGTACAGAGAAGGGCAACAAGATTAGTGAATGGAACAAAGGGGTGCTCTTACGAAGAAAGGCTTAAGTTTTGCAAATTACAGTGTCTGGAGACTAGGCACCAGCGAGGTGATCTGATAGAGGTGTATAAAGCCTTGAATGGTTTAAGCACGCTCAATGCTGATGGGATTCTTCCTCTAGCTCAGAAAAATCACCTGAGAGGGCATAAATTCAAATTGAGGAAAGACAGATGTAGGATAGACGTGCGGAAATTTGCCTTTAGCCAGCGGGTGGTTTGTTGGTGGAACAGACTGCCATCCCTTGTGGTGGAGGTTGATAGCCTAAATAAGTTTAAGGCTCAGCTGGACAGGTATTTTGAACGAACAGAGGGGTGAAGTGGAAGTGGGTTTTTTTTTTTTTTTTTTTTTGGCTGATGCTGCATAAGCTTGCTTTCTTGCATCAAATGCCTCTACTAATGCTAATGCTAACTGGAAGATTGTTGAAACATTGACCTGGGATAATCCACCATGTGCAGATCCTGAAATACGTCACCTAACAAGCTTGATGTGACCACCCAGGTGCGAACCAACTCGGTGTGGTGTGGGCACCACACCATACCGTTCTCGAAAGAGAAATAAACAGATAATAATACCGAGAAATGCTGTCCCTCTGTATTATCAGATGGGTGGCAGATAACTCTCGTCAACCGGTGTAATAACACCACTTTGCTCATCGGAGGCTTGAAGCATGGGAACCCATGTTTAGGATCCAGTGGAAAGCTCCGGAAAATTCCCCATCTCTTCCATTATGCACTATGATTTTTTTAAAATTTATTAGGGTCACCCGGAAAATTATTTCATCAACCGAAGTGTATTGTCTCTAAACTTTGTGTGTCCTCTAGTCGATTTACCTTCTTTGCTGGACGAAAAACCCAACCTTCCAGGGGAAAAAACCTTGCTAACTACGCCTAAGACCGACTAACTCAGCCACGGAGTGAATCATGCACTATGATTAATGCCTTTTGGAGTTATGATGGACATCGTGGCGAATCCAATCTTGCTTACATTTCGAGGGTGGTACAACTCTTAAACGGTGTTCCCAGGCCAGCCGCTAGATAGTCCACCGGACCGAACCAATTGGCAAATTTGTAGGAGACTTCCGGATCAGCTAGTGGTTAAACTGGCTGCCTCTACTCTGCTAAATAGTGACCAAAGGGAATCCGAATAGTCAGTATACAGGGGGTCATTGTCGAGGCCACGATATTAGTAGAGTAGGTCCTCGCAGGGCTACATTCACACGTTGGTGCCTACAGTTGCGCAATCCGCTATGTGGAGGGATCTATATTAGTTACCTAGATTTCAGTCAATCAGGAGAGGTTGGAGATGCAAGTGTTCAATTAAAAATGTCCTTATCTTTATTGCATAAAGTGGTTTTTTTTTATCAGTAAATCAGACGCAATCCAACTAAGTAGTGGTGATCGACGAAATTCGTAGTGTGAGGTACATTTTTCCGTGTGTTATGTAAGAAAGGGTGCAAGAATTTTTGCTGATGCTGTCGAGGCAGAGTTAGGTGGGTCGGAAAACTGCTAGTTGGGGGGGGATACAAGGACTAATAGATTAACAGTAGCCACTGGCAGAGGTGGAAGTGATTCTTGCATTGCTTCTATTGAAATGAGCATAATCCTGAAAAACAAGATGCAGGATATTTCAGAGACTGCTGGGAGTCATTGTGGTACAAGTAAACACATGGGTTGTGTTAGGGTAGCCAAGAATGGAAACAGGTGCATGTATACCTGCGTGTACACCAATGCTAGGAGTTTAGTAAATAAATTTGATGAATTTGAGGTATTGCTCAAAACATCAGAGGCAGATATTGTTGGTATATCAGAGACGTGGTGTCACACAGATATAAGGGATGCAGAACTGGAATTTGGGGAGTACAACGTCTACAGAAAGGATAGACAGGATAGGAAGGGGGGAGGGGTTATGCTATTAGTTAAGAAACAAAGTCCAAGGAAGTGAAACCAGTCGACATCGATGGACAGGGCAGTGTCGAGTCAGTTTTGTGTGACATAAGCATAGGTAAATCAAAATTGAGAGTAGGAGTGTGCTATAGGCCTAATGACTCTGATGAGTATAATAAGATATTGTACAGGGAAATAGTGGGCCAGTAAATCAGAGCCTTATAATGGGGGATTTTAATTTCCCAGATATTGACTGGAATTTGTGGGTTGGTCACTCGCACACTAGCAAGGCTTTTGTGGATTTATTGGATGATTGTTTTCTACATCAGCATGTTCGTGAGGCAACAAGAGGGAGCAATACTCTTGATCTGATTATCAGTAGTGATTCTTCATGCATTAAGAATCTGCAGATAAAGGAACCACTAGGTGGCAGTGATCACAGTGTGCTGAAGTGGGATTTACTCAAGGAGGTAAACTACTATCAGAGGTAAAGGGAAGGGTTTTTGTTTTCGTAAAGGCGACTATGACGGTCTGACAGTATTTAAATTCTATACAGTGGGACCAACTGATCATGTTACCAACAGCAAACTCAAAATGGGAAGCATTCAAGGAACTAATCTTGGAGGCTAGCAGGCTTTAAATACCAATTAAGAAATATTGTTCAAGGTTTAGGCCTAAATGGTTGTCAGATGAACTAATGAGACATGTGGCAGAGAAGAAAAATGCATGCGATACATACAAATTAATGGGCAACATGGAAGCCTATGATAGATATAGGTTGGTCTGTAACCAAGTCACAAAGGAGATTAGGCAGGCAAAGGCAGACTACGAAAAATCCTTGGCAAAGGATGCAAAGAAAAACAGAAAAGAGTTCTTTACATATTTAAACCCAAGAAAGAAAGGGATGAATCAGATTGGTCCACTGGATATTGATGGTTCAACAGTTGAGGATCCTGCTCAGGAGGCTGACAATCTAAACGAGTATTTTGCATCTACATTCACACATGAGGAGTTATTCAGGAAGGAGAATGATGTAGGTAAAGTAAACATTGGCAGTGAGCTGGATGATTTTGTAATAACTGAGAGGAAAGTGGAGGAGAGGTTGTTGAGGATAAACATAAAAAAGGCACCCGCGGTTTGAATGGGATCTATCCAGTTATATTAAAGGACGCAGCAAAGGAAGTAAGCAAACCCCTAGCCATAATTATGAGAGCTTCTTTGGACTCAGGGGAGGTACCCATAGACTGGAGATGTGCAAATGTAACCCCAATTCACAAAGGAGGATCAAAGGCTGACACAAGTAATTATAGACCTGTTAGTTTAACTTCTGTTCCAGGTAAATTAATGGAGGAACTGGTTAAAGAAGCACTGCAGGATCATCTAGGCAAGAATTCAGTTATAGCTCAGACGCAGCATGGTTTTGTTAAGGGCAGGTCTTGCCTGACCAATTTTATTGGTTACTATGATGTAGTCACAAAAGAACTGGATGCAGGGAATAACTTTGATATTATATATTTGGATCTTAGAAAGGCTTTTGATACTATTGCACATGGATGACTGCTGCACAAATTGGAGCAGTGTGGCATTGGAGGCAAATGGCTGCTATGGATAAGGGGATGGTTGAGTGGCAGAAGACAGAGAGTGGTAATCAATGGACACTGCTCAACGTGGACTAATGTTATTAGTGGAGTTCCTCAGGGTTCAGTGTTGGGTCCGTTGTTGTTTTCGGTGTTTATGAATGATATTGATGATGGGATATCAAGTTTAATGTCCAAGTTTGCAGATGATACAAAGGTTGGCAGGGTTGTTAAGGACACCACTGACGCTATGCTGCTGCAACAGGATCTGGAAAGGTTGAACAGATGGGCTGAGAGGTGGCAAATGAAGTTTAACATTGACAAATGTAAATCACTACATATGGGAAACAGTAACCCCAGAGCAACGTATCAACTCTGCGGTACTACTGACAGTGGTGAAGAATGAAAAGGACCTGGGGGTAATTGTGCAGGCAGGTATGAAGTTCTCTGAGCAGTGCAGACGAGCTGCAAGAGTAGCTCATGGTGTCTTGTCAATGATATACAGGAATATTTCTAGCAGGGATAAGGAGGTGATTATTCCCTTGTATACGGTAATGGTTAGGCTACATCTTGAGTACTGTATACAGGTCTGGAGGCCTCATTTCAAGAAGGATGTAGAGCTGCTGGAACGGGTACAGAGAAGGGCAACAAGATTAGTGAATGGAACAAAGGGTTACTCTTACGAAGAAAGGCTTAAGTTTTGCAAATTACAGAGTCTGGAGACTAGGCACCGGCGAGGTGATCTGATAGAGGTTTGAATGGTTTGAGCATGCTCAATGCCAATGGGATTCTTCATCTTGCTCAGAATAATCACCTCAGAGGGCATAAATTCAAATTGAGGAAGGACGGATGTCGGATAGATGTGCGGAAATTTGCCTTTGGCCAGCGGGTAGTTGGTTGGTGGAACCGACTTCCATCACTTGTTGTTGAAGTTGATAGCCTAAACAAATTTAAGGCTTAACTGGACAGGTATTTCGAGCGAACGGAGGGGTGAAATGGGAGTGGTGTGTTTTTTTTTTTTGGCTGATGCTGAATAAGCTTGCTTTCTTGCATCATATGCCTCTACTAATGCTAATGCTAAAGAGGCACATTAAATTTTTTTGTGATTCTGACTCGCGACAACGTCTGGCTTCTTGCAAGAGATGTTGGTTTTTAATAATCAGGTATATCCACCCCCCCATCATTAGACTGTGTGTATAAGCACACCTGTGCTTCTTCTGTAGGTGTTTGAATTTTCTCAATTAATAACCATTAAGGTGATATTTGTACCTGGCAGACTTAGGAAAGATGTGTTTTAAATGCATATCTGTTTATTTCTTGGTGGTATTATCTGCACCAAACTGAAATAATGACAGACACTTAGTTTTGTTTTTCAATCAGCGACTTCGTGCAGGCATTTTCCTGACATCTCCCTCTCACTCCTATGGTGTGTTTATGCACAACTCACCTGTATTTTCGTTGTACATTAGGGATGATGTTTGTCTTTTATCTGTCTCCAGACTTTGGAAGCCAGTTTTAAAACATCTGTTTATTTGTTGTTCACGATTAGCAATGAAGTGAAAAAAAATGGTAGAAGGTAAAATTTAGTTTTTCATCATCAAAGCCAGCTAAATTACTGTTCATTATCTTATCTGTCTCTTACAGTCTGCCTGCATCTTTCCCTGACTTTGTAGCAATACACGGCGTGCTGGCATCTACCGAGTAGAAGTGAAATTAAGGAGGGGGAATGCAGGGAGAAGGAAAAGAGATGCAGGAAAATATCAGCGCAGACATATCGGTAACTGTATTTCTTACTTATCTTTTATACAATGTATCCTTTGTTTCTCTTTTCTTATTAGAGATATTGCATTTATTTCGAAGTTTTTTTTTCTGATTTGGTTTCGTTGTGTGCGAGAAGGACCAGTTATAAAAACTACCCAAAAATAACTGTTTTTAGGTGGCTAAACAAGAAAGTGTTTGCAGAAGAAGGCTGGACAAAACAAGATGGAATAGTGTTTGCAAAAAGAAAAGTAAGAAGAATATTGGACCGACTTTCGTTCAAGTTTGCAGTGCAATCAATTTTTTGCCAAAGGAGTCGTTATGACCACCTGAGCATTTTTCTTTACAACTATTCAAACTTCACCGCATTACAACTCTTCTCTTGAAGTGTTTACACGATGAAGACAATTGTTATCTAATAACGCTTAGAAGTTCTCAGAAGACTAAATTTTTGCTTGATTGCTTCTTGAAGTTCTCTTATCCTGAAAAACAACAGGACTATTTATTGAATCGTCCAGAAGTTCTGGACGAAAGAGTCACCCGGTATTTTTTTTTTTTTTTTTATTTGCTGGTCTGGGCAGCCTAAGGTACAGGATTTTGCTGGCATCCACTGGTATTTAACTTCCTCCAGTGGATGCGGGATTCGCGCAAAAATGGCACAGACAGTAGAACCAGGCGCGCTTCCTCGTTGGCTGGGGAGGGTATCAGATAGCAGTTGACCAGATGTTGGCTGCTAACTGGTAGCAAAGTGGCCTGAAACAAAACAAACAACATCCATAATAGCTGCATAAACACCCAGTACACAACAGCCTTGCCTAATATATGTAGCTTCTGTATCCAAGACGATACAGAAGCTACGATCTGGCCGCTAGGAGGCGAAGGTCAATGAGTTACTGAATTATGTGCTCCTAAAAATACTCAAATACCTAAGTTAACCTGAAAATAAATGAACTGCATATTGACAGAGAGCTTATGAGAAGTGGAATCCGGATATAGTGTCTACTAATGGAATCCTGAACAGGTAATATGTCTAATCTTGATTTTAAGCATTCATACTTCGCGTAATAGTTGAAAGGAACGGTTGGTTTATAGCGATTCAGTGCAGCGGAACATAGCAATATTCTGCTTAAGGCAATACGGTACTTAAGCTCTGAACAAGGTCAAGCGGTGACAAAGTTAGGGATTAAAACCTCCCCCATTTCCACCTGCATATTTCATAGGCTAGTCATCGAACGATAGAAGTGCCCTATCTTGTTGTACTAAAGACTACCTGCCTCGAAATTACTGAAATTCGCTCCCATTTGCATTTCAGAATGACAGATTTCAGCGCATCAGCCGTGCCGCTTACTTGCTGTATATGTCTGACCAATGATGACTTCATAATTAAATGCGTTACTTGTCACAAAAACTATTGCAATAAGCCTGATTGTACTTCTGTAGATATTAAGAGATTAAACAAAACTAGAAAACGCAAGTTTGAATGTAACGCTTGTAGGCAACAAACAGGGAAAAATAATGAAGAATTACCTAATGAAGTCATTTGTGAAGATTCATGCACAGAACAGATTAATGACCTTGAACAAGCAACAAGAGAAATCCTCTCGCAGACTGACCTTGGAAATGGCATCTTGGGCCATCCTGAAGGATCAATTTTTGAAACCTTGGGATGCGATATTTGCCCGGAAGACTGCGAGCACTCTGAAGGGGCTTTCGCTAGACAGAGGAGCAATCATAGCCCGAATGAAAGGCAGGAGGAGAACCGTAAAGAATATGTCTCGCGTACGGAATTAAAGGATATCCTTGCAGACTGCATCAGCCCCTTTTCGATGCAGGCTGTTGAATACGCTGAAAACTTCGCGAGCAATTTCATCCCTGTACATAAAATGCTACAGGAACTGCAGGAAGAGAATTTTCTTCTCAAAGAACAAAACAGTAAAATATTGCACACCCTTAAACGACTGGAGGAAAAGCTAGGATGCTTTGAATCAGTCCTCGTTGCACAAGGTGGCTCAGCGGCCCCCGTAACCGACGAAACTTGCTATGCGAGGCAGAGCTACCCAAAGAAAAGTAGAAGTGATATGCATGGATTGTACAGGAGGACAGAAAGCATTCAAAATCAGAAACAGAAGACAAGAAAAGAATTGAATTCGGGGGAAAACATATCAGAACGAATTTCAAAACTACAAGACAGCCAAATAATATGTGAATTTCAAGACCAGCCGGGAACTGTCTGTTTGCAGCAGGACCTCGCAAGCAATAGCACCAAATCCAGTGAAACTTTAGGGGCAGCACAAGGAAATGGTTCCACACATTCCACTAGGAAAATTCGAAACCAAAATAAAGAAGTCTCAGAAATATTAGGACAACAGGAATCAACTGAAATGATTGGGGCATCCATGTATTCCAAGAGTACGATCGCGAGAGTTACATCTTCCCCCTCAAATCATGTTTCTGCAAACCCACTCACTTATGCGCACATCACTATGCTACCTAAAAAGCATAACACTTTTGAGGGTAGAAAAACCCGCCCATCCCAAAATTTCATGCCTAGTCTTGCCGAGGACAGCCGACGACATAATCCAGTTCACAGAGAAAGTATTAATGTGTCTTCCTGTAACACACCTGAAACAAACAAACGGTTTTCTGAAATGTACAACATTACTTCCGTTGCAACCAGAGAGCAAATTTTTGTATCAAGGCTGGGACCCACAACACAGCCCAAAAATATTAAAGCCATGTGTGAGGGCGAACATGGGATAACTGTGGAAGTAAAGCAAGTGAAAACACGACACCCAGCTTACTCCTCCTTTATAATCTCTTGTCCACCAGATAAGGCAACTCGCCTACAAGACGTAAGCGCCTGGCCAGTAGGTACCTTAGTCAAGCCCTACAGAGACAGATGGGCCAGACCACTGGTTAAAAATGATGCAAGGAATCGGGCTCAATAGCAATCAAGAAAACTACCCCCAGCTGGGAATGCAGAACATCACATCCACCTGTTTGCACAAAACGTGAGGAGCATCTCAAATAAGCTCCACACCCTACAAACGATGATGATGTACGAGGACCTGGATTTCATTTGCCTAATCGAAACCTGGTTGGGAAATGGAAAACAGTTAGATCGGCTAACTGCGGCAGCAAACTGCAAATGTGTGGGAACCGGAAGAACAGATAGGCGAGGAGGGGGAGTTATAATTTGCTATCAAAATAAATACCAGTCTATAAGAGAACGAAAAACCAATTCAAATAATTTTGAAGGGATTTGCGTTACCTTTTCAAAAGAGCACGTGAAAATACAGATATGCATCATATACCTCCCACCTGAGCACACAAAGGAGACAAGAAACGAACTCTATGCTTGGCTTGCTGCAAATCTAAAGCCATCAGTCGACACAATAATAGCGGGAGATTTTAATTTGCCTCTTCCGAAACACAGGGGAGGCCAAGAAAGAGCTGGATGCTACATTGGGTGCATTGCACTTAACGCAGCTTCCGACACCAGTGACAAGGGGAATGCAGCAACTTGACCTTGTATCATAGTTCCTTAGACATAAGGCTAGCGCAAAACTGCATAAAATTTAAGTCAGACCACAATCTCATTGAAATAGAAGCAGCACTGAAGATACACAAATACATGCAGGGTAACCACACGAACTGGGAAAAGCAAAGTAAGTATCTTTTCTCCGTGAAGTATATTAATGCAGAGGTCATTCTCAGTCACTTGACTAGTTACAACTGGAATGACCTGCAAGAAAAGCCAGTAGACGAAGCTTTAGAAATGATCACTAAAAAGCTATACCAAACAGCATTGGAAGGAGCAGCAAAAGAAATCAAAATATCTGAGAGAACAAAAGAATGGTTTAACCCACAACTGAAAGCAAGTTTCCTCAGGAAGCAAAAACTGTATAGAAAATGGCAAAGAACGGGTCATCCTGCCGATCACATTCGTTATAAGAAAGAAAGAGCACATTTCATCAAAGCAAAACGACAGGCACACTGCAGTGTTATTCATAACAAACTAAAACGAGCAAAAAGAATTACTAGCAATAGAAATAGCACAGAGAATATGACAGAATGCATTTTCAAGGAATGGGCTAATAACACTTTTAGTAACCTGCATGGACCGAATCAAATTGAGAACACTGATAATAGTAACAAAATTTTGGAATTCCTGAAAGATTTAAACAAGCGAAACTATTCGGCAAGAGAGGAACCAACAAGACCTCCATTGAGTGAAATACAAATCACCAAAGAGAGCGTAATGAAAGCAATCAACGATCTGCCCAATAAGGCCACTGTTGGACCAGACAAATTTCCAATGTTCATCCTTAAGATAAGTAGCCCATTTATAATAGATCTATTACTGCACATCTATCAGGAAATCATTAGGTCAGGAGCTTTCCCGCAAGCCTGGAAAAATTACATTGTAACCCCAATACCAAAGATTAAACACCCAAAATTGGCTAAGGATTACAGACCAATTTCTGTTAGTTGCACCCTACAGAAGGTATTCGAAAAAGCGCTTCTTCCCACCATCAATCAACACTGCTTCAGCCATAGACCACCACATTTGCACTCAGTTATTTCGGGTAGATCAACAATAACAAACTTACTGGAAACCCTTTTTCGCGTGCAGAAAGCACTAAATGAGAAAAAGCAAATTGATATTATTTTTTTGGATATCTCCGCAGCCTACGACAACGTCTCAATTCCAGCGCTCATTGCGATTTTAAAGAATTATTTTAATGTAAGAGGAAATCTGTTAACTATAATAAGCAGCCTGCTAGAACATAGGAAACTTATTGTTAAGCACCAAAAGCTACAATCTTGCTTTACCATCTCGCAAGGAGTGCCTCAAGGGGGAGTTCTTTCGGCTACTCTCTTCGCGGCCGCCCTGGAGCCGTTTCTTGCACGGTACTACAATTTTATAACATATGCTGACGATGTAAAATTCTTCATCACTTCCAAAGACCATGAATCAGCAGAAGGTATTTGTCAGATGGCAAATAGCACAATCCGAGAATTTGAGAGCTACCTGGATTGCATCGGGCTCCGTATTAATGCACAGAAGTCTGCCCAAATGACCATAACTTACAAGCAGAATAAAAATGACATCTCGATCTCTGCGAACGGGGCTAGTGTGGAAAAAGTGCATTCTCACCTGGACCTGGGTCTTAAATGGGATGACAGACTCACCTTTGCTCAACACTTCGCCCATATGAAGACAAAAATATTCGCCGCTTTATGGGCTACCAGACAGTAACTGGTAGGAATTAGGGATCCTCAGCTAGCGACCAAATACATTTTAATGTGTGTCCTGCCAATTGCAATGTACGCCTCGCAAATCTGGTCTTCAGCTCCAGATTCACATTATAAGTCCGTCCTTGGGATCGAGTACTGGTTCTTGCGATGGCTTAACAGAGTTGCTGGCCACCCTTTTACTATCTCAAGGGCCATTCTCTACTCAAACCTTAACATCACACCCTGGATGCAGCGGACAATTAACAAGAACATACACACTCTCGCACAAATGCTCACAGGCAGAGTGGATGCTCCAGTCCTGGATAATATTCTAGTTAAACCGCGTGCCACTGCTAGACGTTGCGGAGAACTAAATAATCCACTGCGTTCAGTCTTGAACAATCTTAGTAGCCTGCAAAGATTCTTCCCATCAAATGCAGCGAGAATATTTAACTCACTACACATAGATGCCGAAAAACTGTGTGAGGATGCAACATACCGGAAAGAGATCTTCCAGGATTCGTACAGACTTACTGAAATATGAATCGGCTGCAAAGTACTAAAGAATTGTGAATAAAAGTGAAGCTTTCTGCTTTAAGAACAATAATAATCTGTTGACTGTAAAAATATACCTTCTGTAACAGTTATGTTAATATGTAATTTATAGATGGAATTATTAGTGAATTGTAAATATATCAGTTGTATAATGTATGTACAGAATCATTAATGTGTAAATACCGTATATATTAAACATAAAATGTGTATATAATATTTCGGGACGAGACTACGTGTTCAGTATATGTAACCCACTGCACGTAGTATCTCGTACCCTGATATGTACTTAGCACCCTCCTGGCACTTTGCCGTCCCGGGGTGGTTTCCTTATGGAAATAAACAGATAATAATAATAATAATAATAATAAAAATACAAGGTGGAGTTGGATGATTGTCCTGAGAATAGTGCAGTTATTTTAATAAGTAAATTATCCTGTGTATATCACATACTGACTCCCTCGATGTCGCTTTACTGCATGTTTTCTGCCACTCAACCATGGACATGCATCAAACTGAATAAATAAAACTTAATAAACTGTAAAATTACAATTTTAAATGCAACGCAAATGTAACCTTTTTAATAATGTATATATTAAAAATCCAAAATAGCGTGGAACCAACAGAATCGTCGATTAAAGAATCTGTTTTAAAACTCACTTGCAAGCAGATTTACACTTCGAGATGCACTCACTCATGCCCGATTGATAATCTGCAAGTAAACAAATAGAAAAATAATATACCAGGACCTTTTCCTCCTTAGTAACATTAATTGCAAATTTTGATCTTTTTAACTCACCGCAGTCGTCACAAAGCTGATATTCGTGAGGATATTTAATATGAGGCGAAACGCAGTTTGCTGTTTCGAGACATTTCTTCAACAAGCATTCGTGTATACACATCTGAAATAAAATAAAATAAATAATGGGACGATTGTCCATTCGTATTTGAATTTAAGTTTCGTGCACTGTGATTTACAGTACTGAAAGTAAGTCAAGAGAAAGTGTGTATAAAAATCTGATTTTATTTATTTTGTTTCTCTAACTTAGTTGTCTATCACTCTTAGTTTTCAACCTTTCCTTCTCTTCCGGGCCCACCAATAAATTTACAAGACAAGGTTCGAATCACAACGTTTGTGTTAGCATCGAAGGTTTTTTAATCTTAAGTGTTACTTCCACAGGAACGTACTTGTCATATGTTTTATAAAGTCAGGCGCCGGCATCCAGGAAAATGTTTATGAAACCGGCCCCCACGTGTACTACTGGATTTATAAGAGGTAGCGCGCGAAGGAATTTAGTACCTCTTCAAAAAGAAGAAAAAAAAAAAAAGTGTGCCTTAATAAAGACCACATTCCAACATTCTAATTCAATTAAGAGAATGGAAAACAGATGGAAAAACGATGGTCTTTATAAAGTGGCTTACCCTGTTTTTTATTTTCTGCAAATAGAAACTACAGCTTCTATTAGCCGGTTTCATTCGCAAAGGGAGAAAGCCAGCAACCTGAGGACATGATAGCAGCGTCAATCTGACTACCATTGCTCAGGTTGAAAGCTGGTCTGATCTACATCTAAATAATACATCTTAATGTCAGCTGTATTAAATTATATAGCAAAAGTTAATACAGATGGCCAGAAGATTCATGAGTGGTCTTGCCTAGCGACCATCCGAATCTCTTGTTTGTGTGTTCGTAGGATTTTATGCTCATCAGCGACTTGGCCCATTGCGCCGTATCTACTATGTCTGTAAATTGCGTGTGTTCTGTGTTCGATTTGCCTGTTTGCTGGACGAAAATTCCGAGTTTCCAAGAGAAAAACCACGCTATACTGCCGATAACCAAGAAGAGTCAAAAATGATATCCACATCTTTGTTAGTGGGGACCCGATGCAAAAAAAGTGACCTCCCATACTAACCTTGGCCCATTTACAGCAGGCCAAAGCAGGAAATTGAGACCACAATCAACTACCTGCGCCGTCTCCAAAACACTCCACCGAATGAAAAAAATAATTATAAGAGCGAATGTAAACTGTTGCTCTGCACTATGGCACAGCACTACTGCCGACAGAAGAGGAACAGCAAACGGGTTGCAACTCTAAAACTATCTGATAGGATCCCTGTTTGCTGTACTGAACCAACCGCATCAGCTGGCAACGTTCTGCAACACCCTCTGGGAGGCTACCATCGACATCACTCTAGCAACTAGGAACATGGTGAACCACGTGACCGACTGGAGGGTGGAGAACGCTTGGACCACCTCAGAACATAGAGTTATCACCTGTAAAGTAACAAGAACGTTGCCAAGATTTACAAACACGCCACAGATACGCAGTTGCCAAGGCAGATTGGCCCCAATACAAACAGCTACTAACTACAGCGGTTAACAACAAACATCCATCCCTGGATTCACAGAAGAACAATCCGAACGAACTGCAGAAGGCAACTACTAAACTGATGATAGACATGACCAACCAAACTATCAGAAAGAAACACCCCCAGCTGGGTGCGGTCCCCTGGTGGACCCGGGACATTTCCATGCTCCGGCGACAAATGAACGAGAGTAGGAAGGACTTCCAGAGGGCCCAAAGAACACGGCCAGCAAATCGAGGTCGAATCCCTGAGGCAAATATATAGACAAATCAGGGGTCTGCGTGGGTAGCACAGTGGTATCGTCACCGTCCTCCCCACACCGGGTGGAAAAGGCCCGGGTTCGAATCCCGTCGATGACGTGAGGAACTTTTGTGGGCTTTTTTCACCCCGTGGCTGAGTTAGTCGGTCTCAGGCGTAGATAACAAGGTTTTTTCCATAAGAAACTGAGGTTTTTTCGTCCAGCAAAACAGGCAAATCGACCAGAGAACATATGCAATTTGCAGAACAGACACGAATACGGGTTAATGTAATTATTTACGGGTAACCCTAATATAGTAATTTGATTTTTTAATATAGACAAATGAGAAACCAGTACACTGACGCCATAAAGACAAGTAAAAGACGATATTGGGAGTCCTTGGTCTCCATAGCAGGGAACACTAACCCATGGGGCATTATATACAAGGTAACCACCAATAGGCGGCCTAGGGGGGAGGTGATTGCTACCTCTAGGACTCGGCAGGGAGACCTTGCCACGACCTGGGCGCAGTCGATGAATAACGTACTCGACACAATATATCAAAAACCAGATATGCTAATCTTGCCAGCTCAGCAACAGACATATGACAGAAAAGATAACTACAGCAACTAGGCGACTGAGTCCCCTTCACCCTGGATGAACTCAGCGTGGCCACTAGTAGGGTGAGAAGGGGATATCCGCTAGGTGGCATAGATAACAGCAGTGTATGATTTGTGATCTGTCTATTTTCACTTACCTATTAGTCATTTACTAATAGAAAGAGTATGACTCCCTCCATCTGAATATAAAAACAGAAGAAATTAATGCTCAGGTAAAGTTTCATTAATGATTTTCTGCATGCATATGACTTGCTATTTCATCTTCATTCCCCTGCAAGTATCCCTCAAGGTATCCTGCTGCTGTAAAGAATTAGGCGCTACCGCCTAGAGCTAAAGTCAGAAAGTAGCCCTCCTACAACAGTCAACCCTTCGCTGGGGGATTAAATAATTCAGTTGGCTATTATAATCTCATACTATTTACCCTTCAGCATGGAAAAACAACCATCGGATTCAACGGAACTGATGTGCAGCGTCATAATTGGAAGCTGCTGTTCTCGAGTGATGTAGTTCGTTTGAATAAGAAACGATACAAGTTTCTTTGCACAAGTTGTAGGTCCAGAAATGAAATGAAAATGATAGAACAGAACTGAATAAAACAACTGAAGCGCCACAATGTATCATAGACACTAGTGACTCAGAAAATGAAGACCCCTCCCCACAGCCCGCTAGCAACCACACGGTAACGGAGCGGAACGGGAAACTAAATCACTCCTTAGCTGAAATCTTAGGCTGTGACACATGCCCAGAAGAATGTGAACACAAGAAAACAAGTGACGACACCCAGGATATTTGTAACATTTTAGACCACACTATAGAAGCGAGCTGTATTGCATTTCAGAGAGAAGATAAAAACGAAGCGGGGCACAACCAATTAGCCCATGAAATACGGAGGCAGAAAGACTTACTAGAACTCCTTCTCCCCATTTTCAAAACTCTCCAGGACATGCAAAAGGAAAATCACGAACTAAGAGAACAAAACACGAAACTAATTGCCAGTCAGAAAGAAATAGATAAGAAACCTGACACCGTCCTAGCACAGCTATAACATATTAACAGACGACATAATCAGACAGCTGAACACTTACGAGCTGGCCCTGCTACCTATCCGAAAGAAGCAAAGAAAGATCATGATACTCGTCTCAGGAGTACCCTCCCAGGCGAAATAAAAACAGTATTGCACGAAGCTGATCCCCGCAGAGAACAGATGCGCCCTGAAATTGTGGAAAGTTCTAAAAACTACTCCCCGAACAGAAGAAATCCAGACTGCAGAACAGAAAATAGAGCAGAGACAACTGTCGCTAGCACTGCGTTACCCGCAAGCCAACCCTACATAGATAAGAATCGCTGTTTCAACTTAGAGCCACATGCACCGAAATAACCAACCTACGCACAGATGGTTACTCTCCCATCAAAATCGGCTCACCAAAGTTCCATTAAAAGAGAAAGCCACCCACTACTTATCAGTCAATGAGCAACACGATGCAACCCGACCAAACGGCGGTCCTATGCATGAAATCCCGATTTCGTCGCCGAGGTTACCCACAGAATATCGTCCTTGCCTTGCCGAAAAGTACATCACTTCGGTTCAAACGAAAGGGAAAATACTGTATTTGTGTCGCGAATCAACCCCAATATTATTCGTGGTGTCATCAGAGAAATGTGCGTTGAGGGAATTAGTATCGATGTTGAGGTTCGTCAAGTACGAACTGTGGGAGTTGGAGGTCTTATTTTGTTTTCGGTATCTCTATTAATATGCTCACTCAATAATGAGACAAACAGTAATAAAGAGAAGTGCCCTCGAGACTCGGATACCCACTTGCGCTATCTGACTGCTGTAACCAAATCAGAAAATTCCCGGTCCAGAGGGCGTTGTGATTTCCCTCGGTCCTGATAAAACCTAATTATGTCGACAAGCCAGTGTCTGAGTCTATGAATAATTACAAACAAATATTATACCTTTGATACATGTCATAATATTTACAAGAATATTATATACTTCGTAAGTACAATATCTACAAACCCTTTTCAAAATGAAGACAGCTCAAACATACTAGCCGATTCTAATCTGGTTATCTCATTATGTTTACTTACTCTTGGTGAACAATACAGTATAGGCATAATTAACGATTTTACTTTTTGTTCTTGCTCTCTAACAGAGTAGACTTCCTTACTTAATATATATGTATAATTCTTTCTGACATTAAGGGAATCTTCTGCTCTTGAAGCCCTTCCAATTCAGTTTTAATACAAAATTTGACTTAAATCTTTTTTCTCAACACCTTTAAGAAGTTGGCTATAGGTGTATAGCAAGCTGCGATCTATTTTAATATCTACCCTCGGTATGAGAAACATCCTATACGTGTCAGGTTTCTTAATTTATGAAACTTTTCCCTTCTATGGAGCATTAACTATCTCTGCTCTCCTTAACGTTTTCACAACTTTAACTATCCTATTAATTAACACAATTCATTGCATTCTATCTATTACTTAGTGCTACCAGAGCCTTAAGCTATGTATATACACGAACATACAAGTACTTTACTTCTTATACATTCATTTATGTTGACTTACATATTCCATTTTCGCTGCCACACTCCTCTTTTCTATATTGCCCAAACTTTACACCTACACCCAATGTATTTGTATATGTCCTGGAATTTTCTTTGTCTTGTATATCGTGAAAGTAACAGTCCGCTTACTTTATTCCATCCGGCCCTTGCCTTGTCTTAAGTTGGTGTTCCCTTGGGTAATTACTGCTGCTGCTTGTCGATTAATACATCGAAGAGATGGCCTTCACTCCAGCTTAGTAGGTTGTACTGCTGGCGGGTTGTGGTGGGCAAATAAGGACGAGCTTCTCACTTCTCGTATGGATTCCATTTCTGTAGAGGCATCGCTTTACTTGGAGATTCTCTCCCTGTCGGGAACATAACTATCTCAACTTTACATGCACTATCATTATTTTCTTACTTCTCTCACAACACAACACCATTCTTGTTCTGACCTACACTCTGACTACTACTTCGACTCTCTCCGAGTTCTGTCTCATCCCCTATCCTTTTCCCCAACATCACATGATATATTTCTCTCTCATCTATTTGTTCGTCCTTCATCGCCTGATCTCTTCCACCAATCGCGTCGAATTCCTTTCTCTTAACTTATTTCCCGCCAATATTTTTACTAAGAATAGCGTATCCTTTTTGTTGCTATTTCTTATTGTTTTCTAAAATTCTTTCCCTACAGCCTTCCCATAGAATCGCTTACAGCAGCCCTCTTCCACAATTAGTCACGGGCCTTCACTGATTCGGCAATGACCACTAAGTCTTTCCTGTTGCTTGGTTTATGCTAGGCTCCTTACTTGCCCTTATTGCAGGTGTGGTGTGCCTTGGTCAATTTTAAGTGAACCTTTTAGTCACCATTATCTAGGCCTGAGCTCTTAATCGCCCTTTTGTCAAACTTCGAGTTGTTCTAAGTGGCATTATCGCTTAGAACACTTAAATTTATACTAATGTTAGTTGATACTAAACTGAACTTTCTTTAATTACTCTTTCACTCGCTTAGCCCAAATATGCCAGATCTACTCTTACAGAACAAGACATCCTGCCTATTTCTCCTTCACTATCTTGCCCCATTAATTGTGAAGCCCAACTACTGAACAGAAACATATGGCCCAGTGGCACCCTCGTTAAACGATTCAGAGAACAATCGACAAGGCCCACTACTAGTGCAGTGAACACTAACAAAGCAATAGCAATTAACGAATACCTCGCCAGTCTTGAAAGGAGATACAAAAGTCCCATTTTTTACCAAATGTTGCAGCATATCCAATAAATTCCACACCTCGCAGAGCCTTCTTTCTGACAGAGACTTGGCTCCAAAAAGGAAGAGATCAAAATTGGGGGAGCAGTAATGATGCTATATAAAACTGACTTCCAGATTGTGAAACAACAAAGCTCTCATTCTGATAACTTTGAAGCTATTATCGCCACATTCTCTGGTGAGAACAGCAAGGTACAGCTTGTCTTATCTATATGCCACCAGAACGTACGAGAGAGAGACCAGAAATGGGTCCTTTACTTAGCTGCTCTCAAATTTAGACGTAAATATTGACACAATCACCTTAGGAGATCTGAATATGCCTTTGCCGAGGAATAAAGATGCAAAAACAGAGCTAGACGTCACAGTAGAAGCAATTGGAATGAAACAATTAACAACACCTGCGACAAGAGGATTACAGCGCTTGGATTTAATTTATTATAACGCGCAAGATATTAACTTAACAGCAATTCCTTACAATTTTCCTCCGACTACTCTGCACTTTCAATGGAAGTTGCTCTTCAAAGACAGACTGCCCATCAGAACTGTGGCACACATCAGGGTAACGAATCGAATTTGATATTTTCCACAAAATATATCAAATGCGAGGTCATCTTGCAATGCTTAGCTCAATACAACTTTCAAAGTCTACATAAGATGTCCACTGAAGAAGCCATAGACGAGATTACGCGGTTACACTTGCATATCGCCCGTCTAGGAGTAGCGAAAGTATTAAAGGTCTCCGACAGAGCGAACTCTTGATTCACTCCAGAAGTTAAAGTTATGTTTCAAAAGAAGCAAAAGCTCAACCGAAAGTGGAAGAGAACTGGGCACCCGACTGATCAGACTACGTACAAATGCGAAAGGGCAAAGTTCATTCGACTGAAAAGACAAGCATACTTTGAGGTTATGAAGGAAAGAGAATAGTAAGCAAGGAAAACAACAAAAAAGAAATGACGAACCAGCTTTTTTAGAGAGTGGACAGAAGTCACATTCGGAAAGCTTCTGAATTAAAAGCAGAAAAATTGTGAGGAAAACATCCGCGAGATGCAGAAAATGATTAAAAAATTGATGGATACCACTGACACTAACCAAAACAGAGCTAGAAACATTACGTGACATTAATATCACCAAGGAAAACTTAAAGGAAGCTATTAACTCTCCCCAGTAAAGCAACGATCGAGTCGGACCAGTTCCCGCTATTCATGGGAAAAATATGTAGTGCTACATAATCGACCCACTCCACCACCTCTTCAAAAGAAGACTAAGTGAGGGGGTTACCCCGAAAGCATGAAAGAGATTATGTAAAAACAGTTCTAAAAATATTTTGAAATTTTTCGTAAAACCAGTAAAGATTTCAGGCCCATCGCAATCGGATGCATTCTGCAAAAAATATTGAGAAAGGAATCCTGAACATCATTAATCAGCACTGCTTTTGGGGACAGGCCAGAATACTTGCATTCTGTGCTTCTTCGAAGGTCGACTATTACAAACTTAATGGAGACTACTACGGAATACAGCTAGCATTAAATAATAAAAAATAATTGGATAATGTTTTCCTGGATGTAGCAGCAGCTTTCGACGTCTCAATCCCAGCTATGACAGTAATCCTCAAGGGGGATTTCCTCATTTCAGTTCTGATTTCAAGAAAGACAAATTATCTCAATAAACAGGAAACAAACAGCAACTTACTGTATCTCCAGGGGAGTACCCCAAGGGGGCGATGTGACTGCCACCTTCTTCGCAATAGCACTAGCCCCATTTTTAGCTCAAAAATGAACAATTCATTAAATATGCTGATGATTTGAAATTTTTCGTTACCTCTAAAGAACAAGAAACTGCACTTCGTCTATCCAAGGAAGCAAACAAGACAATCAGAAAACTAGAATATCTACATTACATTGGCCTGAAACTTAATGAAAAGAAAACTGGTCAAATGACCTTCACCAGCAAAAAGAAGAAAAACGAAATTACGATCTTTGCGAACAATACCAGAGTCCAAAAATCCTCCGCACATGTCGACCTTGGCCTTAAGTGGGATGAAGGATTAAACTTCATACCTCACTTCGAACACATTAGGAAAAAGTCATACGCAGCACTCTGGAGCACACTTGACAAGAACTCACCGGTCTCCGAAGCCATCATCTTATGATTCAATACATCCTTAAATGAGTTACACCGATTCCGTTGTACGCATCGACTATCTGGTCATCGGCCCCCAGAGAATAACATTAGGGCCTTCTTAAGGTAGAATACTGGCTGCTGAGATGGCTAAATAAGATCGCCGCGAAACCGTTCACCATCTCAAGAGTCTTGTTTCCAATCTTGACATAACACCCTGGAAGTATATCATCACAACCAGAAACATCTTAACTCTGGCAAAGCTACTAACGGAGAGAGAGAATAGATGCGCCTAAAGTGGGAAACGTGATCACTCGCCCTCGGATGATACGACCGAGAATAAACAGGGAAGAATTAAGTCTCAAGTGCGAATTGACCTCAGTTGGACTCTCCGGGGAGATTCTTCCCAGCAAATACTGCGAATTATTTTAATAGTTTAAATATAAATCCAGAGAAACGATGTACAGACAAAATGTCTAGGACGGAAATCTTTGGTAATGTGTACCGGCAGGTACAAATATAATAAGAAGACTAATTTAATAATAATATTTAGCTTTAATCAGTTATTTAGAAATTAATTAAAACTACTTAGTAACTTATTAACCACATGCTCGTGTTTTTTCATCTCCAAATTTTGTAAATAAGTTCATGTAAATACTGAAATAATGTAACCACACCGTCCAGCTACATGCTGCTTATGGGTGTCTCGAAAGAGAAATAAACATTTAATAATAATACAATACAATTTATTTTCATCAAGAGAATTTGTTTAAAATAAATGAACGTGTTAAGAAAAGTAAATTTCTTGACAAGTTGTAATTCTTCATTTACAGATTTTGCATACAAATTTGTTATCTAACAGAAAAGATAATGAAATCACAACACATAGTACATTCCGCACTGCAAACAGAGATAGCAATTTATCTGCATAGCAATTCTAATCTACTGTATCGTTGAGTATCAATAATTTCTTATTAGGAATTTTAATTTGGAGATGAAATAACCTCTCCTGAACCAACACTAGCCAACATGTTGTTTATTATGTTCATTGTATGGCTATCTCCAAATCTATTTAGTACCCTAGGGTGAGGCAAAACAATTGCTTTCGGATTCCTTAAATTATGTGAGACATTCCTTTGCAGATTCAACTCTTCAAAAATAGTGTTAAGATTCTTCAAGAATAAATTTAATTTCAGTTTTTGAATTGGATAAAGTATATTTCAACAAAAATTGCCTTCTCTTATTCAGGTTATTCCAAGAGTTTGTCCCCATTAAAAGTTTCAGAATCCTGTTTAGTAAATTGTTTATAACCCTTATTTCAGTTATATTTGCTGGTGCCCATACATTTACTAAATAATTGAGTTGGGAGTCCACTGATGCATAATAAGGTTACTTTTTTTCGTAGATTTAATTTATTCTTAATGTAGTAAATAATGTACACATAAAATCTCATTTTCTTGTACAAATCTGTTTGTCATATGCATTGCCCAACTTAGACTGTCGTCAATCTATAACCCAACATAACAATGATTTGAAACTTTTTCCACATTTAGACATTTGCAATTCTGGAAATTCTGATCATGTAGGCAATCATGTTTGTGGAATTTGATAGAGGGTTGAATGTCCAAGGTTTGATGAGGTCTAATTACCAGAAAGTTTGTTTTTTCAAAGCTGGGTGCTAATTTATTGTCACGCAACCAAGTTTGTAAATGTATTACATCCTGCTGTAAATCTTTAGCCATTTTTGTCAGGTTCTTTCCAATTGTATAAGATTATATCATCTGCATAATTTATAAAGGAGTTCTTTATTACTTCGAATATGCCATTTATATAGATGTTGAACATGATTTGCCCAGCATGAGTGCCGCGAGGTACTCCTCTCTTTATATTATATGAATTTCCCCTTGTATTTTCTACTTCAACTGTTTTTTTCTTTTGGTTAAATAACACGCTAAGAATTGATTGATTCTTCCCCTTATACCATATTTCAGTTTCAATATTGGGATATCAATTAAGTCATATGCTTTGGTCAAATCTAAATAAATAAAATCAATATGAAGTTATTGTTGTTTAAATGCAAGTTAAAATTGTCTACTATATTCTCTAACAATGTCTGTGTGCTCTTGCCCTTCTCATATGAGAAGGGAGAGTTGTTTAACAGTCCATATTGATGCAAATATTTGCTTATATGGGAAAAAATATAATTTTCTATTATCTTATTTATAACTGACTGTACTATTATTGGTCTATAATTGCGAAAGTCATCTGGTGATCCCTTTTTATATATAGGTATTGCCTTAAATGAAAGGCAATTTGTAGGATAGTTTCCCAATTCTAACATCCGTTCTATAAATAAATAAGATCTTTATTGTAAACTCCACCAAGAGAACAGAGAACTGTTCTTTGTTTCTCTTTACGTCGGTTACTGTAATACAGTCCAGTCCGTAAGATTTCTTGTTCTTTAATTGTTCTATAATCTTAAGAATCTCAGTATATTGTGGAGCTAAGATTACACATGAGTTCACTATCTGAGGAAGACTATCTTGTTGCGTAAAGGAATCTTGTCAATAACGTATTAAATATCTGTTGAGATCTAATACAGCTTTGGCAAACCTATTTGCAGCCTCATATTGTTTGCACCAGACATCTGTTCTAGTAGTGTTTTAATTTGATTTCCTCTTGATAATTTTTTTCCTTGTACTTAATAGGTTATTTAAGTTTCATTTATCCTTTTGAGTTATCTGCTTATCCATAAAGTTGATTGTAATAAGTGTTTTTTTGTTTTCTAATCATACCTGTCAATTTATTTCTGAGTGTTTTATAATTGTGATAGTATTCTATCTTTGATAGACAATTCTTATATTGCCTGAAATATTTATCCTTTTGTAACTTTAATTCTTCTATTTCGTTAGTCATCCAAGGTTTCTTAAACTTGTTTCTCATACTCCTAGAGTTT
Source organism: Mastigoproctus giganteus (assembly GCF_048544385.1). NCBI lineage: Eukaryota > Metazoa > Arthropoda > Arachnida > Uropygi > Thelyphonidae > Mastigoproctus > Mastigoproctus giganteus. The sequence goes on along the minus strand of NC_143576.1, from coordinate 266,222,515 downwards.
ACGTTGCAAGCCAAGTGATTTACTTCTCCGTATTATACCTCGAATTGTTTATCATTTGTATTATCTTATTTGAAAAGATGTTTACATTTGTTGTGTAAGATACTTGTTCTTGTATTAACATATTATCTGTGTTCTGTTTCAGTTTGCCTGTTGATAAAATTTTATTCTTCGTATCATTTGTTAATTTTATATCTTCACATGGATGTTGTTTTGAGTTCATATCCACTATTAGTATACACGTTCTGTGATCTGAAAATTGATTTAATAGTATGTAAGAATTAGCATGCATTAACTTTATATTTGTTATAAGGTGATCTAAACAAGAGCTTACTGTTCTATCACTCTCCGTCCTTTGTTACCTGGTTATTCCAAATAAGGTATGTCAAATCCATAATTGTGTAAGATTGCAGAGTATCACATTATCAGTTTCATCGGTTAGTAAATTAATATTAAAATATCCCACTAGTATGGTCTTATCAGCTTGTATGTCATCCTATAGTAGAATTGTGTTATCTAATTCAATTAGAAAACTGTTTATAGAATCTGATGGTGGCCTATAAAAAGCACAAATCATGAATGTGTTTTCTGGATCTTCTAATAATTTGACACAGCAGTTTTCACAAGACTGAGTTATGCGGTAACCCTGTACTGCCTTAAAGCATATTATTCCTCCACTCCTCAAATCTCTAAACATATAGACCTTAATAATAATAATAATTGCGGGAGTGGAATCCTAATCAGGGAGAAATAATATAAGAGCAATAATAATAATAATAAGGCCAATCCCATTAGAAGTGGAATTATTCAAGGAGATGCTCTGAACCCACTGTGGTTCTCTCTAGCACTATCCACCATGTTTAACAGCAGCAAGTATGGATATAACCTCAAAGATGGAAGAAAGAACCTGTACACCTTCACCCATCTGATGTACACGGATGACATCAAGCTCTATGCAGCAACTGAGAAGCAACTCCAGCAATTACTCCAGATCACTGAAGAATTCAGCAAGGACATCAGGATAAAATTTGGTCTAGAGTCTAAAAAAATGCAAGACCATTAGGAAAATACAAGACAAATTCACCAGGGAAAATTAGTTGGCCGAAATTACCAGTTGCTGACTGGTAAAGAGATCGAAGCTATGACACTGGATTCCGTCAGTGTCGATCCACTGGTGATATTCTCGCTTATGTTACTCATTTATGGACCAATTCAATTGAAAAGTTTGGTGAAACAAAAGCAGTTGCTCTTGACATCTCTAAGGCTTTTGATCGTGTTTAGCCTAAAGGTCTTCTAAACACACTTCTATCTTATGGTTGCCAACTGCTTTTTATAATTGGTTATCCAGTTCTCTTTGATCGCTCACTGAAGGTGAGGGTCGATGGCACTCTGTCTACTAACTTCTTCACTAATGCTGGTGTCCCTCAAGGTTCAGTTATTTTCCCCACTCCTTTTTTCTTGTATATTAATGACCTTTTATTGACTGGAAATTCTATCCATAGTTTTGCCAATGATAACACATTGCATTCCACTTTCCATTATGAGAAACCTTGCCCTGAGCTTCAACTTCTCCAATATCCGCTACCAATTCCTTAAATGGCGATCTCCAGGTAATTCTCCAGTCGGGAAAAGACAACTTAGTTGATTTTACCCTTCTAAAACTCAGTCTTGTCTTATATCTCGCAAAAAGGAGTCTTCTGCTCCTATGCTTATCTTTGGTGACGCTCCGATTTCTAAGCAAAATGATATATCTCTTTTGGGGATTACCCTGACTTCTAATCTCTCTTGGCACAAGCACATTACAAATATTGCTTCCTCTGCATCTAAAAAACTTGGTTTTCTGTTTAACTCACGGCGTTACTTTTCTTCCAAACAGCTGCTCACTCTGTATAAATCGCAAATACGCCCTGCCATGGAATATTGTTCCCACATCTGGGGTGGTGCCCCAAAAACCTCTCAGGCTTCTAGATTTCATTCAGAAGAGGGCAGTTAGGTTAATTAATGATTCATCTCTAACAGAGTCTCTCCACTCGCTGTCTCATAGACGTACTGTTTCTGCTGCATGCCTCTTCTACAGATACTTCCATGGTCACTGTTCTTCTGAATTTGCTTCTATAATTCCCGCTCTCTTTCAAGAGTCCGAACACGTGCAGCCACCAGCCAATATCCATTTACTGTCCAACTTTAAACTCATGGAACCAACTTTTCATCTTCCTCGTTTATTCATTCAACTGCCGTTTTCTGGACCAACTTTCCTTCATACCTATTTCTTGAAAATTACAGTCTACAGAAGTTCAAATCGAATGTCAACTTTCGTCTTTTTTCAAATATCTTCTTTCGTCTTCTCAACCTCGAACCCAAGCATGGTACTAAGTACTATGGGTTCCAGTGCCTGTCATGTTTGGGATTTTTATAATAAAAAAATATGTTTAATCTTGTAAATTTCTCGGTCGAGCACGCATGTACTCGTGTTTATTGCCTATGTGTTGCTCGCACCTTATTCTGTAACTATTCACACCTTCTGGCGCCGAGCCGTCCCCGGGTGACCCAAGATTTCTTGGGAAATAAACTGATTTTAATAATAATAAAAGGTTGGACATTTGGCTACTGAGTCACTCGTCCACATCGCACAACGATGTCATAGAACACGCATGATGCGATTTAAAAGACATGATCGAAATAGTAAATATTATTGAAAATAGTCTAAGTCACAAAGGATGGCAGTTGCATAAGAAACCTAGGTATCAGACTCAGGAGGGACTTAAAAAACCTGACCTCCTCTGTGTAAGGGATGGGTCTCCACTCCTGGATGTACAAATGGTGGGCAGATCTATGAATTGGAGACCCACCATAGGATAAAGATTCGAAATTATGACAACAATAGCCTTAAGAACTTAATTCAACAGGAGTATGGTAGGCATCCTTTATTATCATCTGTGACAGTGTCCTACAAGGGAATGTTGTGTAGAACATCTGATAGCCTCTTAACATCTCTGGGGCAATCTGAGATATGCAAGGCACGTTTAGCTGCTGGGGGATTCATCAGCGAATGACTTCTGCTAATTCAGAATGATAACCGTTCATGTGCAACATTGTCGTTTATTAACTTGGCTACCACATGGAAATAGAGAAATAAAATATATAAAAAAGAAAAATAGTACTTTAATGTGCATACTTACAAATTGAGTAACAGGTCCTCTTCCACCATTTTTCTTCCATAATTTGAAGTAGTCCATACAGTTTGATTTATAGGGTGGAGGAAGCAAATTCTTGGTGACCTAGACCAAAAGAAGAACGGGTGATTCAGAATACCTGCTTGCTGGTAGCGAGATAATTGTATAAAATAACCTAATTTACAGGATTTTTTTTTAGTTGTATAGGTGGTGAATGTCCCTGAACAGCACTACCAGGGCAGTGGAGTATAAAAATTGTTCTATATGTGAGGAGCGTGAGAAAGGTTCGTGTTCTGATTATGAAAGAATAGTCTTACGGTGTTAAAAATTTGTGTACTTAATGTACTTATATAACACTTCACTTACTAACCCACCAAGTTTCAATAATGTCTTTTTTTATTACAGGTCCTACAGTCAGAGATGTGTGAAAGAGGAAAGACCTGCAACATCCATCATTCCAGAAATTGTTGACAGTGTGTATGATCTAGTGATTGACGAATAAATGTTGAAAGCTTATTGGGCTTCGAACATGTATACTACTTAGTAACAGAGGTTCTCGCTATGAAAAAAAAAAGTGTCAGCAGGATGGGTCCTAAATTTTTTCAGAGCAGATCAAAGAAGCACATGAATTCTCAAGTCAACTGAACGTTTGCAGGCTGTATTACCAAAATTTCTTGCAAGATTTGTGACCATTGATGAGATGCGGGTCCATTGCTTTCAGCTAGAGACAATGTAGCAATCCAAACAGTGGTAGCACAGCTCTTTCCCCTTCTACAGAAAACTAAGTGGATTTTTTTTCTGATGGCAAAGAGTAATGGCATCGATGTTTTGCGGCGCTTATGAATTGTTTCTCGTGGATTAAGAGGACACGTTATGTAGACTGAGGCTTTTGCATGTAATTTCAAAGACAAACGGCGATGGAAACTCAGAATAGGATCTTGTTCCCTCCAGAACAATGCATCAGCTTCAAGTCTGCTCTCCTCGTTTTGATCATCTCTGGCCAATATTTCTCTAGTACATTCTGTAAAATTCATCTGTTGCCTCTCGTTCTCCCAACTCCAGTAATCACTTTGAACTCTGACTTCCTTTCTTTGAAATTTGTCTTTCTACAGTCCAACTTTCCTAACTGAGGTAATTTTCTAATTAATATGGACCCTGCTAGTCGAGATGAGGCTTTTGCAATTATCAATGACCTCACACAGATTCTTCATTTATATACTAGAATACCAGACAATGCTAACCACGTAGCCAACACGCTTAATCTTTTTCTCACAAAAACCCTTGTAAATATACGGTTGAGGTGAATGGTTCTCTAGGCACTGAGATCACAACACCAACAGATCCTTTTTTGTCGTGGCGATTGTCAACCTCGTGTTGTTTGGCATTACAAGAATGCAAAATGAGATGATTTCTCAAAATTATCAAAATGAGATGATACCCCAAAAAAAAAGTGATATTTTGAACTGTTCAAAAATAGTTCAGAGTTATTTTATATGCCTTATTCATGCCTTCCCGATCCACTACTAACACAACAATAGCTACGCCATATTGACCGCCATCTTGGATCGGTAACGAACGAATAGCTTTAAACCTGCTAAATACTGCATGTTAAGCGATAAAAATTGTCAATTAATATCACTTCTGGTAGTGTATTATTGCTGCATACGTTTAAAAGTTATTTGTCATGTGCAAAATGAATTACTTAATGAAATCTACTGTACCCTCCAGTCATGTGGTCATAACCGATGTCTAGGAACTATCGTAATGGTAAAAACACGAGATTTTCGGCAAACATTTTAAAAGGGAAATGGTGATCAGAGGAAGGTCCCCTATATTGGAAAAATCGAGAAATGGATAATACAAAGGGTAAAACTGCAAACATACTTTCTGAAACATCAGAACAACTTCGAACAGAGACCCAAGCTGAACCCCCCCCCCGAAAAAGATACACAAAAGATTCGTTGCCAGTAGCAACGACAGGTGCTGCGAACAAATTTTCCCGAGGCACTTTATCGGGGTTAATAAAGCTGTCTGGTGAACAGAGGAGTTGAAATGGGCGGGACTGTGCCTAGGGGTATGATGTCATTGGAGGTTGTGTTGAGTGGGAAAAAATGTACTTTAAGTTTTATTTTACTGCCAGATGGCACTGCATGTATTTTCGTAAGTTTTCCTTTTATTTTTTCTGCTGAGTCTCGAAACCCAAGCTGGCACTTACCATTAGCATTTGATGCAAGAAAGCAAGCTTATGCAGCATCAGCCAAAAAAAAAAACCCACTTCCACTTCACCCCTCTGTTCGTTCAAAATACCTGTCCAGCTGAGCTTTAAACTTATTTAGGCTATCAACTTCCACAACAAGGGATGGAAGTCTGTTCCACCAACCAACCACCCGCTGGCTAAAGGCAAATTTCCGCACGTCTATCCTACATCTGTCTTTTCTCAATTTGAATTTATGCCCTCTCAGGTGATTTTTCTGAGCTAGAGGAAGAATCCCATCAGCTTAAACCATTCAAGGCTTTATACACCTCTATCAGATCACCTCGCTGGTGCCTAGTCTCCAGACACTAATTTGCAAAACTTAAGCCTTTCTTCGTAAGAGCACCCCTTTGTTCCATTCACTAATCTTGTTGCCCTTCTCTGTACTCGTTCCAGCAGCTCTACATCCTTCTTGAAATGAGGCCTCCAGCCCTGTATACAGTACTCTGGGTGTGGCCTGACCATTGCCTTATACAATGGAATAATCTCCTCCTTATCCCTGCTGGAAAAATTCCTGTATATCATTGACAATACTCCATGAGCTACTCTTGCAGCCCGTCTGCACTGCTCAGAGAACTTCATTTCTGCCTGCACAACCACCTCCAAGTCCCTTTCATTCTCTACCACTGTCAGTGTATTACCACAGAGTTGATACGTTGCTCTGGGGTTGCTGTTTCCCATGTGTAGTACTTTACATCTGTCAATGTTAAACTTCATTTGCCACCTCTCAGCGCATCTGCTCAACCTTTCCAGATCCTGTTGCAGTAGCATAGTGTCAGTAGTGTCCTTGACAACCCTGCCAACCTTTGTATCGTCTGCAAACTTGGACATTAAGCTTGATATACCATCATCAATATCATTTCTAAATACAGAAAACAATAATGGACCCAACACTGAGCCCTGAGGGACTCCACTAATAACATTAGTCCACGATGAGCAGTGTCCATTGATTACCACTCTGTCTTCTCCCCCTCAACCACCCCTTTATCCATAGCAGCAATTTGCCTCCAATGTCACACTGCTCCAATTTGTGTAGCAGTCTTCCATGTGCAACAGTATCAAAAGCCTTTCTAAGATCCAAGTATATAATATCAAAGTTATTCCCTGCATCCAGTTCTTTTGTTACTGCATCATAGTATCCAATCAAGTTGGTCAGGCAAGACTTCCCCTTAACAAAACCATGCTGTGTCTGACTTATCCAGTGGGCTACATGTTTAATTGAGTGAAAGTACATCAATGTGGTTATTATAGTAGTGTGTCTGTGTGATGTCACGAGTTTGAACTGTCTTCTGCAATGAATTGTGGGTCAGGCCTCTGCCAAGCAGAGGCTCGTGCTGAGATCGATTGCGTTGCTATTTCTTCGGATTGGATGGTACCTGTAAAAAAGTATCTTTTTCATTTCCTGTGTTAATACAATGGCAGATATATACCACGATATTAGTAGTTGTCCACTTTGCTGATGAAAACCTGAAAGAAAGATATATTTTTTTTATATTTTCTGTTGTTCGGTGACTAAATTTTTCCCAATAAGTTAGTAGTCATGGCGGTAGCTCCATCTATCGATCCTTTCTACAAGATCAATGTGGAAAAAAAAAAATTTTAGAATATAAATTATTTTCTCTAGATTGAAATGTAATATTTTACATTCTTAAAATTAATTTTCAAAAGTTTAAGCTTTTTAAAAATTATTGATTAGTTGTAAATTTTTAAAAAGATTATTTCTCTAGTAGCTAAGAAATGACAGACAATATTTAGAAAAAAGATTTTTTTTATTGATGTAAAAAAGAGAGATTTACATGACTAGTGACAAAACACCCAAAAGGTTAAACTATTAAGAGTTAAGAGAAAGGTAAAAATCAACACAATCACTTACATAATTTGTAGAGCACATGGTTTTCTAGCTGAATAGATATATCATATTTCAAAGTACAGGCCGTCCAGTTCTTCATTCATCGCTGATACCACAGTGAAAATTCCATTGCGTTGAATTCTGATATTTCTTTCTGGCATTTAGCAGAAAAACGTTAAACAGAATACGGCTCCGCAGTTTGAAGAAAATGTTCATACACAATATTAAAAGGGATGTCAAATGAGTTGAAAAACATTCCTGATTTTACGCTGTCTCTAATACAGTTAGTGTTCTAATATAACAATCTGCGTCAGTAGAAATGCAGACTTTTCCCCTTTGAGGCACCTATGGATGTGTTGATATCTGCGACTCTTGTCGATAATAGCACTAGTTGCGAAAATTCTAAACTTAGATTTACCTAAGGGTGGAGAGCAGTGCATGACCAATACAAGTTGGCACGGCTGTGTCAGGTGGTCACTCTTGAGCCTGTGAAGCTGGATCTACTCGTTTGCTCTCGCTATTACGTAAAGCAAGATATGCTGAAATTTCTCCTTGAAATCTGTTCATTGCCTTTTTGATAATCGTATGTATGCTTTCGCTGTTTCGATCATCACAGATGGCCCGAACTGGAGGTAAATCCACTCTGTGGAACTACTACCTAATCTTCTACATAAAATACATTATTTTCTAAGAACAAACTTTGTTGCAACTGACAGGTTGACGCCTGCACAGAGAAAGTTCAAACTGAAATATTTCAAGTATGAAATGTGTCAGACCTACATGCGCAGAAATTAACGTCACATGGTTAGCACTTCTCCCAAAATACAGCTCTGATCGACACTCCCATGCCGAGGGACATTAAAACTACACGCCGGTGGTCTTGTTTATGGTAGTCAGGTGCACAGCCTGGCTACCGTTTTTCTCTCCCCAAAAAATACAAAATATTCATGTTCCCAAATCAGAACGAGAGAGAGGGCGCTGGCTTGATTCCGGTCAGACGCTTGGTATCTGTGCTCTTTTAACTTTTAAAAGTGACCAAATTGGATTTTCGTGACGACCAGAGGATTCTAGAAGATGTGGTGATTCTATTGGTATTAAGATTTACCCGAACTTCTAAGGCGTTTCTTATCTATGGAAGTTGTAAAACTTTCTGCATTATGCTGCTCACATATGCCATATAGGTTCGGACATTGATAGCATTGGTGAATTAACAATAGTCTTTATTGCTTAATATTGTTACAGATAGAAAAGTTGTATAGGACAGCAAACTCCAGCTCTGATTACTACCTATGTCATTTACATAATGATATCTTCATATTTTAAAGTCCTGGTTAATTTTATTTTTGTGTGATATAATTATGTTCATTGTTGGGTGCCATTGCTCCTTCCCCATCCTACTTTAAAACAACTTAGTCACGTGATCAGCAGGAAATTTCGCCATTGGCCGTTGACATCCTACTCACTTGATAAACAAGTAGAACCCTAAACCGGGTAAATATCTTGATTTGATTAATCCTCCCGAGGGGAATAACTCAAACTTAAATTTTTCACTACATGGCCGCAAACAGTGCCACAGACTTGAGACGTTTGGCCACATTTAGAGCTCTCTTACCATAGGAACTGGAAAAATCCGTTTTTCCGGATAATCTCGCTTATCCAGAAAGCAGGAAGGAAAAACAGAAATCAAAAGAATCCCAACTACAAGGGAGGGACAGCGACCTAACAATTTTTGGATCTCCAAGAAGATGGTGAGTATCCCCAAACTGGGACCCCACAAGCAAAGAGAAAAGGCATGAAGCAAATGGGGACCAAAAGGCAAAAGAGGTCGCAGACAGAATCGAGGAACACAGTGGAGAAAACACCAATCTTGAAGGATTCCTCAGAAGATAAGCAGGAGACCCCTCTGGACCCTGCTCTCCCAGAACAATACACGAAAAGGCACTCAGCCTGAAGACCGCCCTTGAAAGCATTTTTAAGGAGCAATCGAGCAGAATCTCCGCAGGAGTGAGAGCACAAATCGTTCCAATATTTAACAAGATGGAAACTATCATGATAGAAACTCACCTTCAAAGTGAAAGAACTGCAGCGAGGCTGCAAGACTATATGGAATGTGGGGGCAAAACAAATGCTACAGCGTGCGCCCACATATGTCAATGCACTGAGGATAAATCAAAACCAACCGCAGCAAACAACCAGCGTCTCACAATGGAAGAGCCAACCACTATTGAAGACATCGAATCTGGTCGTCCTCAGACCCGCTGATGATGAAAATACTGAGAAAGCCAAGACCAGCAAAGAAATAAAATCCACACAGAAAATCCATACGAAAAACCAGAAATGTAGGCATTATTATTGATATGGAGGCCAGGCAGATATTCAAGCAATAATGCATAACCCAAAAATTGCTGCCCTCGGGCTTACAGCAAAGATGCCAAAGAAAAGATGTCCAACCATCATCGTCTTTGAAGTAGACAAAGACCTGATGCCCAGTCAAATCGCTTCAGATGTCTCCAGGAACTTACGAGAATTACAACAGCAAGAACAACGCCAAAATCTGGTCATGCCCAGATACTTCACAAAACCAGATACAGGATCTAATCGAAACTGGGTTATTGAATTGGATTGGCCCCAGACGCCTGGCAGAGGCTTAAGCACAAGAATAGAATTTACATTTAGTGGGGCTCCCACCGTTTCCGGAAGCACGTCATTGTGCCAAAATTCTTCCAGTGCTGTAGGTTTGGCCACACCACTTACACTTGTAATCAGGATACCCCCCCCACCTGCGGCCACTGCTCCAGTAAAGGCCACGAATACAAGACGTGCCCAAACAGAGAACAAAATCCAACATACATAAACTGAAAGTCTGCAAAGTTAGTGTTCACATTCAGTAAGGGATCCAAAATGTCCCATTTACCTCAAAACCATGAGTCTACCAACTCAGAACCAATTATGGAGAGACGCAGTAAACACTAACACAACCAGAGTTCAATTAATGAAGCTTAATGCCCAGCGAGCAAGGACTGTCGCAGAGCAGCTCAGAATCAAGGCTGATGAGGAAGGAGCAGACATATTGCTGTTGCAAGAACCCTACACACACAAAACCGAGTGTGTGGATACCCAATCAATTATAAAATCGTACAGACATAGGAAGAAACGTCGTGGGCAACTGTAGCAGTAAGAAACACGAACTACACTGTCACGAAAATAATTCAGCTATGCACTCCCTGTGGGCAGTTTGTGCCCAAGTACTGACACCACTGGGCCCCTTTTATGCGGTCTCATTTTACTGTAGACCAGGAGAATCACCTTTGCCATCAGATACTTGAAAAAAAAAAAAAAAACTTGACCTGCTCCCGGATCAAAAAATATTGATTGGAGCTGATGTAAACTGTCGCTCCCCTGGCACAGCCTGACCCCAGACCGGAACGGATGGGGTCAGGAACCCGAAACGGCCAACTCTTGCAAGAATACATCTCGACCTCGCAACTGGTCACAATAAACAGGCCGCACCAACTGGCAACATTTTGCAACACTGTGGGAGTCGACTATTGAAGTTACCCCTAGCCACTGGAAGTCTGGCGGGCTACATCCTAAACTAGTGGGTCCAGGACTCGTGGACGACCTCCGACCACAGAGTAATTACTATCTATAAAGAAACCTGGAGCGCAACCAAATTCCCAGACAAATGGAGACACGCTTTGCGGTTAAAAAGGCGAACTGGGAATGTTTCAAAGTCCTTGTTCCCACGGCTGCTAGGCAAATGGAGCAAATCCAACGCCTGGCAGATCTCAATGAGATTCAAAGAAGCGTCACAAAGACCATTACGGATGCAAGCCAAAAGACCATTCAGAGGAGAAACAAACCCCAGGACTGGAGATTCAAAGAAGCGTCACAAAGACCATTACGGATGCAAGCCAAAAGACCATTCAGAGGAGAAACAAACCCCAGGACTGGTTCCATGGGGGATGCAACACCTTAGACGAGACGTCATTAGAAAAACGAAAATCATTCCAGAGAGCGAGACGAACTTGGCCGCCAGCTGAAATGGAGGCATTAAGGAATATATACAGAACGGCGAGAAATAAGTATTCTAGCGAAATAGTCAAAAGCAAACGCAAGAAAATCTAGTTTCTGAAACTGGAAGCAGGGAACCTTGGGGAGTGGTGTATAAAATCACCTCCAACAAGCTCCCCAGGGGAGAAGTTATTACCACAACAGACTCCACAAGGAACTCTGACAACAAACTGGCATCAATCGGTGAGCAACATACTGGAAGCTATCTATCCTGAACCAGCAACACCAACTCTGTTTGAACAAATTGCCATCTGTGCTGAGAATGAAGCATATATCAGCGGACAACAGGAACCACCTTTCACTCTGGCGGAATTGAATTTGGCTGCAACACAAATTAGAAATAAAAAATGCCCCGGTCCCGATCTCCTGGAGCCAGAAATAATTAAAAAAAAGTAGTAGAATACGCTCCACAGTTACTACTCCAATTATACAATAGTTGTCTGAATGCCAGTACCTTTCCCATCTCTTGGAAGGTTGCTGAAGTTAAACTAATATTGAAAAATCCCACAAAGCCACCTATACTACCAAGTTCTTACACATCTATCGCTCTCCTACCAGTTGCTAGTAAACTCGTAAACTCTTCGAGAGGTTGCTGCACTCAAGAATAAGCCACCACTATCAAACAGCAAACTTGACCGCCGAAATGCAATATGGATTTAAGCCAGGATCGTCCACTACCGAAGCCCTGCGTCATTTCATCAGTTCTGTTACTGCATGCCAAGAAAAATATTATTTAGCGATCTCCGTGGACTTTGCCGGGGCGTTTGACACCATATTGTGGCCGAGCCTCCTGGCGCGGCTCAGAAGTGCTCAGCTGCCTGGTAATCTCTTTGGTACCATTAAGTTATACCATGACAACAGAAGAATCCAGGTTACTGCACCATATGGTAAAATTCACCGACGGGTCCGCAGGGGATTCCCTCAGGGTTCTGTCATGGGACCTCTTGTGGAACATTATCCTTGATGAGTTCCTCACCCTTGACTTACAGGGCATGCTTTCCCAGGCCTTTGCGGATGACTTGATCCTGATGGTTGCTGCGAATAACAGGGCCCAGCTTGAGGAAAAAGCAAACCAGGCCATTACTAAGCTCCAAAACTAGGCTAGGATTCATGACTTAAAAGTATCGTCGGAAAAGACTACATCCATTGTAGTCAAGGGTAGACTTGACATCTGCACGCCGCCACAAATTAAGATTAACACCAAGACCATTGGCTTAACCGACAAAATTAAATACCTTGGCGTTGTTCTTGATAAAAATCTTTCCTTCAAGCATCACCTATCCTACATTCGCACAAAAATAAAAAGATACGCTGGCCTACTAGCAAAAATCGCACGACGGGACTGGGGGTTATCAAAACATACTCTCAACCTATATTATAAAACAGTCTTCCTCCCAGCCATCTTGTACGCAGCTCCCGCTAGGTACACCAAAAGAGCAATAGTTGTAAGTCGGAGGACGCTGGATGCAATCCAAAGAACTATTGCTCACTATCACGCGAGCCTGTAGCACCACAAGCACTAACGCCCTGCAGGTTTTGGCAGGGGTCCTACCCCTAGACATGGAAATTGCAAACAGTGGAATCAAATACCATATAGTGAAGGGACTCCCCTGAATCTTCCTAGATTACACAGTTAATAACAGCACGCCATGCAAAGAGGAAAAGAATAGGCTTCAGAACCACCTCACACGGATCTGGCAACGTCGTTGGACTGAAACCACTGAAATCACCAAAAAATTCATCCCGGACCTGTGGAAAACATTCCCGCAAACGCCCACTTGGTTCAAACCAGGACTTCACACATCATATGTACTAACAGGCCATGGCGCCTTCAAAGAAAAACTGGCCCAGATGGAATTGGAGGAAAACCCAAGATGCGTGTGTGAAGCAGAGAGTTGGACACACGTCATGTATAACTGCCCAAACTATGAAGGCCTGCGATGTAGGTTAATGACTACAATAAAGTAGTCCCCAAAAAATTGGAATCACGCTTGCTGGACTCGAGTGAAGAATATGGAGCACAAACAAACTTTGCTCAGCATCTCTTTACCAGGCAAAGAGCACTCATCGCCTTGCAGAGTGACATAAAAATGGTGATACAGAACAACGCAACAAAATGCCTACGTTCTCACCAACCCTCCCAAGGTGAAATCAGACACGACAACCAGAAAACTGGAATAGACAAAATGAGAAAACCGCAATGATTAAATGGAAACGACAAATTATCTCTTTGCCCGTGCACCACTGAGTGCTCCGGTCGTGTGGTGACCCTGAAAGGACTACCTAAATACAAGGACTGGAATGGACATCCTCTGAACCTTGGACGCTTGCCCTGAAAGCCGAGGAAGGCCATCTAACAAATGGGGCTGGACATCTGTTCCAACCTGCTTTTTCCCCCTTCCCAGGTGAAAGGGGGGCGACGCTTTCGCTGTCTACTCCTCCCTCCTGCCACCCCACTTTTCCTTCTGGTGTGGCATGCCGACTGAAAAACAAGGGACTGCCTTCCCTATCAGTAGTCTGCGCGGTAGCACAGTGGTATCGTCATCGTCCTCCCCACACCGGGTGGAAAAGGCCTGGGTTCGAATCCCGTCGATGACGCGAGGAACTTTAATGGGCTTTTTTCACTCCGTGGCTGAGTTAGTCTGTCTCAGGCGTAGATAGCAAGGTTTTTCTCCCCAGTAACTGTGGTTTTTTCTTCCAGCAAAACAGGGAAATCGACTATAGAACATACACAATTTACAGACACAAATACGGGTTAATGTATTTAATTACGGGCAACCCTAAAATAATAGTAATAAATTCCCTATCAGTACCTTTTTTCTCCATTCTACCCTCCAGTCTTCTGCCTTTCCTCCCAAAACTTTCTATACAGCGTATTACCCCAAAGGTCCAAATCTAATACACCAAAATTACTGCCCGAACTATTTAGACCTCTAAAGAAACTCATTCAGCGAAAACCCCACTCTGTTTAAACAAATTGTATTATTAAGCAAAAGGCGAATAATATTTTTTAGGTCCTCGCCACTGAAATCTCAGGAAAGTGGCAAGACCTGCCAGAGTACAATTAGTCTTATTGGTACAGATGGCCGGCGTTCCCGTCGCAGGTTATATGGTAACGTCGGGTCCCAGCGGCTGACAGGCCGGATGAACAATGGGCACAACATACTACATGACAAACCCACTCACTGTCAAACCTCTGGCATTAACAGGGCATTGTCACTCGATATAGAGAACGTACGCGGAGATGGGAGAAATCTCAGGTGTCGTTAGACCATCAACATATCCAATACCCAATCCGACTGTAATAAAACAAAGTCCCTGGAAAGATACAAGCTTGCACGGGTTGAAACCTCCAGCGATGTTTCCTCAGAACTGTAGCTTTCATCCTGCATCGAGATATAGTGAGGGAATCGATGCAAGACGGCGCAAACAAAATGGAGTTGAGTTCCACATTTCAGGAAATGTGTGTAGAGTTTTTCCAATGAAAGTACTCATGATCAGCAGCGATTTCCAAAAGGTCTGTGACAAACTGAGCGCCAAGTGCCACAACACTTAACTTTCACCACTAGTTTTATAGCCATTAATATAAGACATTGTAAAAAAAAAAGGAGGGAAAAGAGAAGTTCGAACGCAAGATTAACATGAAGAGAATGCAACAAAAATTCGCCCTTTTTAAACCCAAACGCAGATTCAACTGTTAAACCAATATAGCCAATCAGATTGCCAGGAAATTTGAAAATTTAACCATGCACGCGGAATCAGCACTTTTACTATAGTGTTTTCTGAAATACAGATCGTTTTTCTATGTTTAGAAGATAGATTTTTAAAATTAAGGGGTAAAAAACAAAACGACCCGTTTGCCATAAAACTAGCAGAGGCTGACATCAAAGGAAGACCGTTCTCTTTTATGACTGCAACTGGTGAATGTACTGTTTACCAAGGATAGGCATGGAACTATAATTTGAATTTCTTTCTGTTCAGCAAATAAATAACGCTTAATTGCAGGGAAAAGCAAGCAAACAATGCACACTTAACTCAAATATCTTCGTGTACACTCAAAGGTTACAAAAAAAAAATGTTCCAAATCGGCACATTTTTGAAATTTAAATGAATATACTTTTAATTCGAAAGCATCCTGATGCACAGAGAAAAGCCTACGAGCATTTTCTATTCCCGTTACAATCTTCGAGAGAAACGACATTACTTATTTGAGATGAATGAATGAAATGAGCAATCACATCTCCAGACCAATCGTAATAAAACAAAGGGAGTGCTTGACTGCAAAGAGGTGTGTGCCTCTCACGATAGCCAGAACGTGTTTGAGTTGTAACGAAGGTTATTTTCTACTCAAGAAAAAAATACTTTATAAAAAAAATATTTATTACCGTTTACTATATATGAGTATTTCTAAAATTCGTTTTTGTCCTTGTACTTAGAAAGGAAAAATCTAGAAGAATCAAGAACAGTGTCATAGTAAGCTTAAAACTCTTTTATCGGTAAACTTGATTACTGCTACAGCAAGATGTATGCACCGATGAGCCAAAACATTTTGACCACCTACCTAATATGATGTTGATTCTCCACATGCAGCCAAAACAGCTCATTCCTGGCGAGGCATGGACTCTACAAGATTTCTAAATTTGTTTTGTGGTATCTGGTACCAACATATCTTTTAACTCTTGTAAGAGTGTGGTTGAGACCCTTCAAAGAACATCAACTCCGGTGTCCTCGCCACACCGGAGTTGATGTTCCAACAAAAGCCACAGATGCTCAATGGGATTGATGTTTGTCGAATTAGTAGGGCAGGGCAATACCTGGAAATCATGTTCATGTTCTGCGAACCAGTCTCGAACAATGCGGCATGCCACATTGTTCGAGACTGGTTCGAGCACCATGCCACATCCGAGGGATGTGGCATGGTGCATTATCCTGCTGAAACACAGCACCCCCAAAAGAGAAGACCATTGCCATGAAAATGGTGTAATTGGTCAGCAATGGTGTTTAGGTTATGTATGTGCCGGGCACTCTGACGTGGTAGACGTCGGAGTGCCCAGTACATACATAACTGGACACAGGGTATCCCAGCAGAACATCCCCCAAAGCATGACACCAATGCCACCGCCTTGGTTTCATCTCACAATGCATCCCGATGCCATAATTTTACCAGGGAAACGACGCACATGTACCCGGCCGTCCACATGGTGCAACAGGAAACTTGAATCATCAGACCAGACGACCTTCTTCCAATCACTCAAGGTCCAGTTTCGGTGCTCGCATGCCCAGTGTAGGCGCTGTCGCCGGTGAACCATGGTTAGCATGGGAACTCTGAGCAGCCTGCGGCTATGCATCCCCATTTCCAGGAGGGTTCAATGTGCTGTGTAACATTGCAACCATCGCCAGCATTCCAATTACCAGCGAGTTGCGCCACAGTCACCTTCTGTTGCCAAAAATCATCCAGGCGAGACTTCACTTACCTCGAGCATCGATGAGCTCTGGTCGTCCACCCGCTCGCCAGCGGTTCGTGGGTTTCTTTCTTCACACCACTTTCTGTAGGTACTAAGCAGGGCTTATTGTGAGCATTCCACCAGCCGTGCCGCATACGCTCTGACCAGTCCGCGCCGGTAGCACAGTGGTATCGTCACCGTCCTCCCCCACACCGGGTGGAAAAGGCCCGCGTTCGAATTCCGTCGATGACGCGAGGAACTTTCATGGGCTTTTTTCACTCCGTGGCTGAGTTAGTCGCTCAGGCGTAGACGGCAAAGTGTTTTCCCCAGAAACTGTGGTTTTTCGTCCAGCAAACAGGGAACTCGACCATAGAATAGAACCCACGCAATTAACAGACATAAGACACAGCACGGCAGATGAATTTAATTATTCGAGTGGCCTGAATATATTTTTTTTTTTTGGATATGCTCTGACCCAGTCCTCTGGCCGTTACAATTTGGCCCTTTTCAAACTCGGTTAATTCCGCGGCCTGTCCCATCTGAAGAAGAAGAACCGAGCTCAGCACGAGGTGTTTTTTTTACCATGTCCCGATCCACGCACGCGCCGTAGTTCACCTGCAGTTGTTTCGATTAGCATAACGACTCGCTGGTCAATGCTTTGGATCATTGGTGGAAATAAGAATGCTAAAACTAGTTTTTTCTCAAGAATTGTTCACGAGAGATACTTACAGTTAGCAATGCAAAACACATTTTCTTCTTTTAAATCTGTTGTGGGTGACGATCTATATTTACGTTTGTATGCACACTGCAGAAAGCAGAGCACAAATTTCATTACTATCGGACTCGAGACGTTTCATTCATTCATTCATTAGAAATAAATAGGGTCGTTTCCCACGAACATTGTAACTGGAATATAAAATGCTCATTCACTTTTCTGTGCATCAAGATGCTTTCGAATTAAAAATTATATTCATTTAAACTCAAAAATTGAAAAACGTGTTGATTTGTAACAGTTTCCTGTAACCTTTAGAGTGTACACGAAGACGTTTGAGTACAAGTGTACATTATTGCAGGGAAAAGCAAGCAAGCAAACAAAGTGTTTTGTTTATTTACTGAACAGAAATAATTCTTTCGTTTTCAATTACAGTTTCATGAAATATCCTTGCTAAACAGTACGTTGACCAACTGCAGTGATAAAAAGGTCATGCTTCCTTTGAATACAGCCTCTGCTAGTTTTATTTCAAATGGATCGTTGTTTTGTTTTTTAGCCCTTGCTTAACTGCATTTTTATTTTAAGATCTATCTTCGAAACATAGGAGAGCGATCTGTATTTCAGAAAACACAATTTAAAAGTGCTGATTCTCCGTGCACACGCACGCGGATACATGCACCTCACTGGTTAAATTTCCTAGCAATCTGATTGGCTATATTCGCTTATCATTTGAATCTGCGCTTGGATTTAAAAGGGCTACCTTTTGTGGCATTCTCTTCATGTTACCCTGACGTTCTAAGTGCTGTCTTTTCCTGCGTTACTTTTCACAATGTCTTATAGTAGTGATAGTTTGGTTCTGGTGGCAGTATTAACAGCTACCACACCACTGGTGATAGTTCGGGGTGTTGCGGCACTTGGGGCTCAGACAGTGATATAGACCTTTTGGAGATCGCTGACGATCTTGAGTACTTTAATTGGGAAAACTCTACATACTTTTCTAAAATGCAGAGCTCAACTCCCTTTAGATCGGCAACATCTTGCATCCATTCCCCCACTGCATCTCGATTGCAGGATGAAAGCTATAGTTTCAAGGAAACATCGTTGGACGTTTGTACTCTTTCAAGCTTGTATCTTTCCAAAGACTTTGTTTTATTGCAGTCGGACTTGGGAACATGAATATTCTTGTACATTTTTGTGGAGAGAAAAATGGTATTCAAGCTGAACACCTCACTACCATAAAAACGGCATCTGTCGTATAGTTTTATTTCAGTTGTAGTTTGAACTTTCTCTGTGCAGGGGTCAACAAGTCAGTTGCAACAAAGTTTGATGATCTTAGAAAAGAGAAGTGTTATTTTCTATAGAAGATTAGGTAGTAGTTCCACAGTGCGCATTTCTTAACACCAGTCAGAGCCATGTGTGATGATCAAAACAGCGAAAGCATACATACGATTATCAAAAAGGCAATGGACTGATTTCAAGGAGAAATTGCGGGATATCTTGTTTTTAGTAAGAGTGAGAACAAAAAGAGGATTTGGAGCTTCATAGACTGAGAGTGAACACCGGACACTGCACCGCTGACTTGTATTGGTCACACAGTGCTCTTCAGCTTGAGGTTTTTTTTTTTTTTTTTTTTATGTGAACCCCAAACACGAGAGGTATTAGAACCTATAGTACTTAGTACCGTGCTTGGGTTTGAGGTTAAGAAGAAGAAAGAAGATATTTGTTGACATTGGACTTGAACTTCTTTAGACTGTAATTTTCAGGAAAGACATATGAAGGAAGGTTGTTCCAGAAAACGGCACTTGAATGAATAAATGAGGAAGATGAAAAGTTGGTTCTGTGGGTTTGAAGTTGGACAGAAAATGGATGTTGGCTGGTGGCGACACGTGTTCGGACTGTTTTGAAAGAGAGAGCGGGAATTCTAGAAGCCAATTCAGAAGAACAGTGCCCATGGAAGTATCTGTAGAAGAGGCATGCAGCAGAAACAGTGCGTCTATGAGAAAGCGAGTGGAGAGACTCTGTTAGAGATGAATCATTAATTAACCTAACTGCCCTCTTCTGAATGGAATCAAGAAGCCGGAGAGAGGTTTTGGGGGCACCATCCCAGATGTGGGAACAATATTCCATGGCAGGGCGAATTTGCGATTTATACAGAGTGAGCAGCTGTTTGGAAGAAAAGTAACGCCGAGAGCGAAAGAGAAAACCAAGTTTTTTAGATGCAGAGGAAGCAATATTTGTAATGTGCTTGTGCCAAGAGAGATTAGAAGTCAGGGTAATCCCCAAAAGAGATATATCATTTTGCCTAGAAATCGGAGTGTCACTAAAGAAAAGTATAGGAGCAGAAGAATCCTTTTTGCGAGATATAAGACAAGACTGAGTTTTAGAAGGGTTGAAATCAACTAGGTTGTCTTTGCCCCACTGGAGAAATACCTGAAGATCGGCATTTAAGGAATTGGTAGCAGATTTTCGAGAAGTTGAAGCTGATTGAGCAGGACAAGGTTTCTCAAAATGGAAAGTTGAATGCAATGTTCTATCATCGGCAAAACTATGGATAGGATTTTCAGTCAATGGAAGAAGGTCATTGATATACAAGAGGAAAAGAGTGGGGGAAAGAACTGAACCTTGGGGGACACCGGCATTAGTGGAGAAGTTAGAAGACAGAGAGCCATCTACCGTCACCCTCAGTGAGCGATCAGAGAGAAAACTGGATAACCAATTACTAAAAACAGTTGGCAAACCATAAGATGGAAGCTTGTTTAGAAGACCTTTATGCCAAACACGATCAAAAGCCTTTGAGATGTCAAGAGCAACTACTTGTGTTTCACCGAACCTTTCCATTGAATTAGTCCATAAATAGGTAACATAAGCCAGAATATCTCCAGTGGATCGACACTGACGGAATCCATACTGGTGATCGTTGATCAGACGGAAGGTTTCTAGGTAGTTCAAGAGTCGGCGGTTAATTGATTTCTCCATTACTTTAGAAAGAGTAGAAGTAATTGCAATGGGACGATAATTGGATGAGAGGGATTTGTCACCCTTTTTAGGAACTGGCTGGATATGAGAAGATTTCAAAGCAGAAGGAAAAACACCTTTCGAATAAGAAATGGAAAAAAAGGTGGCAAAGAATAGGAGTAAGTTCAGGAGCAAAGGTTTTGAGAACAAGTGGAGAAATACCATCAGGGCCTGGAGCTTTCTTAGCATCAAGATTCATCAAAATCCTTCTGATATCCTTTTGACGGAAGACCACAGGAGGCATTGAATGGAGCGTGTTGGGAATGGTGGGAGGTGTTTTACCAAGATCATTAATATATGAGCTGGAAGAAAAATGGGATGCTAGCAGGTCAGCTTTATCCTTGGCTGAAGTGGCAACAGAACCATCTGGTTTGGACAGAGGTGGGAGCAAAGATGGGCAAAAGTTGCGGCCAATAGCTTTGGCAAGAGACCAGAATGCTCGGCTACCATTAGGGCAAGAAGCAAGTTTTCTACTCTTAGCCTGTTCAAACTCTAGTTTGAACTGGTTAATAACTGCTTTACAACTGTTGCGAGCTTTGGTGTAGGCAGAAAATGAAACTGAAGAATTAGAAACAAGCCAATTACGATATGCAACATTCTTCTCTTGGACAGCCTTAGCACATTTATTGGAAAACGAAGGTTTAGATGAAGGACGAGATTTTAAAGTGGAGTTTGGGATAAAGGATTCCATTCCTGCAAGAATATAAGGTATAAGGTATAAGGTATGTTAGTGTCTAACGGCTCCTGGGATTTCTCCCATCTCCGCGGGTGTACATTGTATCGGGGCCAGAGATTTGAAGTGTGTGGGGGTCATGTGCTGTATATTGTGTTGTGCCCTTTGTTCCTCCGGTCTATTAGCCGCCGGACCCCTAGTGGGACCCGACGTTACCACACCATGCCACGGGGAGGCTGACCGGGTGTACCACTGTAGCTAGAGTACTCTGGCGGGTCCTGCCACCTACTTTCCTGGGATTTCAGTGGCTAGGACCAGATTTGAGAATGAGATGATCGCTGTTTCTTGAGCAACGGTTGTAATTTTAACAGAGCGTAGGGTTGTTCGCTGATAACTTGTTCTAGGGCCAAATAGGTCGGGCAGTAATTTTGATGTTTTTAGATTTAGACCTGTGGGGAATGCGTGTGTGTGTATATATAAATATATGTATATACACACACACGCACACATATATATATATATATAAACTAAATAAAAAAAAAAAAAAAAAAAAAACGTTGTGCAAGAGAAAAGTAAGGGAGGAAGGCAGAAGACTGGAGGGTAGGAAACAGAAGAAAGGGGCCAAAAGGGAAGATGGCCCCTGATGACAGTGTGGCATGCCCAGTGCCTCACCAGAGAGAGGAGTGGGGTGGCGGGTGGACGAAAACCACCACCCCACAAAAAAAAAAAAAAAAAAAATCATTCTGTAAGAGAAAAATAGGGGGGGGGGAAGTAAAAGAACGGAAACAGAAGAAAGAAGCCGAAAAAAAATAAATAAATAAAAAAATAAAAAAATAATAAAATAAAAAATGAGAGAGAGATATATTCCGCAAGTTCAGGGTAGGTACAGCTAGCACGGCCAGTCAGTTGGAGCCGACAACTTGCTGGAAATCCAGCAGTGTGAGTGCTGCTATGGTGGATGGGTCATGTTCAGCAAGGTCTAGTTCAGGTGCCGTCATTGGGGCTCCATTTGGTGAGTCTGTGTCGCATCCAGACTGAAGGCTGGTCCAGTAGTCCATCAGAACGAACAGTGGGAGTGGTCAAAACCGGGAGTCCAAGATTGATGGTCAAGTCCAGGGATCGATGCTAGGCCTCTTCTTGATGAAATGTGTCACATCTGGTCGAGAGAAGTTTGTCCAGAAATCAATGATGAGGAATTTGTCAAGGTATGTGCGGACCCTGTCTTTTATTGCACTGCTGGTCAAGTCTTGTGCAAGTTGGTCCAAGGCGTTAGCATCCATGGCTCAATGATGCTTCAGGGGATGCCCTCAGGGATCTGTCCTGGGGCCTCTCCTCTGGAATCTGGTGCTCGATGATTTCCTGAACACCAAACTCAACAATGTACAAACCCAAGCCTATGCAGATGACCTGGTCATGCTCTTTTCTGCCAATAACAGAACCCAACTAGAAGCAACTGCCAACCAGGCCATCTCTACCCTTCAAGCTTGGGCAGAGCATAACAACCTAAAGATCTCCCCAGAGAAAACCAATTCGATCCTACTAAAAGGCACCCTTGATTTGAGAAGACCACCCCAAATCAAGGCCAATGGTGTTACAGTAAAATTGGCAGTCATGGTTGTTATGACCTGTTGATTCGGATACTAAGGTGGTGGTAGCGCTTTCTGCCTGGTAAATAAGTCCATTGCAAATTGAGTCAGAGCTCGGTAAGTTTCTTCATTCTGTAGGGTGAGGTGTTCTTGATTTTGGTAGTTGAAACGTAGTTTTGTTATTAGGATCCTCCTGAAGTCCTCGTAGATTTCACAGTTGTGGGCAAGGTGCTCCCACGTCTGATCCTCTCCACAGTGGCAGCGGGGTGAGTCTGAAATTCTGAAGTCATGTAGTTTTTTTCTGGAAGGAGCCATGTCCAGTCAGGAGGTAGGTAGCATAGAGTCCTGGTGAAAACCAGACAGGTGTGAGGGGGTAGGAGGCCCTGACATCAGGGAGGAATCTTTTGGTGACAGCGCCTTTAGTTGATGCCTGCCATCTTTCTTGCCAGGTGTCTGTCAGATGTTCATTAAATCTCTTCTTTTCAGCGTTTCTATTATTTGCTGGGTCAGTGGTGAAACCTGCACAAGTAACTGCTCTTCCTTTGGCTATTTGGTAGAGCAACCCATGACGAACAATCTCCAGGTCCAGTGGAAGAGATCCAGTGAGGACCTGGAGCGCATGGGTGCTGACAGTGCGACAGGCACGCGAGGACAGAAGGAGAAGAGAGCGCTGGATAGTTCCTAGGCGCGATCTGTTTACTACGGTATTGGCCTTCTTGTACCAGACTCCAGAAGCATAGGTGATAACCGGGATGAAAACTGCCTTATAGAAGAGTGACAGCGTTCTCTTCTTTAAGCCCCAGTCCTTCCGGGCAACTCTTGAGACTTGGGCAGCATACTTCCTGATCTTAATCCTGAGTTGGTCTAGATGAGGAGTGAAAGAAAGGTTTTTGTCTAAGATCAAACCTAGATATTTAAGCTCTGTTTTTAGTTTTACTGTAACACCATTGGCCTTGATTTGGGGTGGTCTTCTCAAATCAAGGGTGCCTTTTAGTAGGATCGAATTGGTTTTCTCTGGGGAGATCTTTAGGTTGTTATGCTCTGCCCAAGCTTGAAGGGTAGAGATGGCCTGGTTGGCAGTTGCTTCTAGTTGGGTTCTGTTATTGGCAGAAAAGAGCATGACCAGGTCATCTGCATAGGCTTGGGTTTGTACATTGTTGAGTTTGGTGTTCAGGAAATCATCGAGCACCAGATTCCAGAGGAGAGGCCCCAGGACAGATCCCTGAGGGCATCCCCTGAAGACTGGTCTGGAGACACTGCAGTGGGGAGCAGACACGACAACTCGCCGGTCCTGGAGATAGGTCTTGATGCATCTATATAAGTTTTCTGGGACATGCGCTCTTCGGAGCCTGCCCAGGACGCTGGGCCACCAGAGGGAATCGAAGGAACCAGCAAAGTCAAAGGAGATTAGTAGAAAGTATTTGGAGTTGCAGTTGGTAGCAGCTTCAATGATTGTTTCCAGTGCATCAATCGTGGAGCGTCCTTTCCGGAAACCGTACTGCTTAGGTGAGGAGAGACCAGCGTCATTGTAGTGGGCTTCTATTCTATGGGAGATCATCCGTTCGAGAAGTTTGCTGAAGACTGGCAGCAGTGCAATGGGCCGGTAAGATTGTGGCAGATCATGTGGTTTGGTTGCATTCTTCAATATAAGTCTAAGGATTGCAGTCCTCCATTGTGTGGGGAAGAATCCTTGGTGGAGACAGTGGTTTAACAGGTTGAGTATTGTAGTGGGAATAAGTTCAATGGCCTTCTGGACGATTTCTGGATCGAGCATGTCTCTGCCCGGAGCCTTCTTGTTTCTGATTCTAGATGCAGCTAAGTTGAGCTCGGTTGTGGTGAAGGGTTCTTCAATTGCAGTTGTGTGATATGTTTCATTTTCCGTGCAGAGCTGTAGCTGTTCCGGTGTGTGGGGTCAGCAGGCTGCTGGAATGTAGCGTCTAGAATATTATTGATAGTATCTTGCCACGATCTGGTGTACAGTCCGTTCGGTAATTTTGTGGTTGATACGACCTCACCTCTGGGGAGCTTGTTAGTGGTCACTTTGTACACAATCCCCCAGGGAAGGATAATTTCACTGACACGATCTGAGCAAACGTTGACATCAGAAGTTTTGAAGCAGTAATCCGACCAAGGAAAAGAAGAAAAGAAGTCTCGCAGGTCATCCCATTTTGCATTCTTGTAATGCCAAACATCACGTGGTTGGGAATAGCCATGAGATAAAGATTCCATTGGAGAAGAGACAATCACCAAGTTGTGATCTGAAGTGCCTAAAGGACCTCTCACTTCGACCGTGTACTTAGAAGGGTTGTTTGTGAGAAAACGATCAAGCGTATTGGCTGTATGATTAGGATTGTCCGGTATTCTTGTAGGTAAATGAACAATCTGTGCTAGGTCATTAGTAATTGCAAAAGCCTCAGCATCTCGACCTGCTGGGTCGGTGTGACTAGAAAACGGAAGCCAGCTGGAGTTGTGAACATTAAAATCACCAAGGAAAATTACTTCACTGTTAGGAAAGTTGGATTGGAGAAAGTCAAGTTGCAAAGAGAGGAAGTCAAAGAGCTCCAAGTGATTAGTGGAGTTGGGAGAACGGTAGAGACAACAGATGAATTTGACACAATGAGGTAGAGAGATTTTAAGCCAGAGAAGATCAAAGAGAGGAGATTCCAAATTGCCAAGTCTCTGACAGGGAATATCAGAACGGACATATGCACAAGTACCACCTTTGAGGCGAAAGGAATCATACAGCGAATAATTTGGGCATCTGAGATGAGCAGTTGATGAATCAACCGATAACTGAGATTCTGTCAGAAAAAGTACATGGGGTTTGGCAGGCTGCAAGTGGAAATGGACATCGTTGAGATTAGAATTGAGACCACATCTATTTGTGAAATGAATTAAGAAGTGTTTGAGAGGATTAGATCTTTTCGCAGATAAGCTTGCTCTATTAGTTTGACAATTCATGGTGTATTCAATAGTAAGAAAACGTGGGTGGGACATGATGTGTAAAGTAATGAAATTTTTGGATATGGCGTACACATGGTAATAATATACTCAGATCCTTGACATAACGTGGCCTCGAGAATGCTCCCCGCATACACACTACTCGGACTCCCTCCAGTCACTATCTGGCAGAGTAGAGGTAGCAAGATTATACACTAGCTGATCCGGAAGCTTCCTAGAGAGTTACCAATAGGTTCAGTCCGGTGTACTAACTAGCGGTCGGCCTGCGAACACCGTTTTAGAGCTGTACCCTCGAAACGTAAGGAATATTGGATCTCGCCACGACGTTCATCATAACCTCAAAAGTTATCAATCATACTGCATGCTGGAAGAGATAGGGAAAGGTTGACCGGAACTTAGCTCTAGAGACTAAACATGGGTTCCACCATTTCAAGCCTCCAATAAGCAAAGTGGTGGTATTTCACCGGTTGATGACAGTCATCTACCACCTAGAAATCTTAAGTTAAATCTTAAGTTTAGAATAAGGTAAATAAGCTTAGAATAAGGTAAAAATCTTAAGGTAAATCTTAAGTTTAGAATTTTCGGAACTAGAGGTATTATCGACAAGAGTAGCAGATATCAACGCATCCATAGCTTGCCTCAAAGGAGAAAAGTGACATTTCTACTGATGTAAACTATTACATTAGAACACTTACTGTATTAGAGACAGCATAAAATTAGGAATGTTTACAAACTCGTTTGGCATCCCTTTTAACATCGCGTATAAACATTGTCTTCAAACTGCGGAGCCGTATTATGTTTAAAGTTTTTCTGTAAATGCCATAAAGACGGAATAACATCAGAATTCAACGCACATGGAATTTTCAGGGATGAATGAATGAAGAACTAGACGGCCTGTACTTTTAAATATGATATATCTATTCAGCTAGAAAACCATGTACTCTACAAATTATGTAAGTGATTGTGTTGATTTTTACCTTTCTCTTAACTCTTAATAGTTTAACCTTTTGGGCGTTTTGTCACTAGCCATGTAAATCTCTTTTTTTGTATCAAATCTTTTTTCTAAATATTGTGTCTGTCACTTCTTAGCTACTAGAGAAATAATCTTTTAAAAATTTACAATTAATCAATAGTTTTTAAAAGCTTAAACTACTTTGGAAAATTGCTTTTAAGAATGTAAAATATTACATTTCAATATAGAGGAGAAAATTCAATTCATTGGAAAAAAAATTAATTTTCAGCTTGCAGAAAGCACCGCTAAATGAAGCCACCAACGTGACTAAGTTATTGGGAAAAAAAATAATCACTAGCCAATCCAGAATTAGAAAAATATATCTTTACCTTCAGGTTTTTATTGGCGAAGTGGACATCTACTTATAACTACATTGTATCTGCCATAGTGTTAACACAGGAAATAAAAAAAAATAAGTTTTTTTTCCAGGTACCACCCAATCAGAAGACCTGCAGAAACTTCAAGAGGTGAACGCCAAAAGACGAACATTTCAATGTGCCCATAGAACACAACCAGAACCAGAGGCTGACGCTCTTAAGCAAAGCTAGAGGGAAAACAGGAACCAATACACAACATTTATATGGCAAAGGAAAAAACTAGCAGGCGAAAACCTAGTCTCTACAATGGGAAATGATAAACCCTGGGGGGTGGTCTCCAAAATCACCAAAAATAGACTCCCTAGAAACGAAGTTATTCACTCCAACAAAATCCAACAACCAACTGGAGTGAATCCATAAACATCCTGAATACTACTTTTCGCCAAGCAGTAAATCCTTCAACACTGCAGCAGATTCAGCTATGCAAAAGCAGTTTCTAGGGCGTTCAGATCCACTTCACGGATCTGACTGAAATACCCTTCTCGGACCAGGACTTACCGCCCATCTAACCAGAAATAGAAAGACACCAGGCCTCGACCAATTTGAAACTGAAATCATAAAGAACTGCCTTGAATACGCTCCGCAGCTTTTCAACCACTGTATCAGAGGGCTGCTTCCCTATCGATTGGCGAACAGCGAGTGTCAGGCTAAGCCTGAAAAATCCGTCCAAAAGACAAGGCTTACCAGAATCTTACCACCCAATTGCCTTACTGTCGGTCATAAGTCAAGTATTCGAATACATGTTGAAACAAAGAATTGAGCGGTATTACTCTGCTGCAAACCTACTCTGACAACCAATATGGCTTCAGGAAAGGCAAATTTACTATTGATGTCCTGGATAAAATTATAAATGCGGCCAAAGCATTTATACCAAAATATTTCCTTGTCATCTGTCTACTTTTCTAGGGCGTTCAACACCCTTTGGTGGCCAAACGTGCTGGCTAGGCTCACAAGGGCAAATCTCTCAACAAATCTTTAAATGCATCGCACAGGAAAATCACTGTTGTTTGTTATTTGGTTTTTAGGAGCATTAGCAACAAAGGCCATATTGCTCCGGGATATGCGGTGGTCATTCCCTGACCTTTCCGCATCCTCCGTATTTGGTGGTGACGGGCTCGAACCCCGGTCTAATTAAGAAGCGTGTGCTACGCACTGCTGCCTCTTCCCACCTGGCTACGGAGGCGCCGAAAATCACTGTGAGAGTCCAATATGCTCAAGTCACACGGCAGGTGCACAGAGGCTGTCCAGAGGACTCAATTTTCGGGCCCATGTTATGGAACATGGCACTTGAGTTCCTGAAAAAAAAAACCTACGAAACGTTACATCTTTTGGCTTATGCCGATGACCCGGCCTTGATGCAGGCAGGACACGATTGGAAGCTTCAGAAAATAGAGCCCTCGTAACCCTACAGTAATGGGCAACTCAACATAATCTACAAATCTCTGCTACTAAAACCTGCTCTGTCCTACTAAAGGGACATCTGCACCCAAACAGACCACCACAGATAATGATTAAAAATAAAACAGTTCGAATGGATACCCAGCTTAAACACCTGGGTTGCTAGATAACCTTACTTTTAAACTGCACCTGAAATACCTGCAGAGGAAAATTAAAAAACTATGCAGCACTGTTTGCCAGGATTACCAGGAAAGAGTGGAGGCTCCAAAGTAGAACCCTTAATCTATTCTACAAGACGGTCTTTCCACCAGCTTTACATATGCCACTCCTGTCTGGTACAACAAAACCATAATGGTTTCCAATCAATAGAAGCTAGAAACTATCCAGAGAACAATATTACTGATAACCTCTCGAGCCTACTGTACGGTGAGCACCAACGCCCTGCAGACACTAGTGAGGGCTCTCCCTTGGACCTGGAGGTAGTGTGGCCTGGCATCCTAACCAACCTGACTAGAGGAAAAACCGACGTTTGACCGAGTATTTATATGACCTCTGGCAGCAATGCACAAAGGGCACCATTACCAAAATATTTATTCCAGACCTCAAGAAAAATTCATCCAGAAATGCCGGTCTGGCTTTCCCTAGGCCTACTATCCTCATACCTACTCACTGGGCATGGGGGGGGTCATCAGAGGAAAGTTAATAACAATGGGATTGACAGATAGTTCCCTATGGTCCTGCGGGTTCACAGAGACCCGGGAGCACCTAATGTATTCTTGCCTATCTACGAAGATCTAATATGTGTACTAATTACCAAAATAACAATTTAATCCAAAGGACCAAGAACATTTTACCTCCTGGAATCCAGCAAGACTTATAATGCTTTTACTAGTTTCACACAGGAACTATTTTACAGAAGGACTCTCCCACCGCCATAAGCTTGGCTTATACCACCACGATATATCAGAACTGAGGGCAGAGCATAATCCTGACGGCCAATACCAACACCAAGGACCCCACACTACGACCCTAACATGGGAACCCTGATACCATGAACGTCACATCGGAACAGACAAACTTTCTACTGGTGTCTGATGTCAAGCACGCAGGGGTGGGCTCCCTCTGGACCCTCCCACAAGGACCAAAGAGTAATCCATTTTGCAAACAACAACATGAAACAAAGATGGGATTTTTTTCCCAAAGGAAAAGACAGGAGGTCTCCGCTCCTGAAAGAACAAATGGCCCACTCCACCAACGAAAACTCCAGCAATGGACGCAAGTACAGAATCTTGTTCTCCCAAGGAATACTGGATTATCTCCGAAACTAACCTCTCTATGAAGACTCTCGGAAGGGATATCCCAGTGCCTCCCCTTTAAAAATGGACAAGACCTGGACCACTATGATGGCCCTGATATAGAGACGGCCTATTGGCGATTCTTAATCAGCCCTCCCTTGAGCGGATCTTTCCTTCCAAATCCAGGGGGAGCGATTCCCTCTCTCCCAAACTCTGGTGGTGCATGGGTATGCCCCACTGAAAAAAAAAATGGGGTCACCTTCACTATCAACTCCTCCTTCCTACTTCACCCCCCCAAGTCTTCAGCACTCCTCCCAATACTTTCTCTTACACAGCGTTCGCCCCCACACGTCCAAACTTAAATTACAACAAAATTGTTCCCTACCTTTTAGGCTCCTAGAACTCCTCCTTTCAGCGTACAACCCCAGCGCTCTTTAATGAAATTTTACCCAAATCAACCGCGATAATAACTTTAGTTTTAAACTGCACCTCAAGTACCTGCAGAGGAAAATTAAACTATGCAGCACTGTTTGCCAGGAAAGACTGGGGGCTCAAAAGTAGAATCCTTTAGTCTATTCTACAAGACGGTCTTTCCACCCGCTATTACATATGCCGCTCCTGTCTGGTATAACAAAACCACAATCATTAACTTTTTTTCTTTTAAATCCCAGGAAATTAGGTGGTAGGAACTGCCAGAGTATCACTTACTAGTAACACCTGGCTAGCCGCCACGTGACGGGGTATGAGCAACGTCGGTTCCCAATAGGGGCCCGGCTGCCAATAAGCCAGAGGAACAATGGGCACAATATCTTACACTACCCACACTTTTAAATCTCTGGCTTCAGTGTTCTGTTTCCGTTACATACGCGGAAATGGAAGAAACCTCAGGTGCCGTTTGACCCGAATGTATCTTATAGGGATGGAATCCTTTATTCCACACTTGACCTTAAAATCTCGTCCTTTCTCTAAACCTTGGTTTTCCAATAAATGTGCTACGGCTGTTCAAGAGAAGAACATTGCATATTTTAATTGGCTTGTTTCCAAACTCCAGGTTCATTCTCCGCCTGCACCGTTGTTAACAGCAATTGTAAAGCATTTATTAATCAGTCCAAACTAGATGTCGATCATGCTAAGAATAGAAAACTTGCGTCTTTTTCTTCTTTCAGGTATCCCCGTAGCCAGAAATCACAGGGATTGAGATCTGCTGATCGGGCTGATACGTATGCATTTATATGTCTACCTTTTTGCGCGTGTCACTGTACATGTGTATGCGCTTTATTTGTTCGTATTGGATGTTATTTGTAGTATTATTTTATAGAAACTAATGGTTATTTATGCATGCGTAATTTATGCACGACTTTGTCTGCTGTCTAAGTTATAATGTACAAATGTATAGAGGCACCCTCCTAGCTGAAGGCTGTTCAGGGGTGAAGCATATGCAATAAATTGAATAATTGTAATAATAACTACGGAAAGTCTCTAGAAATGATTTCCGAATGTTGAACGGAGTAGTTCCTTCACTTGTCGACCAACGTGGGGAGGGTCACCATCTTTCATGAGGTCTCCAAGCATTGCCTATCTTGCAGAGCGGGAAAAATGTGATCTCTTAGAAGTGCGCAGTACCATGCACTGGTTACCGTACACCTTACGGGAGGGGGGGTGCCATGAGGTGTAGACTCTTCAAAGAAAAATGGTCCGATTGTAAACTCTGCTGTGAATCCACACCATACTGTTACGTAAGGACTTTTCATGCACAGCAGATGGACGAGACGTTCCCCATATTCGACAGTTTTGTGCATTTACAGTCCCATGAAGAGTGTAATCAGACCACAATATCATTCGAGCCCACGTATCGTCAAGTTCCATAGGAGCCAGAAATTGTAGAGCAAAGTCTATTCGTTGCTGCGGATCATAAGACTTCAGTTCTTGCGCTTCTGAACCTTGTACGGGAACCAGCGTAAATTTTTTTCGAAGCACTTTACGTACAGTAGACCAAGGAAGGTCTACTTTGAAATTTTAACACCTGTGGCATTACTGACTAGTAGCGTTTCGCATTCTGACCATTGCAAACCCCACTTCATCCACTACCTCCGTTCCGATACGTGGTCGTACCCTGCCTGGAATTACACCTAATTCCCAGGTCGGTCGCTTCAAATTTCTTTACTAATTTTCGAAGCCCCACTGACAAGATCAAAGTTCCTTTACGCAAACTTAAGTTTCCGATATTCACGCATTAGCATTACTATTGCGTATTCAAAGTATTCTGGTAGAACAGTTTTACTAAAATTTGTAAGAGCCACAATGGTTTTTGACGGGGGCGTTGGCCTTTCTGCTTTTATCTAACAGGATGTCATTTGCATAAGCAGCGTGTCTTAAAGTAAATGACAACTTTCACTTATATGCAGCGTCGTTTCCCCTGGTTGCGGAAATTTGAACTATTTTTTAGCATTAGCATTAGCATTAGTAGAGGCATATGATGCAAGAAAGCAAGCTTATTCAGCATCAGCCAAAAAAAAAAAAAAAAAAAAAACAACCACTACTCCCATTTCACCCCTCAATTCGTTCGAAATACCTGTCCAGCTGAGCCTTAAATTTGTTTAGGCTATCAACTTCAACAACAAGCGATGGAAGTCTATTCCACAAACCAACTGCCCGCTGGCTAAAGGCGAATTTCCGCACATCTATCCGACATCCGTCCTTCCTCAATTTGAATTTATGCCCTCTGAGGTGATTATTCTGAGCAAGAGGAATAATCCCATCGGCATTAAGCATGCTCAAGCGATTCAAAGCCTTGTACACCTCTATCAGATCACCTCGGCGATGCCTAGTCTCCAGACTCTGTAATTTGCAAAACTTAAGCCTTTCTTCGTAAGAGCAACCCTTTGTTCCATTCACTAATCTTGTTAGCCGACAAAAATACTTTCTCCTCATCTCTATTGACTTTGCAGGGGCGTTCGACGCCCTCTGGTGGCCGAGCGTCCTCGCAAGACTCAGGGCAGCCCAACTGCCATCAAATCTATTCAGCTGCATAAGAAGCTACCTAACAAACAGACGGATCCTGGTACAGGCCCCTTACTGCAAGGTAGATCGACAGATACACCGAGGATGCCCCCAGGGCTCAGTATTAGGCCCCCTCCTGTGGAACTATGTACTGGACGAGTTCCTCTCCCTCGACTTAGGGGGTGTACAGGCATTGGCCTATGCAGACGACCTATCCCTAGCCCTTACTGCAGATTCAAGAGCCCAACTAGAAACTCTCGCGAATGCAGCAGTAACCACACTGCAAGAATGGACGGAAAGGCATCGGCTCACCATTTCGGCCACCAAGACTAAATCCATCTTACTTAAGGGCTACCTAACCCCAACTAGACCGCCGCAAATAAGAATCAACAATAGGACAATTAAGCTAGTCACAGAACTAAAGTACCTGGGAGTTATCCTGGACCGTAATCGGTCTTTCACCCCACACCTAAAATATATACAGGCTAAGATGAAAAAATACGCTGGCATGCTTGCCAGAGTCACACGTTGCGAATGGGGCCTGAAAAGGCGCACACTTGCGATCCTTTATAAAGCAGCCATTATCCCGGCAATCGCATACGCCTCCGGCGTCTGGTTCCACAAAGCCTCAACAGCGGTAAACCGCAGACGACTGGATATCATACATAGACCCATCCTATTGACCCTCACCCGAGCATGCAAGACAGTCTCTACTCATGCACTACAAGTGATCACGGGCGCTCTCCCTCTTGATCTTGAGGTGATTCGCAATGGCATGCTTCAGCAACTCAGACGTGGCAAAGTCACAACCTTCCAGGACCACACTACGGACCCGGCTAATAACTGTAAAGTTGAGAAATACAGGCTGCAAACGTACTTGACATCGATATGGCAACAACGCTGGACGATTTCTGACAAAGGAGACATCACGCGAAGGTTCTTTCCGAACTTGCAAAAGGTGTACCCAAAATATCCGACATGGCTCTGCCCTGGTCTCCACGTCACCTACCTTCTCACAGGACATGGAGCTATCCGCCACAAGCTACACCTCTTTGGACTGACAGATAACCCAGCCTGCGCATGTGGTTCCCTCGAGACCTGGGACCACCTGCTACACGAGTGTGAACTGTACGAAGATCTGCGTGGACACCTCATCACACGAGTCCAGTTCAACCCCAAAAATCAGGAGCACTACCTACTGGAGGATGAGGGAACCTACAATGCGCTAACCAACTTTGCTCAGTGCCTCTTTGTAAGACGCCAGACTCTTCCTTTGCCAGAAAATCTAGGACAACTAGGATAAATACAACAACAATCACAACAAATGATGAACCAAGATAAAACTGGACTGTGCCTGAACTGCACTCTCCCAAATACTGACCGATGGAGGACACCGATTCCATTTGAGAACTGTTAACCAAACGCATTTACTACAATCGGACCTTCGGGAGTCCACCCTGACTGTGACTGAAGCCTATCCTACTGAATATCCACCAGTGGATGGACCTGGATCCCACGAGTAACTACTTAATAAAAGACCAAGCATGATCTGCACAAATGTCATATAGACGTGGACTGAAAACCTGGACAGAGATATCTTCACTCCACTCCTGGGAATACCAAATGGGGCAGCCCTCACGCCTTGGCGCCCGACTGAAGCCACCCCACATGTATGCCCTGTTGGCAAATAGGCCAGCTCTCTTGCCTGGCCTACTTTCTACCCTTCCCTGGCGGGGGATGAGGGGACAGCCCTGCTGTCACCTCCCCTTCTCGCCACCCCTTCTTTTCCTTCTGGTGGGGCATGGGCATGCCCCACTGTAAACTGGAGTTGTCTTCCCTATCGGCTCCATACTTCTATCTATCTCCCCCCCAGTCTTCAGTCTCCCTCCCCACTCTACCTGCACGCTAGTGAACGCCCCACACAATCTAATTTCCACAAGTGAAAATCAATTTCGCCCAACATTTCTTTTGACCTCCTAGCACTTCCTCCTCAACGTGATCACATTTTTATTTATTTATTTTTATTTATTTTTATTTTATTTTATTTTATTTTATTTATTTATTTTTTTTTATTTTATTTATTTATTTTATTTTTATTTATTATTATTATTTTTTTTTTTTTTATTTTATTTATTTATTTATTTATTTATTTTTATTTATTTATTTATTTATTTATTTATTTTTTATTTTTATTTTTTTTTTCTTTTAAGGTCCTAGCCACTGAAATCTCAGGAAATTAGGTGGCAGGACCTGCCAGAGTGAACTATATTCAAGTGGATACCTGGTCTGCCTCCACGGGGCGAAAGTGGGGCAACGTCGGGCCTCAGTAGAGGTCTGGCGGCTAAATGACCAGATGAACAACGGTACAAGGCATCACACATATACAAAGTCCATACACTTTTAAATCTCTGGCTTTTCCAGTAAACTGGTTCACATACAATGTAACCTACGCGGAGATGGGGGGAACCCCTGGTGCCGCTTGACCCTAAACACACTTTACACTTTACACTTTACCCTTCAACAAACAATCTCTCGACTTCGTAGGCAGTTGATCGCATTCCTAAACCACGACTCCAGTCGCTTCACCAGAAGTGCAGGTAACCGTGTGCAGGAGTTGTGGTCCACCCTTGAGTCAATTACAACTGAGCTCCTCATTGACAATGAGAGGCTCAAAGCTGTGAATGAAGAACTTCGATCCAAAACTGATGTCCTGGAAAAGGTCATTGATGCTATTGGCAGGCCCCAAAATTGTACTAATGCTGACCCTGACTATATTGAGACTCCGTGCCCCCCTGAGCCTGCTGCGGATGTCACTTCCTATGCTGATGCAGTGAAGTCGGGACAGGAGCCCCTTGCCCGTGGCATGATACAAACTCTCCATGTGCACCGCCCAGAGAAGAAGCCACAGCATCTACTACTGTTGAGAGCAAGTGATACCTCAGAGCTCAAGACTAGCAATGACGTCAAAGATCTGGTGCAAAGCACTATAAGGGCTGATTATAAGAATCTAAAAGTGAAATCCCTGAGACCCATTAGGAACAAAGGAGTCCTACTGGAGACCGCAACAAAAGAAGACCTAACAAGTATTGCCACATGTGGTACTCTCACAAATGCAGGAGTGGTCATAGCTCCTCCTAAAAAGTCAAATCCGTCAATCATAGTGTACGATGTTCCAAAGCACAGTTCCAACGACGAATTACTTGAAGATCTGTTCCACAGAAACCTACAGGACCGGGGATTCGCCTGGGAGGAAGTTAAGGCTGAGACCACTTTTAGGTTTGCAACAAAATCAAAATCCAACTCTACAGAACACAAAGTAATCAGCGTCTCTCCACGGATTTATAGAACTGTCCTCTCTACAGATAGATTATTCCTTGGTTGCAGTGCACACCGATTTCGCCCGTTTACAATTGTCACTAGGTGTTTCCTATGTCTGGGATATGGGCATACCTCCCAACGCTGCTCCCACAAATCTCCATCCTGCGGGCATTGTGCCAGGAGTGGGCATGTCCAAGCAGAATGTCCCTACATTGACGAAGAGCCCTCTTGTGTGAATTGTAAAAGGAACAGGTGAGCACATAACCATTCCCTCCGGGATATTTTATGCCCAGAATACCAAAGGGCTCTGGAACTCGTAAGACTAAGGACCGCTGATGCCTAAACCAACAAGAAATCCCAGTTGTGCCCCCGCTCCAGTCCTGCCCACTCTTTCTGGGAGCCTAAGAGGAGCCCCTGTATCTCAAACTAAATACTTGCGAATGATGCAAATAAATGGGCAAAGGTCCCGCACAGTTGCGGATGAAATACGCCAGGCCACTGAGGAGCATTCAATTGATGTTGTTCTGATTCAAGAGCCGTATGCTGCAAGAATACAACCCCATCCAACCTCTAAAATTACTGGCTTTTCCATACACACGCGAGTCATTCAACCTGTCCCAGTGGACCCAAAAACATGTATAGCAGTCATAAATAGGGATCTCGATGTCCTGGTTGTCCAGGGCCTCTGCAATCAGTTCTCCACCTGTATCCAGATTACATGTACAGATCAATCATTCTACCTGATGTCACTCTACAGCCCTCCCTCAAGTAACATCAATGAAGCACTAAACTTTTTGGAATTTGCCCTGAATTTTATTGGCTCCAAACAACTCCTGATTGCATCTGACTTGAACGCAAAATCCCCCTTCTGGCACAGTGCAGTTGCCAATGGCCGTGGCCAGCTTCTTGAGGACTTCATCCTCAGCCAAAATCTTATTATCCATAACCAGCCTAGCCAGTTCACTACTTACTCTAGCTCCACCGGTGAATCTAATATTGATTTAACCCTCTCTACAAAAGACCTACGTCAGTCAGTTAGTTGCTGGAAGGTAACTCCGGATCTGACTGTTAGCGACCATAGAGCCATACTGTTCCATCTTGACTTGGTTCCACCGAGAAACAACAACAGAACAAGGCCAACTGACTTCATTAGATTCTCTTCGAGAAACGTCAATTGGGAAGCATATGACAGCTCCATAGAACTGGACTTTCCAAATCCAGACCCATCACAGATGGACTCGCTAAATGCACAGGACTTGACCACCTTTATCCAGCACTCCATACTCAGAGCCTCATACAGGTCCTCAAGGAAGAAGGTGTTCCGCCCAGCAATCTGCCCATGGTGGACCCGGGAACTTACCATCCTTCGTAAGGCAGTCCACTCTGCGCGCAGGAACTACCAGCGACACCGTGATTGGCCAGCTCCTGATGTCGAACGCCTTCATAGGGATTATATCGCCAAAAAGAATGAGTATACCAAGGCAATTGCAGCCAGAAAGAGAGAAACTTGGGCAAATTTCGTAAAAGAAACCAACCGTACAAATCCATGGGGCCTGGCATATAAGATTTTGAGAGAGAAAACCTTCTCCCCAGAAATATTCAACACTGTTTCAGTAGACGCTCAGGAAACTAAGTGTTGGCAAGATTCTGCCAACCTTATTCTAGACAAACTGTTTCCACCTGATGACATCTCTGAGGATCATCCAGAACACTCAGCAATTAGAGCTGCCAACAGCAATTACATAGCAAAAGAGCAAGCCAACCCATTCACACTAGAAGAACTGGGAGCAGTCCTTAAAAACATTAATGCCAAAAAGTGTCCAGGCCTTGACCTAATAGAATACATCTTCATCATCCGCTTTCACACACTGCGGCCGCACCATCTACTCCTTCTCTTCAATAAATGCTTGGAAGAAGGATGCTTCCCAAAAGAATGGAAATTTGCCCTCATTCGCCTCATCAAGAAGCCTCACAAACCACCAACAGACCCCCGCAGCTTCCGGCCTATTGCCCTGCTGGCTAACCTTGGTAAGGTCCTTGAGCGACTCATGGCTCTCAGGGTTGTCTCCATGCTACAAATGCACGATTTGGTCTCACCATGCCAGTATGGCTTCACCCGTGGAAGGTCGTGTGAAGAAGCTCTGTTCGATTTGGTTTTACATATTGAAAGTTCTGAAGAAAAATTCGAATTGGCCATCTTCATAGACTTCGAGGGAGCCTTCGATACCGTCTGGTGGGATAGTGCCTTGGCACGCCTTCGAACTGCCGCTTGCCCCCAGCAATTATACAGCCTCTTCCAGAACTATTTTTCCGACCGAGCA
Organism: Mastigoproctus giganteus; assembly: GCF_048544385.1. NCBI lineage: Eukaryota > Metazoa > Arthropoda > Arachnida > Uropygi > Thelyphonidae > Mastigoproctus > Mastigoproctus giganteus. The sequence goes on along the minus strand of NC_143576.1, from coordinate 266,184,056 downwards.
GTTATTCTCAAGTCAAAATTCCAGCAAGTCACAAGATCAGTAAATCGAGGTTGTCCCCAAGGGTCAGTCCTGGGACCCCTCATTTGGAACATAGTCCTCCAAGACTGGCTCTCCCGCACCTTCAGGAATACAAAAATTGTGGCCTTTGCCGATGATCTCACAGTTGTGGTGTCAGGGCATTCACGGAAGGCCATTGAAGAAAATGCAAACCAGGTCCTCGACGATCTCTCAACTTGGGCCGCACTTAATAAGTTGCATATCAACCCAACAAAAACTAAAATGATGCTATTCAAGAATAGACTGGATCTCAGGCGCCCACCGCAGGTAAAGATATGTAATGCTCAACTGCCAATCGTCACCGAAACCAAAGTACTTGGAGTGATTATTGACCACAAACTCAGCTTTCTTCCACATCTTGTTAATTTAAGAAACAAAGTTAAGAGATTCTCAGGAACCATCATACGCATCTCTAAGAATGATTGGGGACTCTCCAAAAGGTCCCTGCGGTTGTATTACAACGCAGTATTTTTACCAATTGTGACCTATGCAGCTGGAGCCTGGTTCCATCGGGTAACTCTTGTAAAGATGCGAGACAAGCTTGGAACCATCCAGAGGTCAATGTTAATGGCAATCTGCCGAGTGTGTAGAACGGTCTCCACTCCTGCCATTCAGGTCATTGCGGGAGCACTTCCGCTCGATCTACATGTCACCTTCCGAGGGCTGTGCTTCCGCATTACGAAAAATATCCCAACAAGGATCCTTGACATTGAGGTTAATCTGGATGCTGACCCCAAGGCTGAGATGACACGTTGCTACAACGAGCTCTTCAACATTTGGCAAACTCGATGGCATAATTCAACAAAGGGCATTGTCACAAAAAGATTCCTACCTGATGTAACCTACACTGCTACTAAATCTGTACAGTCTTGGTTCACCCCTTCACTAGAAACATCATACCTAATTACCGGACACGGATCCATGAATGAAAAATTACACCATCTGGGTCTCCACCCAACAGATCTCTGCCATTGTGGAGCCAAAGAGAACTGGTGGCATGTACTGTTCGAGTGCATTGCGTATGCTGATCTGAGACACAACCTTGTCAGCTGTACACAGATCTCTGGCGAGCATCTAGAGCTCTTCCTACAGAACCCTAACAACCTCCCTGCACTGCAAACCTACTCAGCTGAAGTCTTTAGGCGCAGAAGAAGGATTAACAGACCACCAGTGGCAAACATCGATGACCCAGCAGTGGACTGAAACCGACCATGTATTTCCCCCCTTCCCCCAGCCTGCTGCATGGGCTGTGGAGCTTGTTTCTGCGGCCTGTGTTCAGGAAGGAAAACATCTCTCTCTCTCTCTTTCTCTTCTTTCTCTTCCCCCCCCCTTTTTTTTTTTTTTTTTTTTTATAAATATATATGTATATATGTTTTTTTTTTTTTTTTCTCGCATTCTACAATCAGTCCATGGCTGTTTTTTTTTTTTTTTAAATTTATTTTATTTCTTTAATTATTATTATTATTATTTTATTTATTTAATTTATTTTATTTCTTTTATTCTTATTATTTTTTATTTATTTATTATTTATTTTTTTGTTTCTCTCTTCGCGTTCTAAATCAGTCACATGGTTGGTTTTTTTTTTTTTTTTTTTTTTTTTGCGTTTTACAGTGATATTATTATTTCATTATTATTATTATTATTTATTTATTTTTTTTTTTTCTTTTGCACCACGGGAAAATCTAAATAAATATATATGTTTTTTTTTTTTTTTTTTTCTCTCCTCTGGAGTGGGCCCCTAGAGGAATCTGGCCCACCTTTTGGCAACATCAGGTGGATCAGAGTCTCATATTGAGACAGTACGTGATTAGCTGAGACTGGCCCACCTTCCCGTGGTGTGGACGAGTACCCAGAATCATCTGTCCAGGTGACTGATGCTTCTGGGTAGCCAAGTGGCCAGAACAGAACAACAGAACACACACATAATACACACAAACCGACGTCACACACATATCTGGCCCATTTGTAGTGATACTGTTCTTCACAGAGATACGAGGCGGAGTTGAACTAACGTTCTAGGAGCCGCCCATTACAAAAACACATGTCCACATGCCCTTCTCTGTACACCTTGTTGCCCTTCTCTGTATTTTGCTGGGTTTGAGGCTACGTTTGGAAGGTGATTGCTCTGTGTTCATTAACGTTAACTATTGAAGAGTTTCTTTAGCTGTTTTTTTTTTTTTTTTTTTAATAGTTTCAAGGTGAAATAATAATCAACTGTTGTAATATTGTTATTTGATTAAGTGCGTGTGGATTACCGCATTGGCAGAGCCAATTTGGCTGCCATGTGGCAACGATTATAGTCGGCGGACACGTAATTTAGCGGGAAACGTAATTGGGTTTTCCTGCTGATAGTTACTGTATTTCTGAGTTGATCAATTATCTGGTTTAAAATATGGATAAGAAGAAAAATCCTAGAGGTGGGGGAGGAAGAGAAGAAGAGCCTGGCACATTCCCCCCCCTTTCTTCGCGAGTTCCCAGGCTACACGGAGAGGTGGCTAAAAAGCCAACAGATCCAAAGCATAAAATTAAGAATGTTAAAGCTGGTTCAACTTCAGTTCAAGGTGCAACTTTCAGTTCTAATCCAGGAGTTAGTGGTACAAGGAATGAGGATAAAGATGTAGGTTCCATGACAGCTGTTGAGGTTCAGAATGGTGTTATAGATCAGGGAACACAGAGTGAAGAGATCAGAGAGGATATACAGGATTTACAGTTAACATCAGAGCCAAGGATATCAGATGCTTCAGAGGCTCATTCAGGATTTCTTAATGTTGATGTTGACAATTCTTCTGGGGATATTAGCAGACGAAGCATAGGTACCAATGTCAGAGAGAACAACATAATAGTCAACAATATATATGAGCAAAGATGCAGATATGGGGATGTAAATACAGTATATGAGTTGATTACAAAGTTAAAGAAGATTGTGGTTGATTACACTACGAGCGAAGCCAACAAGGTTATAAAGACAGCATCAAATTTTATACTAGATAAATGGGTTGACATGGAGATAATTACTACAGCCTTGCTCATTGATAATGAGCGTTTGAAGGCTAGGATTGATGAGCTACAATTAAGAGCCAATCTATTCGATGATCTTATTAGAGATCAGTCCAAGCTGTCAACAATTGGAGAACAACAGGCAGTTTCTTATGCAGATAAATTGAAATCAGGTGTTGTAAAGGGGCAATTGGGTGCTCAAGTTGTTTTAGAGGATCATGAAGGTATGTCAGATGGAAGTCATTGGCATCAACCTAAAAACATTCAGCAAAAACAGGGCAATACTCTTATATTGCGAGCAGAAGACAATACTCAATTTACTTCCAGTCAAGAGGTGAAGGATGTTGTGGCTCAATCCCTGAAAGAAGGCTTTAAGGACATTAAAATTAGAAATTTAAAAATGATAAGAAATAAGGGAGTGCTGATTGAAACAGTTAAAAGGGAGGATTTGAATAAAATTATCAATTCTGAACAGTTAGTAAATAAAGGTTTAAAACTAGACAACATTAAACTTTCAGACCCTTCAATTTTAGTATATGATGTGCCAAAGGATGTGGAAAAGGAGGAATTTTTTGAGGACTTGTTTTATAAGAACTTTAAGGATTTTGGTTTTACTGAATTGGAAGTTAAAGAGGGTGTATTATTTAGATTTTGTACTGGATCTAAAGCCAGGTATAATAATTGGGTTATAAGTATGAATCCAAAATTATACAGGTGTATCTTAGCTTGTGATAGGTTATACATTGGGTTTGCTTCTTTTAAATTCAGAATCATTTTAAACATTTTAAATTTAACTGTTACCGCATCCGGGGTAGCCGATGCGCCAGCACTGGGGACCCAGGGTGCTGGTGTGAAGTGGATCACTGGCCACAGCAATAAACTTACTACGCCGAAAAGGACAATTAACATTGGCGAATGGAATGTTCGAACGGGGCACCACGTTGGACAAAAGGAAATCATTGCCCAAGAACTACTTAGGTGCAAGATATCAATCGCAGCATTATCTGAATTAAGGCTCACCGGGTCTGGAACGATGATCATCCAACCACCAGCACCTAACGAAGCGGTTATGCTATTCTACTCTGGTGGCGAGAAACGAGAAGCAGGAGTGGGCTTTATGGTCGATGCTCAGGCCACCAGTAGTGTGATCGCTTTCCAACCAATATCGGACCGCCTGGCAGTCCTTACTGTCAAGGGCACCATCAAGACCCATATTATCTCCGCCTATGCGCCAACTGAGACTAGCCTGGACCCGACCAAGAATGACTTCTACAACCAGCTTCAACATACGCTGGATTCAATTCCGCAGACAGAAGTGATCATCCTCGCAGGGGACTTTAATGCCCATATTGGCGTGGACAGATCTGGTTGGGAAACAACAATGGGCAAGTTTGGCCATGGGAAGATCAATGACAACGGACTACGTTTGTTGTCCTTTGCCGCATCTAACAACCTGATCATTGGAAACAGCCATTTCCAGCACCCTCAAAAACATCAACTTACATGGCGAAATCCATCTGGCAAGGACTCAGCAATCCTGGACTACATTTTGATCAATGCCAGATTTCGCTCATCACTCATGGATGTTCGTGCCATGAGGGGACCTGATTGCGGATCTGATCATTACCTCATCCGGGCTAAGGTGCAGCTCAAATTACGGCATGCAAAAAGATCATCTTGGTCAGCCAAGCTGGACTGGAGGCAGCTAATGAATGCTGCCAACAAACAGGCATATCAGATCGCCCTATCCAACCGCTTCGAGATGCTGGCCGTGCCCGAGGATATAAATGAAGAAGAAAAGCAGATCTCTGATGCCATCCTGGAATGTGCCAAGCCCCTATGTCCACCTGCCCGACGTCGAACGCAACCATGGATATCAGACGAGTGCCTCGACCTCGTGGACAAACGGAAACAGGCAAAGTTGGTCGACTTTGAACGGTACCGGCAGCTAAACCGAGAAGTCCGACAAAGAATGACAGCAGAAAGAGAAGCATACTGGAACCAAGTGGCAGACGATCTTGAAGTGGCGGCATCCAAAAACGAGTACCGCACTCTCTACCGCACCCTCAGATGTCTGAGTGGAAAGACTAAATTGACTAGTGACAACATCAAGAATGCTGATGGGACCTTCGTGCGATCACCATCCGAACGCCTGCAACGGTGGAGTGAATTCTTCAAAGCTCTGTATAATCACGACCCACCTCAGGGACCGCCAGCAACAGCACTCTCGATCGACCCCCCTGAGGTCTCCATGGTCGATGTTGAGCCTACAGTAGAAGAAGTGAAAGCAGCCATACAATCCCTGAAGAATGGCAAGGCACCAGGAGTGGACCAAGTCACCACAGAAGCGATCAAAGCCGGGGGAGATGTACTGCTTCGCCGACTACACTCACTCCTCAAAACCATCTGGTGCACTGAACAAATTCCGTTAACATGGAGGAAAGCCATTATCGTACCGATCCACAAGAAAGGTGATAACCGGGACTGCAAGAACTACCGTGGCATCAGCCTCCTTTCCATCATTGGAAAGGTCTTTATGAAGATTATCCAGTCAAGACTGCAAAAACATCGCGAGCAAACCAGTCGAGAAGAACAGGCAGGATTTAGACCCGGGCGAGGATGCTGTGATCAAATCTTTGCCATTCGTCAGCTGATGGAGGAGAGGATCCGGTGTGGACAGCGAACCGTCATTGTTTTCATTGACTTTAAGTCTGCTTTCGACTGTGTCCACCGGCCTGCCTTATGGAAACTACTAGAGGTTGAACATGTACCTCGAAAAGTCATCACACTCCTCCAAACTGCATACAACGGTTTAACCAGCCAGGTGCGCATCCAGAACGATTTATCTGAGGAATTTACCATCCAAACTGGAGTCCGCCAAGGGGATGTAGCCTCCCCGTTGCTTTTCAACATCGTGGTCGACGCCATTATGAGGCAAGCATTCAGAAACAGACAGGGCATACAATATGACAAGGATCACTATGTGACTGACCTGATGTTTGCTGATGATAGTGCTATCCTTGCCGGTAACGACGCTGAAGCCACGGAAATCCTCTACGACATTGCCCGCATTGCCCGGCCATACGGTTTGAAGATCAATGCTGGTAAGACAAAGGCCCTGACAACAGATGGGTCGCAAGCCACCATCTATCTCGAAGGCGTCCAGATCGAGCAAGTGCAGGACTTTAAATACCTTGGGTCGCTGGTCCAGGAGAAGAAAGTTGCATCCACCATGGAAATTCACAGCAGAATTGGACAGGCGGCCACTGCGTTCGCCTCGCTCAAATGGTGTCTGTGGAAGAGGACCAACATTTCCACAAAGACTAAAATCCGACTCTTCCGGACTTTGATCCTGCCCATTCTTCTTTACGGATCGGAAACATGGATTTGTCTCAAGTTAGATTTGAACAAACTTGAGGTATTCCAAATGCGATGCCTGCGGCAGATCTTGGGCATCTCTCTTCGCGACCGCATCACTAATGATACCATCCGCGCCAGATGCCAACAGCAACCAACCATTGCCGACCAAATCCAGAAGCGAAGGCTCAGATGGTTTGGCCACGTATGTAGAATGGGCACGAACAGAATACCATCCACACTCCTTTGGAGACAACGACCCACCCAATGGAGCATCCAACGGACCGCGCCTAGGAAAACGTGGGCCAAGCAAGTGGAAGATGACTTGAAGAGCCGACGTCTCGACCTTAACCAGGCCAGGACTGAAGCCATGGATCGTAAGGTATGGAAGAACATCACAGAGCAAGTCCGAAACCCTGCGGCACCTACAGCAGCATACTGGTTGCGTGGCCAACCGCCTCCCCCAGCTGCCAGCTAAGGACCAAAGAAGAAGAAGAAGAAGAAATTCAGAAAGTTTGTAATAATATCCAAATGCTTTAAATGTTTGGGATTCGGACATTCAGCTGGTAACTGTACGCATAGGACTGTGTCTTGTGGGCATTGTGCCCAAGGGGGGCATAAATATAGTGATTGTCAAGATAAGGATGGTACTCCAAAATGTGTTAATTGTAAAAGGAAGGGAAGGATTCATGATCATTCTATAAGAGATGTTAATTGCCCTGAATATATCAGGGCATTGGAAATTGCAAGTATGCGAATTAATTATGATGAATAATGCTAGTACGTATGATCATAGAGTAAATTATTTAAGAATTGTTCAATTGAATGGGCAAAAATCAAGAAATGTCATGGATGAAATTAAAGTTGGTATGATTGAAGGAGGTTATGATATTCTGTGTCTTCAAGAACCTTATGTAGGTACATTTGCAAACTCTTGTAAGGTCACTGGATTTCCAATAACTGCTCATGTTATACACACTACTGTAGTTAAACCTAAAACTGCTATTGTAGTTTTTAATAAGAGTTTTAATATCACTGTTATATCTAGTCTTTGCTCTGAACATGCTACTTGTATTCATGTTTCAACTAATGTGATATCATTTTATTTAGTATCTCTATACTGTCCACCTTCATGTAATATTGATATTTCAGTGCAATACTTAGAAAATGTAATGAATTTTGTAGCTTCTAGTAATCTTATATTAGCAATGGATGCTAATGCAAAATCACATTTGTGGTATAGTGATATGGTTGATTATAGAGGTGTTCAATTAGAGGAATTCATTTTATGTCATAATTTAAGTGTTTTGAATGAACCTTTTAAACCATATACTTTTGATAACATTCATGGTGTTTCCAATATTGATATCACCTTAGTAAATAATCAATTAAATAGAAGTCAGTTCTTGGGATGTTGTTACAAATATGACTAACAGTGATCACAGAGCTATTGTAATAATTATAAATTTATCTGAAATTAGCAATACAGATATGTCAACAGATGATACTTTGAGATTTAATTATAAAAATATTAAGTGGGATAAATTTAAAGGTGCTGTGTTGGATAGTTTTTCAATTTATACTAGGGAAAATTTAAATTCATTAACTGCTTCTGAATATGCATTTTTTGTTCAATCCTCTATTTTTAATGCTTTAAATTTGGCTGCTAAGAGAAGAAAACACAGAGGTTATAAAGTACCTTGGTGGTCTTTGGAGCTATCAGTATTAAGGAGGGAAGTGTTTAGAATGAGGAAGCTTTTTCAGAGGGTTAGGAGTAGAAGTAATAATGAAGCATTAAGGTATAAAGAAATGTATAAAATTAAGAGGAGAGAATACCATAAGGCAATCTCTGAACACAAATTCAAATTTAATGCATGGAAAGAATTGGTTTGTACTACTGGAAATAGTGAGCCGTGGGGATTGTTGTTTAAGTTAACTAGAAACAAGTTGAATGTTAATAATTTAATTAATACTGTGTATTCAAATGATGCTGAGTCTACTGATTGGTATTCTACAATTGCTACTATTACTAGCACTTTATTTTTGAATGACAATTGTGGGGAAGATAGTGTACAGCAGCGACAAATTAGACAGGGGAATGAACAATACACTGGATCATCTGAGATGGAATTGTTTAATATTGATGAAGTGAAATTTGTATGTTCTAAGGTTGGGGATAATAAAACACCAGGTTTAGACTTGATTGAAAATAATTGTGTTAAAAAGTTTGTTGACTTGTGTCCAGAAATAATGGTTAATATGTATAATAAGTGTTTATTGAAAGGAGTTTTTCCAGGATTTTGGAAAATTGCTCTGTTAAAATTATTACAAAAACCTGGCAAATTGTTGACTGATCCTAGGGGTTATAGACCCATTTCTTTGTTAGCAAATTTGGGCAAAATATTGGAAAGATTGTTGTTGTTAAGGCTAGAGAAATTGTTCAACGAACAAAATCTTCATTTTAAATATCAATATGGTTTTAAGAGAAATAGTTCAACAGAGGATGCCCTACGCGGTTTGATTAATTTTAGTGTAAATTCTGGTGAGAAATATGCGTTAGCATTATTCATAGATTTTGAAGGAGCATTTGATACTGTATGGTATCAAAGTGTGCTTTTTTCATTAAGAGAATTAAATTGTCCCAATTTGTTATACCAAATTATTAAAAGTTATTTAATGGATAGACAGATTATTATAAGATCCCAACATTTAACTTTTAATAGAATTATTGATCGCGGTTGTCCACAAGGATCTGTGTTGGGTCCTATTTTATGGAATCTGGTCTTAAACCAGTGGTTAAGTAGAACAGTCCCTAATTGTTATAAGGTGGCTTATGCTGATGATTTGGTTTTGTGCGTGACAGGAAGATCTAGAGCAGTATTAGAAAGTAGAATGGAGGTTATTGTTCAGGATTTGACTGATTGGGCTACATTAAATAAACTAAAAATTTCATCTTCTAAAACTGTCATGATGTTATTAAAAGGAAAATTAGACTACAACAGACCACCTCGATTATTAGTAAACAGTAAACAAATTCCTCTTGTTTCCCAGGTAAAATATTTAGGGGTTATCTTGGATGACAAGTTATTATTTTTCCAACATTTGAATTATTTAAGTAGGAAAATAAAAAATTACACTGCTTCTATAGTTAGGGTTACCAGAAAAGATTGGGGATTAGGTAAACGCATTTTGTATCTATATTATAAAGCTATTTTTATTCCGATTGTGTCGTATGCTGAATCAATTTGGTACGTTCGTACTGTCAATGTAAAATTTAAACAAAAACTATTATCAATACAAAGAATAATGTTGTTAACTATTTTGCGTGTTTGTAAGACTGTTTCGACTAATGCTCTACAGGTGATTGCGGGGGTGGGGGTTGCCTTTGGATTTAACAGTCGTGTATAGAGCTTTTTGTTATTTTATAAGAAAAGGAATACAAATTACATTTCTGGGGATTACTAATGAAGTTTCTTCTGCAGTCAGCAAACAGAAGAAAGAAATTTTGGTAAAATTAATTAAATTATGGCAGGACCGTTGGGATTCCAGTAGTACAGGTAGAGTAACTTATTTATTTATACCTAGTGTTGAATTTAATTTTAATAACAAATTGCATCGCTGGTTTTATCCAAGTATGGAATGCTCATTTTGATTACGGGGCATGGTTCCTTAAAAAGTAAGTTGCATCAGTTTAGTTTAGTGGAAGATCCTTACTGTGTTTGTGGAAGGTTGGAAACATGGGATCATATCTTATATGAATGCAATTTGTATGATGAATTTAGATTAGACTTAGTTAATTTGGTACCTAATTTTATTAGGGGTTCTGAATTACTTTGGCTGTCTAATGAAAGGAATTTTGTAGAATTTCAACGGTTTTGCAGGTTGACATTTAATAAAAGGAGGAGTATACATGTTGTTACTAATACTGATTAAAGACCTTTTTTTTTTTTTTTTTTTTCCCCCTCCTCTGGATGGATAGGCATTCTGTCTTGGAGGCGGGGAGAGGAAAGAAAAAAAAAAAAATTTTTTTTTTTTTTTTTTTTGGCTGGCCTTGTGGAATGACCATGAGGCGGGATTGTTGCACTCACTAGTAAGATGTATTCTCCTAGATGGTGCATTTTTTTTTTTTTTGCTGGCTTTTGGGTGTGGGCACCCCAGGAGCGGGACTTCTGGCACCCACCAGTTTTGCACCCTTACTGGTGGGTGCGGGATTTAGGTGCAATATGCACAGCCAGAGCTAATAGATCCAGGCATAGCTCCTCGTGCCAGGGATGGGCACCAGGTGGTAATTGCCCAATGGACTATCACCTGGTGACAGAGTAGCCTGTTTCACTTATAACACATTACACACACGTGTACACACACTTACACTAACAGGCCATTATGAGAATATGTTATATGATAAATTGGTGGAGATGGATGTATGTCCGGGTGCCACCCTTCGACAGTTAAATACATACATACATACATACATGCCCTTCTCTGTACTCGTTCCAGCACCTCTACATCCTTCTTGAAATGAGGCCTCCAGACCTGTATACAGTACTCAAGGTGTGGCCTGACCAATGCCTTATACAAGGGAATAATCACATCCCTATCCCTGCTAGAAAAATTCCTGTATATCATTGACAAGACACCATGAGCTACTCTTGCAGCTCGTCTGCACTGCTCAGAGAACTTCATATCTGCCTGCACAATTACCCCCAGGTCCTTTTCATTCTCTACCACTGTCAGCGTAGTACCACAGAGTTGATACGTTGATCTGGGGTTACTGTTTCCCATATGTAGTACTTTACATTTGTCAATGTTAAACTTCATTTGCCACCTCTCAGCTCAACCTTTCCAGATCCTGTTGCAGCAGCAGCATAGTATCAGTAGTGTCCTTAACAACCCTGCCAACCTTTGTATCGTCTGCAAACTTGGACATTAAGCCTGATACACCATCATCAATATCATTTATAAATACAGAAAACAACAATGGACCCAACACTGAACCCTGAGGAACTCCACTAATAACATTAGTCCACGTTGAGCAGTGTCCATTGATTACCACTCTCTGTCTTCTGCCACTCAACCATCCCTTTATCCATAGCAGCAATTTGCCTCCAATGCCACACTTCTCCAATTTGTGCAGCAGTCTTCCATGCGCAACAGTATCAAAAGCCTTTCTAAGATCCAAATATATAATATCAAAGTTATTCCCTGCATCCAGTTCTTTTGTGACTACATCATAGTATCCAATCAAATTGGTCAGACAAGACCTGCCCTTAACAAACCCATGCTGTGTCTGAGCTATAACTGAATGCTTGTCCAGATGATCCTGCAGTGCTTCTTTAACCAGTGCCTCCATTAATTTTCCTGGAACAGAAGTTAAGCTCACAGGTCTATAATTACTTGTGTCAGCCTTTGATCCTCCTTTGTGAATTGGGGTTACATTTGCACATCTCCAGTCCATGGGTACCTCCCCTGAGTCCAATGAAGCTCTCATAATTATGGCTAGGGGTTTGCTTACTTCCTTTGCTGCCTCCTTTAATATAACTGGATAGATCCCATCCACCCCGGGTGCCTTTTTTATGTTTATCCTCAACAATTTCTCCTCCACTTTCCTCTCAGTTATTAGAAAATCATCTAGCTCACTACCAATGTTTACTTCACCTACGACATTCCCCTTCCTGAATAACTCCTCATGTGTGAATGTAGATGCAAAATACTCGTTTAGATTGTTAGCCACCTGAGCTGGATCCTCAACTGTTGAACCATCAACATCCAGTGGACCAATCTGATTCATCCCTTTCCTTCTTGAGTTTAAATAGGTAAAGAACTCTTTTCTGTTTTTCTTTGCATCCTTTGCCAAGGATTTCTCATAATCTGCCTTTGCCTGCCTAATCTCCTTTGTGACTTGGTTACAGACCAACTTATATCTATCATAGGCTTCCACGTCACCCATTAATTTGAACAAAATGAACAAACAAAATTTTCTTCTACAAATCGCTTCCCCATACCCTAAATGATATACCCACCGATTTTCACAGCGCTAACGTTCTGACGCTAGGATTTCCTGAATAGCGAAACGTATTTTATAACCACCCGGTATATAATCAGGTTCAATAGAGATGTTTGGTGAAATCCAAGCAATTGCTTTTGAAATTTCAAAAACTTCTGATCGTGTTTGGCATAAAGGCCTTCTAAATAAGCTTTCATCTTATTTATTTTATTTTTTTTTGTAGTTTGTTGGCGTATCGGCTTCTGTGGCCATAATGCACAACCCCAGGTTTTTGCAGTACTTTGATCCAAGCCCGAGGCGGGATTCGAACCCGCGACCTTTGGGTTGCTAGGCAGGCACTTTACCCACCCGGCTAGCCTTTCATCTTGTGGTTTTCCAACTGTTTTTTGTAATTGGGTATCCAGTTTTCTGACCGCTCACTACAGGCGATGGTTTATGGATCTATCTTTCATTAAATTTGACAGGCGCTTAAATTCTTACAGCATTTCGAAGGAGAGGGCGCTGAATCTCTTTAAAAGTTACAGCTGTCAGTTACAGGCTCCGCAAAAACGATGTGTTTGCCTTTTATTTACATGATTGTTATTTTATATTGTACTTAATACGTAGTCATATAGTTATAGTTACGCTGGTTATTTTTTATTTTTAATTTAGATAAAGAGTTTTTGTGGATTTTACTTACGATAGGTAAAACCGTTATTTCGTTCCATTTTTGTAGCCATTGTTTTTGGATATAGTGGTAGGGAATTCAAATTTTTTAATTGAGGTAGCTAGGTAGCTCTAACTCATAATTATATAGTAATACGCTTCACTGTTTCTATTTAATAGTTTCTATTCAAATACTATTGACATTTAATTTATTGATTTTATTAATTTAAAGTATCATGCCCCAAACTAGAGAAGCAAAGCAACGGGCACAAAGTGGCAGGAGTGCTGTGACTCGGGGAAGAACTGAGGGGGGCAATTCTCCAACGCATCACAGCCTAAAAAAATGTGCAACTTGTGAAATGTTTGCCGAACTCTCTGGAACGGAACATGATATTGCCATGGGGGATGTCTTTGTGTGTGCGCGATGTAAGGAGTGTAAGGAAATCAGGCGACAACTCAGCGTTGTTATGGGCCTATATGAGAGTTTGAAGGACAGGGTGGATGCCCTCGAAAGATCTAAATTGAGGGGCCCATCAGGCTCTCAGCTGCCCACATCAACGCCAGAGCTTGCACTTGGTCATCACGCAACACAGCGGCAACCCCTAAGGCAGAATGCGCTGGTCCCACAGGAACTATTAGTTGTTGGTGACTCTATTGTCAGGGAAACGGGGAACATCCTTTGTAAAAAGGATAGGTGGAACAGGACCAGGGTATGTCTGCCAGGGGCAAAGGTTGAGGACGTTGTAGAGCGGATATCATCTTTCAAGGGCACAAAAGGTGATATAGTTGTACACGTTGGCACTAATGATATTAAGAGTAGGAGACCGGCAGAATTACTCAACAAGTACAGGTCACTGTTGAAAAAAAGCCGTGAAATAGGGTTGAATTTGAAAGTGTCTGCAATTCTGCCCAGACACGATAGGAGGGAGTACATGATGAGAGCCTTGTCGATCAATTCGGCCCTGGAAAGATTGTGCAAGGCTCAAGGGGTAGAATTTTTTCAGCCTGGGTTGTACTTGTTAACAGGAGAGATTGCTTCTACAGGGATGGGATACACTTAAATAGAAAGGGTGCAAGAATATTTGCTGATGCTATCGAGGCAGTGTTAGGTGGGTCGGAAAACTGCTACTTTGGGGGATACAAAGACTAATAGTTTAACAGTAACCGCAGGCAGAGGGGAAGGTGATTCTTGCACAACTTCTATTAGAATAAGAAGCGACCTGGAGCGAGGGGTGTTGGGGGTTTCAGGGACGGATGGCAGTCATCATGGAATAGTTGGGTATATGGGATGTGTTAGGGTAACAAGGAATAGGCATAGGAGCATGTATGCTTGCATGTATACCAATGCTAGAAGTATAGTAAATAAATTTGATGAATTTGAAGTGTTGGTCAAGACATCAAAGGCGGATATCGTTGGGATAGCAGAGACGTGGTGTCACAAAGATATAAGGAATGCAGAACTGGAATTTGGGGAGTACAATGTGTACAGAAAGGATAGACAGGACAGAAAGGGAGGGGGTGTTAGGCTGTTAATTAAGAAAAACATAAAATCAAAGGAAGTGCACCCAGTTAATATAGATGAACAGTGCTCTGTTGAGTCAGTTTGGTGTGAGATAAGCACTGCGAAAGGAAAACTAAGAGTAGGAGTGTGTTATAGGCCTAATGACTTGAATGAGTACAATGAACAATTGTACAGAGAAATAGAGTGGGCCAGTAAATCAGAATGTCTTATAATGGGGGATTTTAACTTCCCAGATATTGACTGGAACTTGTGGGTTGGTCACTCACACACTAGTAAGACTTTTGTGGATTTATTGGATGATTGTTTTCTGCAGCAGCATGTTCGAGGGGCAACCAGAGAAAGTAATACTCTTGATCTGGTTATCAGCAGTGATCATTCGTGTATTAAGAATTTGCAGATAAAGGAACCACTAGGTGGCAGTGATCACAGTGTGCTGAAGTGGGATTTACTCAAAGAGGTAACTACCGTCAGGGGTAAAGGAAAGGGTTTTTGCTTCCGTAAAGGGGAGTACAGTGGTCTCAGACAGTTTTTAAATTCTGTACAGTGGGATCAACTGACGATGTTACAAACAGTAAATTCTAAGTGGGAAGCATTCAAGGAATTAATCGTGGAAGCTACTAGACTTTTCATACCGATTAAGAAATATTGTTCAAGGTTTAGGCCTAAATGGTTATCAAATGAAGTAATGAGACTCGTGACAGAGAAGAAAAATGCATGGGATGCATATAAATTATCAAGCGACTCAGAAGCCTATGGCAGATATAAGCTAGTCTGTAATCAGGTCACAAAGGAGGTTCGGCAGGCGAAGGCGGATTACGAGAAATCTTTGGCAAAAGATGCTAAGAAAAACAGCAAGGATTTCTTTACTTATATAAACTATAAAAGGAAGGGGATGAATCTGATTGGTCCACCTGACATCGATGGTTCGACTGTTGATGATCCTGCTCAGATAGCAAACAAACTGAATGAGTATTTTGCATCTACATTCACACGTGAGGAATTATTACAGTTTGAAAATGGAAGAAGGTTATCAAATTGTAGCAGTGTGCTTAATGATGTTGTAATAACTGAGAGCAAAGTGGAGGAGAAATTGTTGAAGTTAAACATAAGAAAGGCACCTGGGGTGGATGGGATCTATCCAGTTATTTTAAAGGAGGCGGCAAAGGAACTAAGCAAACCCTTAGCCATAATTATGAGAGCATCCTTGGACTCAGGGGAGGTTCCCACGGACTGGAGATGTGCAAATGTGTCCCCAATTCACAAAGGTGTATCGAAGGGTTACACGAGTAATTACAGACCAGTTAGTTTAACTTCTGTTCCGGGTAAAATAATGGAGTCGCTGGTTAAAGATGCATTGCAGGATCATCTAGACAAGACTGCAGCAATAATTCAAACACAGCATGGGTTTGTTAAGGGAAAGTCTTGTCTGACAAATTTGATTGGTTATTATGATGTGGTCACAAAGGAACTTGATGCAAAAAATAATTTTGATATCATATACTTGGATTTCAGGCAAGCTTTTGACACTGTTGCGCATGGAAGACTACTGTACAAATTGGAGCAGAATGGTATTAAGGGTAAGTTGCTACAATGGATAAAAGGATGGTTAAGTGGGAGAAGACAGAGGGTGGTAATCAATGGGTGCTGCTCTTCGTGGACTAATGTTATTAGTGGAGTCCCACAGGGTTCGGTGTTGGGTCCACTGTTGTTTTGTGTATTTATCAATGATATTGATGAAGTTATATCAGGCTTAATGTCGAAGTTTGCAGATGACACAAAGGTTGGCAGGGTTGTTAATGACAGTAATGGCAGTGTGCTACTGCAACAGGATCTAGATAATTTGGGCAGATGGGCTAAGAAGTGGCAACTGAAGTTCAACCTTGATAAATGCAAAGTACTGCATATGGGTAGAAGTAACCCCAGAGAAACGTACCAACTGTGTGGTACTACACTTAAGGTGATAGAAAATGAAAAAGACCTGGGAGTAATTATGCAGTCAGATATGAAGTTTTCTGAGCAGTGCAGACAGGCTGCTAGGGCGGGTCATGGGGTTTTGTCAATGATATATAGGAATTTTGCTAGCAGGGAAAAGGAGGTGATTGTTCCTCTGTATAAGGCAATGGTCAGGCCACGCCTTGAGTACTGCGTACAGGTCTGGAGGCCTCATTTTAGGAAGGATGTAGATTTGCTTGAGCGTGTACAGAGAAGAGCAACACGATTGGTGAGGGGAATGAAGCGATTCTCTTACCAAGAGAGGCTTAAGTTCTGCAAATTGCAGTGGCTGGAGACTAGGCACCTGCGCGGTGATCTGATTGAGGTCTATAAGGCCTTGAATGGGTTGAGCACGCTGAATTCTGATGGGATCCTTCCACTTGTTCAGATTACCAACCTACGGGGACATAAGTTCAAATTAAGAAAGAACAGATGTAGAATAGATGTGCGGAAATTTGCCTTTAGCCAGCGGGTGGTTAATTGCTGGAATAAACTTCCATCTGTCGTTGTGGAAGTTGATAGGTTAAATAAATTTAAGGAGGAACTGGACAGGCATTTGGAGGGAATGGTGTGATTTTTTTTTTTGGCTGATGCTGCATAAGCTCCTACACTTGCTTTCTTGCATCATGTGCCACCACTACTACTACTACTACTACTAACTGTCAAAAACTGCAGATTAGCGGTTTATTTCTTACTTGAATATATCCGACTAATCTTTGTTACTTGGAACAATATACAAAATCACAAAAGAATTTGATGTTCAATTCAATTTTAAACGAATGGAATAACAACCATTTTAATGAATTTAAGAGAAGACCCACTCACTTTATTTGGTAAAATCTTGTACTGTTTGTTGTGTTTCAAGTAATAACTTTCGAAGAAGGGATAGGGAATATGGTAAGGAGAATGCATCTGGAACATCACTCCTGGTTCTTCATATATATCGGTATACTCTTCGAAATGAACTTCTATATACAAGTCAAAATCTGAAAAGAGAGTTCAGTTTTATTTCCAGTCAAGGGACAAAATAAAATTCATTTCATCAAAAGATAGTCAATATTTGAGATAATCGGATGAGCGTATGTACTCAGGTCAATTTTCATATTCCAGGGACTGAATATATTTGAATGACCTACAATGGTATATTCATCCCCTACCCTTCAGATCGGCTAAGAAGAGTCCCCATCGAAGTAGTTTTTACTCTACTAAACCTAAATGAAGGTACATTGAGATCAGAAAAGTAAGATGGATCCCTGGTTCGGCGTAGAGGAAACAATAGCGATTATCTGTGATAGATGCTATTATACAGGGTGATTCACTACCAGTGCGACAAACTTGCAGAAGGTGTAGGGGGAACAAAGACGAATCGGAATCACATAGCATTGCAGGGTCCGAAATGCCTTCGTCATGCGGTAGTGGACTTTGAACGGGAGGTCGCGTGAACAGCGATCTCGCTGGAAGTCAGCATTAGCGAACAGTTTTTGTTGAAGAAACCAAGTAGCAAAAGTCCTCGGGAGTGGATAATTCGCAGGCTCCAATGCCTGGATGCGTTGCAGATGGTATGAGCTCATTTGGTTTGTTGACAGTATCCTCCATACAGTGGATTGGGAAATACCCAATCGTTGGCCCATCGCTCGAGTACTCCTACTCGGATTGCCTTCTGCAAGACGTAGGACATTGTCCTCATTGTCTGGCGACCTCGTCGTTCACTCTCAATTCATGGTACCTTTCGTGAAACAACCAGTCTCACGTAACCTTCTCATCATACGATTAAAATCGTATGATGAGGAGCGCGCCTGTGCGGGAAACGTTCCTGGTACAAGCGAAGAGCGGCGCGCCCGTTACAGTCCGCAGCTCCATACGTGAGGTGCACGTTGGCCAGTTCAACGTTTGAATATTCGTCCATCCTACTGCCTCGGGAACCGGTTCGCAAATGCTGACTTCCAGCGGGATCGCTGTTCACGCGACTTCCCGTTCAACGTCCTCTACCGCATGACGAAGGCATTTCGGACCCTGCAATGCTATGTGATTCCGATTCGTCTTTGTGTCCTCTACACTTCCTGCAAGTTAGTCGCACTGGTAGTGAATCACCCTGTATATGCTATTGTTAAAAGTGTTTATAAATACTTTAAGTACTCTTGTGATACACGTATATATTCTGATAAGATCAACTAGGTTTGACTTCTAATCAAGGAATATTCAAGTTAGATCAACGATAAGTCTGTTTTGGCAGTTAGAGCAATCTGTTCTAACTGTCGCTTCCAGCTGCCTATGCTTTAGCATAGCGCTGGTACTTCAAAAATTTGAAGAGCTACTTTTTAAAATCTGCAAGGTATGAATGAATGGGGACTTCAAGTAGGTAGGAAGGGCATATCTGGCTCATTAGTTGCTGTCTCTACTTCTCTGTTGCACTACAGGGCAATTGAATGCCACCCTGAAGAAGTTATGCATCACGTAGCTACCTCGGCCACTAAATATTCCCAAACGGCAACAACTTCGATACACGTGGAAAACTACCCCCGGATAAGTAACGATTATGTGATTCTCATAAACAGTCAGCTGAATACTCTCATTAATGAGATTAAGCAAATTAAAGCACAAAACTCAAGCCTACTTGAAGAAGTACAACTACTAAAGGCAGAAGTAATTAGAAATAAGATCACCGTTGTGAACCAGCCTTCCGTCATAGAACAAAACCATCGAAATGTCAAAGGAGCTACATCAAATGAATACATGATACCAGCTTATCGTGATAGTCATCAAAGTATGAAGAAACCCACTAAACCTCAAACCAGCAGTACTAAAGAAAAACAATCTTTAACTAATAGGAAACACAGCGACCTGCCTACCCCCATCGAATTGAGTCAATTACCTGTATTAGAGCACCCTTGTGAACCTAGGTGTGATATCGATTATATATCTGAAGCAACCGTTTCTCACAATGAAGCGTCCCAAAATGCTCCATGCCTACACTCAAGCTTGAGTGGTGTCACCAATAAAAAACCCACTTATGCACATATTGTCTCCCAGCAGTCACCCGTCGAACGATCGCGACCTAATTCCCGTTCGGAAGTGTCATTAATGATCAATAATCCAACTTCTCACCAAGATAGGTCTGTAAATAGTTTGGTAGCCCAGGGGACCGGTCCCACTCAAGAAACATCACCAGCATACCCCAACAAAACCACACCAGTCAACCAATCCAACGTATTGGAGAAAATGTACAATATAACATCAGTCCAAACAAAATCGAAAATCTTCATATCGAGACTTGGACCGTCCACAACCGATGCAAATATATCTAAATTCTTTGAGGAACAAATAGGGATCAAGGTGGCTGTGAGACCTGTGAAAACAAGATATCCCTCCTATTCTTCATTTACAATTACTTGTGAAAAACAGGATGAACTAAAAGTGCTAGATACCAGCACCTGGCCGCCAGGAACTCTAGTAAAAATGTACAAAGAACGGACATCTTCCGCATCCTACCGCACAAGATCGACAATAATACAGGGATAGCAACCAATATCAGCCTCTTGCCAACCTCTCTCAATAACTCCCCTTAAATGCTTCTACCAAAATGTACGCAGTATCAGCAATAAACTACACCCCCTACAAACCATCATGTTACTAGCTGAATATCAGTTCATCTGCTTGACTGAAACCTGGTTATCTCACGGAAGGCAACTGAATGTCATAGGTCAGCCTCTTGATTACCTCAGCCTCCATAATTCCAGGGATAGCAGACGCGGTGGAGGTGTTGCGTTACTGTACTCATCCAGTTTCAAGCAGTCCAGATTTCAGGTGACCAAATCAGATAAATTCGAAGCCCTATGTGCCACATTAAGAAAGGATGCCATTCAACTACAAATTTGTCTTGTATATCTACCCCCTGACCACACAGAAGATTCACGAAATGAACTGATAGCATGGATAGCAACCAACCTAGTCCCCAACATCCCCACCTTCATTATAGGCGATTTCAACATGCCTACGCCTAGACATGATGAGGCCACTGAGGATCTCATATCAGCCATTGGCACGTTTGGCTTATTTCACCAAACCACACCTCCTACCAGGGGAAACCAGATGCTGGATCTACTATTCCACAATCTTCCACACCTAGGTCTGACCACTGAACACCACAGCTTCCCCTCCGATCACTCTCCCATCACGTTTGAGTTCAACGTCACTGTAAACTCAAACACTGATGAAGCTCTCAGGAACAAGAAGATTACCAAAACAGTATTCTCCATCAAATATTTAAACCCAGAGATCATCCTTGCACGTCTCATAGAAATAAACTGGAAGGATCTACAGCAGGAATCAATAGACACTGCTATATCTAAACTGGCTAACCAGCTGCTTGAAATTGCCTCCCAAGGAGCTTCCAAACAATTAAAACTCTCTGATAGATCCAATACATGGTTCAATGCCGAAGTCCAAGTAGCATTCAAGAGGAAACAAAAAGCTTTCAGAATATGGAAAAAGTACCATAACTCAGCTGACTACCGGATGTACAAGAAAGAGCGGGCAACCTTCCTCAAATGTAAACGAAATGCAATCCGGCAGCTGGCACTCAACAGAATAAACCGCTCGAAACGTATTACATCCAAATGCAACAATGATTTCCATATCGATGAGAAGGTATTTCAGGAATGGGTATCTTCGACTTTCAACGAGTTGCCATTAGACCCAAAAACCCCAAACCTAAGTGATTTCATCACGCACTCCAGACAGCCCCTTTCAACTATAACGCTAACAAAACAACACCTTATAAATGCCATCAATAGACTTCCTAATAAATCTACAATTGGTCCTGACGGCTTCCCTCTCTTCATGGTTAAAGTGTGTAGTGCCTTCATCGTGGAGCCCCTTCTTGTAATCTTTAATCGCATATTGAAGTCCGGATCAATCCCGACAATGTGGAATCACTACAGGGTACAACCCATACCCAAAAGAAGAAACCCAAAGGAACCTAAGGACTTGAGACCGATCTCAGTGGGTTGCTCTCTATTAAAAGTGTTTGAGAAAGCTATCTTATCAGCACTGATCGCCCAATGCTTCTCTCATAGACCGAAACATCTGCATACCGTGATCCCCAAAAGATCTACATATACAAACCTACTGGATACCCTATTTAAAATTCAAACTGCTCTCAACAGTAAATCTCAGCTAGACGTCATCTTCCTGGATATTTCATCTGCCTATGATAAACTCTCAATTCCCGCTCTCATCAACATTCTAGAAAAGTACTTTGGCATTACTGGAAGCCTGCTAAAAACCATCAACCGCATCCTTACGCCAAGACAACTCATCATCAGCTATAAATCCTTCCATCAGGAGTGCATTATAACGAGAGGAGTACCACAGGGAGGTGTCCTATCCTGTGTACTGTTCGCTGCTGCCCTTGAACCCTTCCTCGCAAGGTATACTGATTTCTCATCGTATGCAGACGACCTCAAATTATACATAACGTCTAAAGAAGCTGAGCAAACTCATCTGACTAATCAGCGAGTCTCCGTTCTGATCGACAACCTTGTAGCATATCTACTGCAAATAGGTCTGGAAATAAATTCTTCAAAATCAGCTCAACTTACCTTTACAAAAAAGAGAATAAAAAATGATATCACAGCCTATCACAATGGAGTGCAGATAAGGAAAGTGAAGTCTCACACCGACCTCGGCTTGACTTGGGACGAGGGCCTCACTTTTCAGAACCATTTCTCGACCATGAAAACGAAGACTTTCTCGGCGATGTGGGCAATTCGACAAGAGCTGACGGGGTTACTGAACGTAGATATAGTCGGAGGATACGTCCAGCGGTGCCTACAACCTATCGCATTGTATGCATCACCAATCTGGTCTTCTGCCCCGACGTCGTACATAAATAGATTCCTCGCAGTCGAGTACTGGGTAATGCGATGGATGAACAGGGTCACGGGCAATGCTTTCACCATCTCCAGGGCTGTGTTATATACCAACTTAAATATGACTCCCTGGAGAGTTCACATTGCATCCAGGAATATTCTTCTTCTTTCTCAGATGCTTACCGGTGTGATTGACGCCCCCAGTCTTCGAGGACTTATCTCTACTCCACGTGCTGGGCGCAGTATTGACAACCCCTACCTACCGTTGCATTCTACACTATCCAACCTGTGCTGTCTGAAGAACGTCTTCCCAAACAACGCAGTGAACCTTTTCAACTCATTGACAATAGACCCTGTGAAATACTCCGAAAGCAAGAAGTACAGAGTGAAGAGCATCTCAGAAGCGCACAGCTTAATTCAACTATAATCCTGACAGTGAGTGAATTTGTAAACAATTTGTATAAATATTGTAAATAATTGTATTCGTGCATTTTTGTACACTCTTCTTATATTGTAAATACTGTAAATAATTGTAATTTTTGCTCTTTGTACACCCTTCTTATATTGTATATAATTGCAATTCTTGCATTTTGTACACCCTTCTAGCCGGTTGGCTGTGTATAAGGGGTGAAGGCAAACACTTGCTATTTTAATAAAATAGTTCCATCTAAGTTTGTAACAAAATATCATCTTAGCGGAAAAGATATATACTATAATTTTAAATAGTAAAGGCCTATACTGCCATTATTAACGAAGGAAGAAGGCTGATGGTGCCCCATATACGGTTATTAGTGTCCTCTCATAATAATAATTACAATAGGTGTACCATACTTCAAGTACGAACACCAGGCAGTACTAGAGACCCCAGCCCACAAGCTGTACTGGTACAGCGCCATAATAACAGATAGGACAATCCCGCATAACAGACGACGGGACATAACCCTTGTGAACAAGATGAAAAAGGCTATCTACCTGATTGACATAGCGGTGCCCAACACTACCAATGTCCAGAAAAAAATTAGGAAGTACACGAACATGAAACATGACGTCAAGGAGATGCTGCATATGCAAGAAGTATTGACCATCCCGATCATCGTGCCAACCATCGGTATGGTGCTAAAGAATATACATAGCAACAATAGGTCTCCCAGAGAACACCTACAAGGAACAACAGAAGTGGCAATCTTGAACACCTGTAGGATAGTCAAAGTTCCTCGACCAACAGCAACACCAGACATTACAACCACCCTGTGGACTTGGTAGCAGCACCCGTCACGGAGTGGAATCCCCAATCAGGGAGAAATAATATAAGAGCTACAACAACAACAATAATTATCATCACCCGGAGACAATACCGAAGTTTCTCACCGAAGGAGTCAGATATCTGAAGCCTAAAGACAAAAATATAAGAATACAGGCCAATCACCTGCCTCCCAACGATGTACAAGATCCTGATATCAGCTGCATAACCAACAAGATATCGGACTACTTAGAGAGTCAGAACATAATGGCCGAAGAGCAGAAAGGATGCAAGTGGAGCAGCAAAGGGTGCAAGGAGCAATTAACCATAAATGCCGCAGTTATGGAGCAAGCCTATACGAAGCCCCGCACCCTATACACTGCCTACATCGATTACCTCAAGGCCTTCGCCTCCGTACCTCATAGCTGGCTAATAGAGGCCCTGAAGTTCTACAAGGTCAATCCGATAGTGACAAACGTCCAAGGGGCAACAATGGCGAAATGGAGTACCACCGGTAAGGTAGGACATCACAAGCAGGCCAATCCCCATAAGAAGAGGAATCTTTCAGGGAGATGCTCTGAGTCCGCTGTGGTTCTGTCTAGCGCTAAACCCGCTATCCACCATGCTTAAGGGCAGCAAGTATGGATATAACCTCAAGGAAGAAAGAAAGAACCTGTACAACCTCACCCACCTGATGTACATGGACGACATCAAGCTCTATGCGGCAACCGAGAAGCAACTCCAGCAACTACTCCGGATCACCGAAGAATTCACCAAGACATAAGGATGGAATTTGGTCTAGACAAATGCAAGACCCACACATTGCACCAGGGAAAATTAGTTGGCCGAAACTAACAGCTGCTGACTGGTAAAGAGATCGAAGCTATGAGACAGGAGAGACCTACAAATACCTAGGAATGATGCAGGCTCAGCAGTTAGAGCACAAGGAAATAAAGAAATGGCTAACCGAAAAATATAATCAGAGACGCAGAAGCCTGCTGAAATCAAAATTGAAGGGAGGAAACACAGTTAAAGCCATAAACACCTATGCAGCTCCAATACTAAGATACTCCTTCGGGGTCATAGATTGGACTAACACCGAGCTAGAAGATATCATGCGAAAGACAAGGACAATGATGACCAAGAGCCGCCAAAATCACCTAAAGTCAGCAGTGAAGAGACTAACAATAGCTCGGAAAGAGGCCTGATAGACCTGATAGAGCAACAGAAAACAGTGATAGTTAACCTGAAGGATTACTCCGAGAACAACACAGAACCACTCCACCAAGCCATAAGGAAGATAGATAAGTGGTATACCCCACTCAACCTAAGCGACGAACCCCCATCAACCCAGAAGGCACAAGAAACGAAGTTAGAAAAATGGGCAAAGAAAACGCTCCATGGCAGACACTACAATGACCTCCATCAAGATCATATCGATAATATTGCTTCCAATGCATGGCTGACATGCGGGACGCTCTTCCCCGAGACTGAAAAATACAAGCTGGCCATCCAAGACCAGTAATCAACACCAGAAACTATAGAAAATACATCGCAAAGGAGCCCGGAATGTCAAATGACACATGTCGACGATGCCACCTGGCCTCAGAGACGACCAAACACATCACCGAGGGTTGCAAGGTGATCACCCAGACTGAGTACACTCAAACACGACCAGATAGCCAGGATAATACATCAGAAGCTAGCGAGGAAATACCAATTAACCAAAGAAAGTACCACACTACAAGTACGAACCCCCGGCAGTACAAGAGCTGTACTGGGACAGCGCAATAATAACGGATAAGACCATCCCGCACAACAGACTAGACATAACCCTTGTGAACAAGATGGAAAAGGCTACCTACCTGATTGCTAGTGGTGGGCACCGCTATATCAATGTCCAGGAAACCCATGAGGGAACAAATTAGGAAGTACACGAACCTGAGACATGAAGTCAAGAAGATGTGGCATATGCAAGAAGTATCGACCATCCCGATCATCGTATCAACCACCGGTATGGTGCCGGTGGTTGACACGATGGTTATAGGTAGGACTCAGTTGTCTTTCAGTTGCTGTAGGTTGTCCCCACCACTTGTGTTCAAGTGTTGTAGTCACTCAGCTGGTCGTCAATGGCCAGTTGTGTTCTTTCTGTCCATCGGTGGTCCAAAGTCTGAAGTTTGTTTCAGGGTGGTGGAAGTGCTCTTTGCCTCACGAAGAGATTTTGAGCGAAAAGCGTGAAAGCCTTATAGTTTTCTTCTTCCTGCAGCACTATGTCCTCCTGATTTCTAAGGATGGAGCGTAGTTTGGTAAACAGCAGGCCACGGAGGTCTTCATATATATTACATTCATAGAGCAGGTGCTCCCAAGTTTCTTCTTGTCCGCATCTACACTGCGCTATGTCCGAGATTCCAAAATCGTGTAGCTTCTTCCTGAAGGAGCCATACGCTGTTAGCAGGTAAGTGGTATGAAGTCCAGAAGAGTATCAGATCGGGTAAATACGTCCAAAGTCTGGTATGAAGCTTCTAGTTATGCGGCATTTAGTGGAGTCATTTCACCGATTCTGCAACACTGTTCTCATGTGGTCTGTAAGACGTCTTTTTTCCTGTGGTCTAGTAAGAGTTGGGTCCGTAGTGTATCCCAAATGCGTGATTACCCTTCCTTTGGCATGTTGGTGCAGCAGCCCACCGCTGACAATCTCCAAGTCCAGAGGGAGACATCCCGCAAGGACCTGGAGAGCGTGGGTGCTCATGGTGTAGCATGCTCTGGTTGTTGTGAGGAGAATTATTCGATGGATGGTTTCCAATTTCCTTCTGTTAACAGCAGTGCTTGCCTTAGCGTACCAAGCTTCCGCTGCATAAGCCAGTTCCGGGATGAAGAATGCCTTGTAGAGGATGGCGAGTGCCCTCTTCTTCAGACCCCAGTCTCTGCGTGTAATTCTAGCGAATAGGCTGGAATATTTCCTGAATTTTACTCTGAGGTAACTAAGATGCGGTGTGAAGTTCAGGTGTATATCGGGGATAACGCCAAGATACTTTACTTCTGTTTGGAGTTTAATGGTTATTCCATTTATCTTGATCTGGGGAGGCCTCCTGGGATCAAGGGAGCCCTTGAGGAGTATAGAATGTGTTTTTTCCGGTGAGATGTTCAGTAGATTCCGATTTGCCCATCCTTGCAGAACAGAAATGGCCTGATTTGAATGGGTCTCCAGCTGTGTCCTGCTATTAGCCTGCAGCATCAGTATAAGATCATCGGCGTATGCCTGTGTTCTTATATTAGGGATTTCCATATTGAGGAACTCATCCAGCACAAGAGTCCACGGAAGGGTCCCCAGAACTGATCCCTGGGGACAGCCTCTGTGGACCTGCCTGGCGAGAGTGGCAAAGGGAGCAGTCACTAATCCTTCTGTCATCCAAGTATGATCTAAGGCAGCAGAACAGGTTGCCTGGAATTTGGGCCCGCCGAAGTCTAGCCAGGATTCTGGGCCACCAGAGAGAATCAAAAGCGCCAGCAAAGTCTATTGATATGAGGAGAAAATACTTTGTCGCAATTTTTTGCTGCCTCAATTATGTTTTCCAAAGCGTCTGCCGCTGAGCGTCCTCTTCTAAAGCCGAACTGGTTCGGCGACATCATGTTCGCTTCCTGGAAGTGAGTCTCTAATCTATGGTATAGAAGCAGCTCAAAAAGTTTGCTCAAGGTAGAAAGCAAAGCTATGGGTCTGTACGATGTTGGCTTATCCTGAGGTTTGGTTGGATTCTTAAGTATAAGTCTTATTCTTGCTATTTTCCACTTATTAGGGTAATAGCCTTTTGAAAGACAGCGATTGAAGAGATTTAGAATGATGTCCTATTTGAGCATCTCTGGTTCAATCCTGTGTTCACCAGGGGCTTTCCTGTTTTTAATGTTTGCTGCTGCTATGCTCAGTTCCATGATTGTAAAGGGGGGTTCAACTGCCGTGGTACAATAACAGTTTTCTTCATAGAGTTCTCTGTTCCTCAGTCTGGGGTTCAGTTTGAGGTAGGAAGATGTGGTCTAATATGTTGTCAATTGATTTCCAGGCTCTGGTATAACTTCCCGGTGCAGTTTCGGTGGCTGTAACCACTTCCCCTCTTGGGAGCTTGTTAGTGACAACTCTATAAACAATTCCCCATGGGTCAGCATTGCCATTTGCACTGACCACAGTTTCCCACCTCTGCCTTAGCTCGTCCACCTTCGCCTGCGGCCAGGTTCTGCGGGCTGTGTTTGCTCTGTGTCTGAGGTCAGTTAGTTCTCGTGACCACCAGGGAACAGCTCTGGGGGCCGGGTGTTTCTTTTTTCTGGCTATGTCCGCTGTGTCCGTGATTAATTTTGTCCCCTGCTGCTGGAGGTCATTTAAGTTTTGCCCTTCAGTACGGATGTTTCTGCTCCCATCATCAGCGTCCGTTGGAAGAGATCCCAGTCGGCTTTGGGAATGGCATACCTTGGCGAGAGAAATCTGACGATCTGTCATGGAATTAGGGTTTGGCGCAGACTGAGGGTTATAACCCTATGATCAGATGTGGTCGAATGGTCCTGTACCTCCCAGGGGATGAGGTGTGCTGCTATTGTGCGGCTTGCAAATCAATGTTTGCTTCCCACATTGTACTTGAAAACGTGGAAAGTTGATTTGGTAGGTTCAGGATAGTAAAGTTACTGCTTGCTATGCACTCCTCCAGTCGCTATCCATTGTGTGCACCTCTCCTATCTGGCGTCTCACTATGCCAGGCCGGGGACCTGCAATTTGCATCCGTTCCAATAATAATTTTGGCACTCGGAAGCTCGCGCTGTAGGGTTTGCAGATACGTCGTGATTGGGAGAATGTCCTCTCCCGGTCTGGCATATACCGAAGAGACGTAAAATTCTCCCAATGAGGCAATGTGGGCACATACTGCCCAGTTTGTGCAAAGATCGGTTATTTTTGTAACCGTGAGGTCTGGGTTACAAACCACGACAGCCGCCCAAGGAGTGTCTCCTTCCACTTGGACAATCTTGAACTTTAGGGGATAACCTCTCACTCCTTTATTATATGTATACGGCTCGTGGAGTATGAGCTCGTCCAGGTTTTTTTCATTAGATTTCTTAACTAGCTGAGCAGCAACTGCCTTAGAACGCTGTGCATTATGTTGTGCAATTTTTATCCCGAAGTGATTGGATTACTCCCCATAATTTATCCGTAGCTGTTGTGTACTCCTTGCTTTATTGTATGTTGGGCAGGCGCTTTCCCTTATCGAGTGGTCATGTAGCAGCTTCAGGGCCTTGCAGTTGATGCAGTCCGGGGCTTCAGCTTTGTTTGGACAGTCTTTATATTCGTGGCTATCTTTGGCACAGTGGCGACATGTAGAGTGCGTTTGCCTGCAGGTGTGTGTCGTGTGGCCAAAACGACAACATCTGAAGCATTTGGGGACAGCCACATACTCCCTGTAGCGGTGACTGCCCCAATTTACATATACCCTTGTCTGTTGCTTTATGGATTTCCAGGCAACTGTGGACAGCTCCAAGACCCAGTTGGCAGCACCCCAGTCCTGGCCTTGAACCTCGGTGGGATGTGCTGCTCTGGCATTCCGTCTCGTTGCAATTCATTGAGATTTTTCCTGTAGATTTCTTGGACTAACTCTTCAGTGGTGATATCATTATGCAGGGCCCTTTTTCCCTAGGCGGTTCGGCAAGCAGCCCCAGCGAAGATATTTTGGAGTTTTTTAGTATCCACTGTATGTCTTGTTCCGTTTCAGTTTGAATGATCTCGCCGACATTTCTCGTTTTCCTGATGGATCTTATTTTTGTGTGTTTAAATTCGTCCTTCAGATTGTCTATGACGGTCTGTTTAACTGCTTCACTGGACTTGTGTTTCCGGTGCTGCTGGTTTCAAAACAACCAGGTGGGGTCTGGTTAGCAGGATTTTCTTCTGTCCTGTTTTGGGACATCCTGTGTCCGTATTCACACTTGTGATATTTATGTTGTTCCTCAGCGCCTGTGAGTATATGGGAACGCGCTGTGGCATTTGGTTTGTTCCACTGATTTGGAGGACCTCTAGCTTGGCTTGGGCAATATCCTTTTCAAGTTGCGTCTGGACTAATATCGTCTCCATCTTCATACAGATGGAGACGATCTCTGCCCTAAGGACCGCTGAAACCCTGTTTGTTTGTTCCTTGAATAAGCTCTCTAGTGCCGTTCGCAGGGCAAGGGACTGTTCCAGGGCTATTCCCGGCGGTAGTGTCGGGTCTAACGAGGTGCCCTGCGATTTGTCCGGGGGGTTTCTCTCCGATGTTGTCTGCCTGTATCACAGGTTGTTCAGCAGGATCCTTATTCTCGCTTTTAGAGCGAGTCACTCTTTCCATATTTGGTTTCACATATTTTTTGTGTTTTTCTTTGGCTGTAGCGGAGCCAGATTGACTTCACACAATGTCCCCACTTCCTATAATTTCAAAGTTTTCGTTGTTTGCCATCTGTGATTGCGATGCTCTTGATTTTCCTGCTTTTTCATCAGTTCCCGTTGTCTTCGGATTAACGAGGTCGGAACGATTTATGGAATCCATTTTCTTTGGTCTAAATGTAACGGTAGTCTTAATTTCTTTTAATTTCGCCAGAATAAGTGGAGCCGAACTATAGCTTTGCTGCCTGGAGGATTTTACTTTCTATTTTTCAGGAAGGTGAGTCGTTTCCTATTTTGCCACAGGTCAAGCTCCGGGCAGGGACTAACTCGGAGAGTGCCTGAACTTTTGACTGAGCGAGCACTTCCAGGAAAGCGTTGAGGGTGGGGAGATTACCCACAAATTAGTGTCTTCGGGCAATGAATGGCGTTGTTCGTTCAAGAGGGAAATGTAGACATTTTAGTTCTTTTGTGCATAATTATTACCAGAATAGCAAAATAAAAAGTCACGGAACTGTTGGGACACGATCAGTGCCTTGTTTAGAAACACACGGGGTCACCCTCCCCGGTCAAGAGTACACTTCAACCGCGGTGACAGAAATATGTAGTTTGCCACCCTCTCCAGCGCTATAACAATACCGCCATGGTGAGCTGACACATTGTTATTACCAGCGTTGAATCGAAAACGAGTTGAAATGTACTAAATGACACAAAAAAAGCAACAAATCTCACCGCTCTGATCCACTGATGAATATTTGGATAACTGGCTTAATTTAAAACACATATTCCGAACACAATTTTGCGGAGCGGCATACAGCACGTCGGAACGGTAAAGCAGCCATATTGGCGATGTACTAGTGTAAAGTGTATTTAGTGTCAAACGGCACCAGGGGTTTAGCATTAGTAGAGGCATTTGATGCAAGAAAGCAAGCTTAAGCAGCATCAGCCAAAAAAAAAAAAAAATAAAAAAATAAATAATAACCACTTCACCCCTCTGTTCGTTCGAAATACCTGTCCAGCCGAGCCTTAAACTTATTTAGGCTATCAACTTCCACGACAAGGGATGGAAGTCTGTTCCACCAACCAACCATCCGCTGGCTAAAGGCAAATTTCCGCACGTCTATCCTACATCTGTCTTTCCTCAATTTGAATTTATGCCCTCTCAGGTGATTATTCTGAGCTAGAGGAAGAATCCCATCAGCATTGAGCATGCTCAAACCATTCAAGGCTTTATACACCTCTATCAGATCACCTCGCTGGTGCCTAGTCTCCAGACACTGTAATTTGCAAAACTTAAGCCTTTCTTCGTAAGAGCACCCCTTTGTTCCATTCACTAATCTTGTTGCCCTTCTCTGTACTCGTTCCAGCAGCTCTACATCCTTCTTGAAATGAGGCCTCCAGACCTGTATACAGTACTCTAGGTGTGGCCTGACCATTGCCTTATACAAGGGAATAATCATCTCCTTATCCCTGCTGGAAAAATTCCTGTATATCATTGACAATACTCCATGAGCAACTCTTGCAGCCCGTCTGCACTGCTCAGAAAACTTCATATCTGCCTGCACAACCACCCCCAAGTCCCTTTCATTCTCTACCACTGTCAGTGTAGTACCACAGAGTTGATACATTGCTCTGGTGTTGCTGTTTCCCATATGCTGTTTCCCCCATCTCCACGTTGCTTTCATTGTGGGTGTACCAGTTCACTGGGAAGGCCAGAGATTTAAAAGTGTATGGATATTGTACATGTGTAGTGTTGGGTTCATCTGGCCGTTTAGCCGCTGGACCCCTACTGAGGCCTAACGTTGCCCACACTTGGCCCAGTGGAGGCAGACCAGGTACACCAGTATTTTTAGATAAATACTCTGGCAGGTCCTGCCACCTAATTTCCTGGGATTTCAGTGGCTAGAACCTATATATATATATATATATTTATATATATATATATATAAAAGGGGGGGGAAATGATAAACGCTTGAATCTAATTAGGCCGAAAGAGGTTGCAAGTGTGTCGAGTTTGGCATTTAATTTTTACGTTGTGTGGGGCATTCGCTTTTCGCTGGCGATATAGATAGAAAAGGGGGGAGAGACGGAAGGCTGGGGGAAAAAGTCAAATATGGGGTCAATCGGGAAGGGGACCCCAGGTATATTAGTGGGGCATGCCCTTGCCCCACCAGAGGGAAAAGAGGGGGTGGTGGGTGGGGAGGGGGCAGAAAGACCTTCCCCTCACCCCACCAGGGATAGGAAGAGAAAGTAGGCTGGGCAAGGGAGCCCTGCCCAGTTTGCCATAGCGGCAATTCGCAGTGCCCTCCAGCAAGCGCAGTCTCATGATGACTCGTTGGTGGGGCTTGGTCCTTTTCTAGGTGTGTGGTTTCATCCTGGGAGCGACGACATCCTGGCTGGAGCCACTCCCATTGGTACCTAGGTGAATGCTGTTTCATTTATTCTGCTGCATATTACGCCGTTTGTCCTTAGTATTTTGCTATCCTTTCCTCTGTGTTGATGTTTTATCAGTTTGCCTTTATTACTTGCGGTCATCTATTCGTTGTGGATGGCTGTTTCTGTTCGTCGTCTATTGAAGACGTCAAGTGCAAATCGGCTGATGGCTTTGTATTCATCTTCTGAATCCAGTAGATGGTACTCTTGATTTTTCGGCAAGTATTGAATCTCAGTTATAAGTCTACTTCTGTGTTATTCGAAGCATTCACAGTCGTGCATAATATGCTGCCAGGTTTCAGGTTCTGCACAGGTGCATGTGGATTCTTCTATTATTCCGAGTGCGTCCAGTTTTGCTTTAAATGGGCCGTAGCCAGTCAAGCCCAGGATAGAACCACGAGGGGGCTTTTGGGTACATTTTTGCGACTATCGGTATGAAGCTTCTTGTAACTTGACCCTTTGGCGACATCTCCCATCTGTGCTGCCAAATCTTCAACATGTGAGCTACTATTCGTTGTTTCTCTGCCGTCCGGCTGTTGGTTGGGTCCAAGGCAAAGTCATAGATAGAGGCAGGTATATCCTTGGACAGTAAATACATGAGTCCACATCTAGTCACCTCGAGGTCCAGCGGAAGAGCTCCTGCCAGGACCTGCAGAGCGTGGGTGCTCACCGTTTTACATGCCCTAGTTATAGTTAGAAGTAGTTTTCTTTGGATAGTGTCAGCAGTCTTCTGTTGACCGCGGTTCTGGCCTTCCTGAACCAGATTGGCGATCCGTAGGTGATCGCTGGGATGAATATTGTTTTATAATACAGGGACAGGGTCTTCCTGTTGAGTCCCCAGTCCCTGCGAGATACTCTTGCTACAAGTGCTGCATAGTTCCTTAGTTTCTCTCTCAAGTAGGTGAGGTGAGGTGAGGTGTAGTGTAAAGGACAGGTTTCTATCGAGGATAATACCTAGATACTTTATTTGCTTTGCTAGTTTAATGGTGGATCCCGCTATCTTTATTTGCTGTGGTCGTCTGATATTTAGAGAGCCTTTTAGTAATACTGAGTTTGTCTTGGTTGGTGAAATCATTAACATATGTTTTCGCCCAATTCTGTAAGGTTTGTAGTGCTTGGTTTGCCTGTGTTCTTTGGAATTCAAAAGTACATTGACGATGTACTTTTGAATTCCAAAATGTTGGAAGTATATCTTCATAACCAGAAACATCGTAACTCTGGCAAAGCTACTAACGGAGAGAGAGAATAGATGCGCCGAAAGTGGGAAACGTAATCACTCGCCCTCGGATGATACGATCGAAAATAAAGAGGGAAGAACCAAGTCTCAAGTGCCAATTGGACTCTCTGGGGAGATTCTTCCCAGCAAATACTGGGAATTATTTTAATAATTTAAATATAGATCCAGAGAAACTATGTACAGGACAGAAATCTTTGGTAATGTGCACCGGCAGGGGTACAAATATAATAAGAAGACTAATTTAATAATTTATATAATAATATTTAGCATTTAAAAATCATAGTAATTAAACAAAAAAAATAAATTAAACAAAGTAAAAATTAATTCACTAACCACATGATCTGTGTTTTTTCATCTCCAAATTTTGGAAATATGCTTGTAAATAACTGATATAATGTAATCACACCCTCTAGCCACGTGCTGTCTATGGGTGTCTCGAAAGAGAAATAAACAGATAATAATAATAAAAGAATTGGACAGTGAGGATAACAGGGATGATAAGGACATTGCACTTTTGACACCACGCAGATCTCCTGAATATTCCCCAAAACACATCGTTAAAGGCGGTTACGCTACGGTGGGGAAGAAAGTTCAGTTGGATCACAATGTTCAGCGTGCAGGATTTAAGACGAAATAATATTAAAGTCAACTTCAATGCCCCTAAAAATGATTGGGGCAAGGAATTGCGTAAGTTAAGAAAAATGTTCAGAGTGATATGAATTTGGCTGAGAAAAATTAAATTCAGCTGAAATTGAGAGAGAAGGACATTGGAAGCAAGTAGTTTTCATGGAGTTCAAAAGAAATTAAGAAAGAAAACATGAATTTTAATCCTGTTTTCAAAAAAAAAACAGGACTTCTGGGGAGAGAAACTACCTCGCACAGATGGTGATTTCGGAGGAGATAATATTCATACATTTACAGAAATAACATTTAAATTACGGAAAGATTTCCTTTTTGCCAAGGAGAGTGGCATCAATCGGAGTTTCTTTAAATTTTACTTGGTGATTTTAATGTTCACATCTCCAACTGGATTCCATTTTCTAGTCACACCGACCCAGCTGGTCGAGATGCAGAGGCTTTTGCTACTAATGACCTTGCACAAATTGTTCATTTACCTACAAGAATACCGGACAACCCTAATCATACAGCCAACACGCTTGATCTGTTTCTCGCAAACAACCCTTCTAAGTACACGGTCGAAGTGAGAGGTCCTTTAGGCACTTCAGATCACAACTTGGTGATTGTCTCTTCTCCAATGGAGCCTTCATCTCATAGCTATTCACAACCTCGTTTATAATGCCAAACAACCTCTTGTTGTTTGGCATTATACGAATGCCAAATGGGATGACCTGCGAGATTTCTTTTCTTCTTTTCCTTGGTCGGATTACTGTTTCAAAACTTCTCATGTTAACGTTTGCTCAGATCGTGTCAGTGAAATTATTCTTGCAGGAATGAAATCCTTTATCCCACACTCCACTTTGAATTCTCGTCCTTTTATCTAAACCTTGGTTTTCCAATAAATGTGCTAAGGCTGTTCAAGAGAAGAATGTTGCATATCGTAACTGGCTTGTTTCTAATTCTTCAGTTTCATTTTCTGCCTACACCAAAGCTCGCAACAATTGTAAAGCAGTTATTAATCAGTCCAAACTAGAATTTGAACAGGCTATGAGTAGAAAACTTGCTTCTTGCCCTAATGGTAGCCGAACATTCTGGTCTCTTGCCAAAACTATAGGCCGCAACGTTTGCTCATCTCTGCTCCCACCTCTGTCCAAACCACATGGTTCTGTTGTCACTTCAGCCAAGGATAAAGCTGACCTGCTAGCATCCCATTTTTCTTCCAACTCATGTATTAATGATCTTGGTAAAACATCTCCCACCATTCCCAACACGCTCCATTCAATGCCTCCTGTGGTCTTCCGTCAAAAGGAAGTCAGAAGGATTTTAACGAACCTTGATGCTAATAAAGATTCAGGTCCCTATGGTATTTCTCCACTTGTTCTCAAAACCTGTGCTCCTATTCTTTGCCGCCTTTTTTTTTCACTGTCTTATTCCAAAGGTGTTTTTCCTTCTGCTTCGAAATTTGCTCATATCCAGCCAGTTCTTAAAAACGGGTGAAAAATCCCTCCCCTCTAATTATCGTCCGAATGCAATTACTTCTACTCTCTCTAAAGTAATGGAGAAATCAATTAACTGCCAACTCAAACTACCTAGAAACCTTCCGTCTGATCAGCGATCGCCAGTATGGATTCCGTCAGTGTCGATCCACTGGTGATATTCTGGCTTATGTTACCCATTTATGGACTAATTCAATGGAAAGGTTCGGTGAAACAAGTAGCTGCTCTTGACATCTCAAAGGCTTTCGATCGTGTTTGGCATAAAGGTCTTCTAAACAAGCTTCCATCTTATGGTTTACCAACTGTTTTCAGCAATTGGTTATCTAGTTTTCTCTGTGATCGCTCACTGAGGGTGATGGTAGATGGCTCTGTCTTCTAACTTTTCCAGTAATGCCGGTGTCCCCCAAGGTTCAGTTCTTTCTCCCACTCATTTCCTCTTGTGTATTAATGACCTTCTTCCATTGACTGGAAATCCTCTCCATAGTTTTGCCGATGATAGCACATTGCATTCCACTTTCCATTTTGTGAAACCTTGTCCTGCTCAATTAGCTTCAACTTCTCGAAAATCTGCTACCAATTCCTTAAATTTCGGTCTTCGGGTAATTCTCCAGTGGGGCAAAAACAACTTAGTTGATTTCCAACCCTTCTAAAATTCAGTCTTGTCTTATATCTCACAAAAAGGATTCTTCTGCTCCTATGCCTATCTTTAGTGACACTCCGATTTCTAGGCAAAATGATATATCTCTTTTGGGGATTACCCTGACTTCTAATCTCTCTTGGCACAAGCACATTAGAAATATTGCTTCCTCTGCATCTAAAAAACTTGGTTTTCTCTTTCGCTCTCGGCGTTACTTTTCTTCCAAACAGCTGCTCACTCTGTATAAATTGCAAAACCGCCCTGCCATGGAATATTGTTCCCACATCTGGGGGTGATGCCCCCAAACCTCCCTCAGCCTTCTTGATTCCATTCAGAAGAGGGCAGTTAGGTTAATTAATGATTCATCTCTAACAGAGTCTCTCCACTCGCTTTCTCATAGACGTACTGTTTCTGCTGCATGCCTCTTCTACAGATACTTCCATCGGAACTGTTCTTCTGAATTGGCTTCTATAATTCCCGCTCACTCTTTCAAGAGTCCGCCAGCCAACACCCATTTACTGTCCAACTTCAAACTCACAGAACCAACTTTTCATCTTCCTCATTTATCCATTCAGCTGCCGTTTTCTGGAACAACCTTCCTTCATACGTATTTCCTAAAAATTACAGTCTACAGAAGTTCAAGTCCAATGTCAACGAATATCTTCTTTCGTCTTCTCCACCTCAAGCACTGTACTAAAGGTTCTAATACCTGTCGTGTTTAGGGTTTACATAAAAAAAAAAGGTTCAATCAGATGGATTCTCTAGATAGGATCCTCTTGAACCCATGGTTTTGTAACTTGGAATACAGATGAGAAATTTAAGGAACGGATACAATACATGCATGAATCCGCTCAGAATTATAGACAAGATACGGATAACAGACAAAATCTGAAACTTTATAGTGATGTAGTTAACAGTGTTGTTACCTCTGCTGCAAACAAAGGAAGTGGGCTTGAAAGTGAGTTCCTTAGACGATGAAGCGCCTAATGATGATGAGCATGTTTTTTTAAATTCGAGCTAATAATCTCTGTATTTAAAAGTAGTGAATATGTCCGAATTCCTGTGGATAAGGAAATGAGAAACTCGTTGAGAGGAGTCAGGATACGGAAGGTAAGAAAAGTATTTGATCGTGGCATTGTTTTAGAGACGCAAAGTAAAAAAGACGTAGAAGAAATAAAAAAGTGCGAACAGTTGACACGGCTTGGATTAGCTTTTGGATTTCCCAAAAGACCTGGAATGAAGTTAATTGTGTATGATATTAGTAAGGAAGTTCAGAAGGATGATCCTCTACGTGAAATTTGAGAAAAATCTTTTGCATTTTGGATTGACGAAAGAGATGGTTGCTGAGGTCACTGTTCGCTTCATAAGTAGAAGCAGGAGTGATTCAGGGGTATTACCTGGATTTTGAAGGTTTCACAAAGAATTGGAATGTTTCTAATGCAACAGCAGTGCTTGTTTGTTGGACTGATGTCATACAGGTTAAATAATTTATCTTGTGACTGTACCTTACAATTGTCAGGGTTTTGGGGATGCTACCAAAACATATGACAGCAACGCTCCTTCTGATGGCTGGTTGTGATGCTGCTGTATTGTCGATCGTGTCTTTGGTTTATTGTGGTTAAACGGATTTTTATTTTGTGTGATTTAACTGTGGAAGAGTTTCTTTAGGTGTTATTGACAGTTTTAAGGTGAAATATTACCTAGCTTTTGTGATATAGTTGGATATAGATATTTGATTAAGTGAGTATGGTTTACCACATCGGCAGAGCCAATATGGCTGCATGTGGTAACGATCGTCATCAGCGGATCCGTATTTTTGGCGGGAAACGTAAATCAGATTTTCTTTTTTGTTTTGCTGATAGATAAAGAAAGTTACTGTAAGTACAAATAATGTTGTTGCTTTAAACTGTAGTTTTCAAGAACACACGAAGATTTTAACAGATGCTGCATTTTTCTGGTTCATTCTATATCAAGACCCCACTACTCAATCGGTCCTCTGCACAGTGATACTGTCATCAACCAGTGATATTTGATACCACTCCAGATTAACAGAATTATATCTAGAACTTGTTCTTGGATGACATTACTACTTCTGTTTGACAGTACACCTTTTCGCTTTGTGGACTACTGTGGGCAGCACTGCAAAAAGACGTGGATAAAGATTATTTTTTTATCTTATTTATTTGATTTTTTTATTTTATTTTTATTAATTTATTTTTCTACTTTATGCTATTCTCTTTATTTCTTCGTTTTCTGCTGTCCTGTTTCCTGGGAATGCCTGTGTGTGTGTTGCCGGCTTGCGGGCACGGGTTCTTTTGAATGGTTCCAAACTATCTTTGGACATTCAGTGCGTGACTGTTGATAGCCATGGTTCATGCGGAGTTGTGTCCTACCTCCACGTGCTGTAGACGGACACTGGGTAGGCTTTCCAGGTAGCAGTAGTACCAGCATGTGATGCAAGAAAGCAAGTGTATGAGCTTATGCAGCATCAGCCAAAAAAAAAAAAAAACCACACACCATTCCCTCCAAATGCTTGTCCAGTTCCTCCTTAAATTTATTCAACCTATCAACTTCCACAACGACAGATGGAAGTTTGTTCCAGCAATTAACCACCCGCTGGCTAAAGGCAAACTTTTTTCACATCTATTCTACAACTGTCTTTCCCCAGTTTGAATCTATGCCCCCTTAGGTTCGTAATCTGAACAAGTGGAAGGATCCCATCAGAATTCAGCGTGCTCAATATAAGCCCATTCAAGGCCTTATATACCTCAATCAGATCACCGCGCAGGTGCCTAGTCTCCAGCCACTGCAAGTTGCAGAACTTCTCTTGGTAAGAGGATCCCTTCATTCCCCTCACCAATCTTGTTGCCCTTCTCTGTACACGCTCAAGTAAATCTACATCCTTCCTAAAATGAGGCCTCCAGACC
The DNA here is from genome assembly GCF_048544385.1 of Mastigoproctus giganteus. Lineage (NCBI taxonomy): Eukaryota > Metazoa > Arthropoda > Arachnida > Uropygi > Thelyphonidae > Mastigoproctus > Mastigoproctus giganteus. The sequence continues at coordinate 266,144,642 of NC_143576.1, read as the reverse complement.
TGTACGCAGTACTCAAGGCGTGGCCTGACCATTGCCTTATACAGAGGGACAATCACCTCCTTTTCCCTGCTAGCAAAATTCCTATATATCATTGACAAAACCCCATGACCTGCCCTGGCAGCCTGCATTGCTCAGAAAACTTCGTATCTGACTGCACAATTACTCCCAGGTCTTTTTCATTTTCTACCGTACTTCTGAGAAATATGGTCTCGTCGTGAGATATTTTCCGAGTGACTATTCCTTATCCCATTACAACTGTTCGTTGCGTGTATAATTGTTGTTCACTGAAATTTTCTAATTATGCAGAATGTTCCTGTGTTAATTTCGCCCATATACTTTACTATTATTATCTTAATTTATTTATTTATAAAGAAAATTTTTATTTTTAAATAAGCTTCTTACAAAAGACTATCAAAATCTTTGTAACAAGTATGTCCATGCTATCGCTAAACAGAAACATGACTGCTGGAAAACGTTGGTGAAAACAGCAGGAAATAATGACCCTTCGGGATTGGTTTATAAAATTTGTACTGGGAAATTTAGAGCAACTGCTGATGTTGTATATTCTATTGGCAAAGACACAACTGAGACGTGAAGTTTGGAAGATTTCATTAATGTAATCTTATGTCACCTTATAGGTAATGATAACTTGGCTGATAATCCATGTGTTAATCTAGTACATCGTCATACGCAAGCGTAGAATGAGTCGTATGGTAACAACATTGAAGAATATCTCTTTACCCATGATGAATTTGATCTACTTGGTGAAGAAAGTGAGAAATTATGCAGGTGACATGATTGACAGGATCAGTCGAGCAGACTGGGTGCTCAAAAGAAAGACCCTGGCAATCATATACCGCGTAATGTTCCTACCTGTTATCACCTATGGAGCCGGTGCGTGGTTCATCCGCTCGGCCATAGTAAGAAATAGGAATAAATTAGAATCGATACAAAGGACAATACTACTCACTATTACCAGAGCATGTCGCGCAGTAAGCACACCTGCGCTACAGTTGCTGGCCGGAGCTCTCCCGCTTTACCTGGAAGTAGCCAAAAGAGGCTTATATTATAGATTTAAAAAGGGCATACCCACAGAATTTTTAGGGATAGCCCTTGATACAACGAACACCTTCAATGATGACAAAAAAAAGTACAGCCACAAAGCTCCATGAGCTATGGCAACCAAAGTGAGAGCAGGAAACCAGAGGTCTGGTTACCAAACGGTTTCTGCCACGGGTGTCAATGGTTAGCCCAAAGCCACCTAAGTGGTATGCTCCTGGACGTTTTACAACATTTATATTGACAGGTCACGGCTCCCTAAAGGCGAAACTAACCTCCTTAGGCCTGACTGATGACCCAAACTGCACCTGCGGCGAGAGTGAAGACTGGGCACACATTCTATATGAATGTATAATAAATGTCATCCCCAGAACAGAGCTAATAGCACAGATTGGTTGCCTTCCCAGGGGAGAAGAACATCATCTGTTTATCCTAGAAGAGTCAAATTATAAAGCCTTTACACCCTTCACACAGAAAGTATTCGAAATGTGCAGAACTATCCAAAGAATGGCAGTACAGCCCCCAGCAATTAATCAATAATCAATAGTTAAAATTGCCCAAGTTTCCCACCACGCCCAGACGATGACTTAAAATCTGTCAGGATAGCAGTATTCTGCTCCCTGACAGAAACCTTACATGACAAAACTCCCCAAGATTACCCTATCATGTATAGGAAGCTGGGGTCCCACACCAAATAAGTAATCATGTAGGGGAGGGAGATGTACAGGCAGCCAGGGAAGCAGATTAGCTGAAAAACATCAGTTAGCTAGTAGCAAAGGGATGCAATGTAGAATGCAAGAAGAATAAATGAATGAGAATGAAAGATCGAATGGATAGGATGGACACTGAGTGAACTAGGAATTATGGTAAAAGGGAATAAATGGCAGCTTTGGTGAAAGAAAGAGTGACCTAGCATGAGGGAAAGAGAGAGTGAATGGGAATGAGTGGAAGAGCAAATGTAATTGGCCGAAAAAAAAATAACTTACATTACTTTATATATACTAACAAACATTTACTAACAACACAAACACTATTACTGCATTCTCCCCTGGCGTGCAAAAATTTGCGACTAGGCCTGCACCACAACTGAAGAATTACAGTAAGTTGAGGTGCCCAGAGAGGGCAGTGCGGAAAGCAAGAATCGAATAAAGGAAATGAAAGCCAGAAGAATGAATGGCGCGCCTCCGTAGCCAGGTGGGAAGGAGCAGCAGTGCGTAGCACAAACTTCTTGATTAGACCGGGGTTCGAGCCCGTCACCACCAAATGCGGTGGATGCGGAAAGGTCAGGGAATGACCACCACATGTCCCGGAGCAATATGGCCTTAGTTGCTAATGCTCCTAAATAACAAGCAAGCAACAAGAATGAAAGTGTGTGTGAGAAAAAGAGCACAAACCATAAATGCTACAGTTAAGTACACACTAACCCTAGTTTTAATTAGTATTTAAATTTATTTAGTTAGTTTAATTTATTTAATGATTTTTAAATAGTATTTAATTTACATTACACACCATTGCATCCCCCTGGTGCGTGCGAGAAAAAGATGAATGAGTGTGAGTGAAAAATATATGTATATGTGAAACTTGAAAGAAATGAAAAAAAAGTATAAAAATAGAATGCAAGTAGAGTGAGAATGCAGAATATGACTGAAGTAAACATGTGCCTCTTTCACCCCTGTGCCTGGTGGGTTAACCACTGACAACGAACATATCCCAGCCCCGGGGCGGGATGGGCAGCTTGACCTTCCTATCGGCATCATGTCCAAGTAGTGTCAAACTACTTGTAGTGACACTACTTGGACATGATACCGACGAACACATTCTGTGGCTTTGCTGCCAACACGCCATTGGGGATCTGAACTGGGTACTCTAACCCGGTTCTCTTTAAAATCCAATCCCCGGCAGGGGAGGAAGGAGAGAGGTCTTTGTCTCCTCTCCTCCCTGCCTCCCCCATACTCTGCCTGGTGGGGTTCGTCTCCACTGACCTCTTTGGGGATGCCTACTCTATCGTCCCTATTCCTCTATCTGTTTTCTTCCCAGTCTTCAGTCTCCCCCTGTCTCTCACTAAACCGATTGAGGACACCCCTTAACAATACCGCCAAACAAATTCTAAATCAATGTATAAATTCTGCTGTTTTCTTGTAAATCTCTTTTGGCCAAATTCAAGTGTACACCCCTTTCCTTTTTTTTTTTTTTAAGCCTTGCCCCTTAAATCCTTGGAAATTAGGTTGTGGAGCCTGCCAGAGTACTTACACAATCTACTAGGTGCCTGACCTGCCTCCTCGTGGCAAAGTGTGGGCAACGGTGGGTCCCAATAGGGGCCCAACGGCTAAATGGTCAGAGAAACAACAGAACGTAACGCTACACAACAGACCACTCCCCACACACTTTTTAAATCTCTGGCCTCCACAGAGTTCTGCGTCACTCACAGAGGATACAACGCGTAGAAGGGGGAAACTCCTGGTGCCGTAAGACAACTAACACACTTTACACTTTACCCATGATGAACTTATCACCGTTGTTAAGTCCATTAAAAATAACAATACCTACCGGAGGCAAAGCCAATCAAAATTTTCTCTGATCTTTATTCGAACGAATTGTTACAGGTTTTTAAGAGATGGTGTATTTCCCTCTCCTTGGAAGGATGCACTGCTCAAGATTATCCTAAAATCTCCAACTAAGCCAACCAGTTCACCTGCTACATATAGACCTATTGCATTGCTTCCTGGTCTTAGTAAAGTTTATGAGAAGTTTTGATTGAGTTTGCGGATTGCTATATACCAAAGAAGTAATATTGGCGTTTCTAACAAAATGAGAGCATCCTCAGTACCTACACCAATCCTGTTGTAGGTACTGATGATGCGTTCCACTTTTTAGTTCGCAATGTTCGGGAATCGAATTATAAATATACCTTGGGAATTTTTGTAGATTTTTTGGTGCCTTTGATTCCATTAGTTGGGACAGTGTACTGATGATGTTGCACATGGCTAAATGTTCTTTTAATATTTTCTCTCTAATTAAAGATTACTTTAGGGATCGCACAGTTACAGTTAAGTCGAAGTTTGGATCAATTACTCGTCGCATGATTCGAGGCTGTCCGCAGGGATCTGTCTTTGGCCCTTTAATGTGGAACTTGGTTTTGGAAGATTGGCTCAAGAGAGAATTTGACCACTCACATACAATAGCTTATGCAGATGATATGGTAATACTTCTGCACGGAAACACCAGGCAGGAGCTTGAAATGAGGTCTGATTGCATATTGAAAGAATTATGCAAATGGTCTAATTTACATAGATTGACAATCTTTACATCCAAAACTAAAATCATGAGGTTGAAGGGTAAATTGGCTCTTAGTAGACCTCCGCTCTTAAGGTTCAATGGAGCTTCCTAACAGCAGGTGTTAATGATTAAATATTTCGGAATATGTATTGCTAGTGGCTTGAATTTTATCCCGTATATTAATTATATATCAGAGAAGGTGAAGAAATTTATTGCAATGATCTCAAGAATAATGGGGGTGGAATGGGGGATAAAGGGGAAAGCACTCCATTTGATTTATGATTGCATTTTTCTTCTGATTGTTACGTATGGTGCATCAATCTGGGTTGACCATGCAATCAAAGCAAGCAACACCAAAAAGCTCTATTCTGTACATCGAGTTATGTTACTTAAAATGGTGATGGCCTGCAGAACGGTTTCCGCAGAAGCATTTCAAGTGTTAGCTGGCAAAATACCACTTAATTTGAAGTCAGTGTTTAGAAGCTTATCCTTTCATTTGAGAAGAGGTATAAAATCAGAGTTGCTGGACATCGAAATTAACACTTTAAATGACTTGAGAAAAGAAATGAAGAGGATTTGGGAGCTCCTTTTACGAAAATGGAAAAACAGATGGAATTGTTCGGAAAAAGGGTAGAATAACATTCAAATATATCCCTTATGTTAATGGTGTGAATTATATTAAACCAATCTGGTTACTACCATATCTACGTTGTACATTCTTGCCAACAGGTCACGAATCATTTTTTTGCTAAACGGAATAGTCTTGGAATCGTAGCAAGATGCAACTGTGAGTGTGGTGATCTGGAAAATGAGAACATGTTGTGTTTAATCGTTTGCAATATGCTGATTTGCGTTTGGATTTATTGAATAACGTTGATAATGTAACTCGTCTGGTGGATGGGATTGAGCCATTACTCATTAAAACAAGGGAAAATTTTATTGCCTTTCAAAAATTTTTACAAATTCAGTTTTCGTGAAAATACGTTTCTCTAATGAAAACAAACAAAAACGGAATTAACTGGATCTTGGAAATATACTGTAGAGTTAAAATATTCCTTGATAAACAAGCAGGTATCTTTATTGGATTGATGTCCTACAGGTTTAAGTAATTTAATTTGGTTACTATGTGTTATAATTGACAGAGGAACGGGCACATTTCTAAGACATGTGAAAGTGATAGGCCGGTTTGCAGTCATTGTAGTGTGACGGGTCATAATTTTAAATTTTGTAAAAAGAAAAACAAACCTTAGTGTCGTTCCAATTGTAATGCGAAAAACAGGTCTGCTTTTCATTCAGTTAGAGATAAGAAGTATCCTGAATATATATTTGCACTGAAAGACACTAAGGAAAGAACGTATTCTGCGCTTTATGGTAATGAGTAATAACACTCTTACCCACAGAAATAATGTGCACGGCGAACTCAAGGTGCTCCAAGTTAATGCGCAGCATGCAAGATCTGAAGCAGATGAACAAAGGTTAGTTTGTGAACGTGAAAGGATTGACGTTGTTTGTGTTCAGGAACCCTATGTTTATAGCGGTCAGCTAAGTGGATATCTCAACTCTATTAGAATTGTCTCAAAGAAGTGTGACAAACTAAGGCCTGCTATTCTAATTTTCAGTTCTGATTTGGTTGTGACCAGAATTGATTCCTTGTGTACATCGCATGCAGTTTTCGTTGGTATTGAAGCTAGTTGGGGACAATTTTTCATTATATCTATGTACTGTTAGCCTACTGCGAACCTTCATGGCTCTCTCAGCTATTTAGAAGAGGCGTTATTCAGATTGAAAAGCAAAAAAAAATGATTATCTGTCTGGATTCAAATGCTAAAAATATTTTATGGCATTCTAGATTTACAAATGCCAGAGCCAGATTATTGGAAGAGCTGAAATCCTCATCAAAACTTGAGATCATTAATAAGCCTGATAATGAACCGACGTTTTGGATTATTAATAGCGAGTCTAACATAGATGCAACGTTAGCCAATAGTACGGCCTTAAATTTTATAATTGGCAAGTTAAACCAGATTGTATTAACAGCTATCACAGAGCGATTATTTTAAACTTAGGCTGTGCTAGAAGCAAATTTATTGAACCTCATTCATTACAACTCCGAAGATTTCCGATTACGCACGCTGACGGATAAATTTGACATATTTGTTAGGACAATTTGTGGTGAAATGTCGTTAGCTGATTTGGATAGGATTAATGCATTTGATTTGTTTTAACTGTTATAACAGAAGTTATTTGATGCCTCGAGGGGTTCAACGAAATTAAAGCGAAGTAACCGTGCTCCAGTGCAATGGTCGTCCTCTCAACTTACTGTTCTTCAGAGAAGGTCAACAGGGCGCATAAGAAGTTCCAAAGTTAGAAAATGTGGAATAATAAAGAATCTACTGCTAGGGTGAAAACTGAATATCAATTGGTCAAAAGAAATATACCCGTTTAATAGCTAAAAGGACATCTGATGCATGGAAAAACGTAGTGCAAACATCTGGTAATGAGGATCGATGGGATTAGTGTTTATACACTGGTGTGCAAAACTTAAGGACCAACACTATTTCTAAAGGTTACAACCACGAAATCAAACGAAACATCCTGTGGCGATTTGCATAACTGTGGCCGTTCAGTAGAAACCTGGTGCACGTGCAAAAATTTTAATCGTGATGAGAGAGCTCACGTGAACAGATAAAAGCAGCAGTTCAGCAGTTATGTGCAAATTACCGAATGGTGAGCACGATTGTTACAGACGTTCCATTGGTTTCATACAGTGCTACAGAAAACGAAATGGTCATAGTGGACATAGTGTTATTGTTATGCGGTTCCCGTGGTTTCCCACAAATCCGCGATAAGTACTCTGTTAACATAGCAAAGCCAGTCAGTGTGGGTTACGTGTGAGTAGTGTGTTGTTTGACTGGCCTCTTCGTTACTGGGAGGTGCGATCACCAGGAATGAGCCTCCCAACGTCTATTCACTGGCACGAGTAGCCGGACTAGGGAGTTAAAGACATCTGGCAGGCCGTCCACACTCTTGCAGGAGCGAGAGTGGGGAAGGACAAGGAAAGAGCAGAGAAGAGACAGGAAAGTGGAAGACAGGTAAGATAGCGGGGATTGACAGAGCGTAGGCATCCTCCCAGGCGAAAAGGAGCAGGAAGAGTGCTAGGTGCAGTTGTGGGAGTCCTGGACAAGGACTGTGGGTGGGAAGAAGAGAACAAGTAAAGTCAAATTAAAGAGTCCAGGATCGTCACAATGGAGAATCACGGAGCGGCGTCGGCAGGGCTGGCCTCAATTTTCAATTTCATGACTGGAAGTTTCTGGTGCTGGGTATTAGTTGCTGTGTGGAGGAGGTTATCCAGGAGTAGTGTTCGGGATTTGCAGGTGATGCCAGCGACGACGAAAGACCTCGTTGGCATAAGTGGTTAGTGCACGGAAAGCATCGTTAGATTCCAGAAACTTTGTTTCTGGCCGAAGTGATGCAGTGTGGAGGTCTAGGAGTAGTTGCATTCTTAGGTCTAAGTATACGTTGCATGAGTGCATCACGTGGTTCCGGTCTTCAGGTTCTCCGCAGGTACAGAGGACATCCTCTACTAGGCCGAACCCTAGAAGGCGTCTCTTGAAGGACCCGTGGCCAGTTAATAAGAAGGAAGCATAGACGTTTGGGAAGAACCAAGTGAAACGTTGTTTGTTGATGTAGGTTACCTCGGGGAGGAAAAGTTTAGTAGTTGCACCAGTTGTGGAGTTATTCCAGCGGGTTTGCCATAGGTTTATCAATTCTATCTACACACGTTTATGTTTGATGTCGGTATCGGTACGGGTTTCAATAGTGAGGAATTCAGCTTCCTTATTCTTCTTGATGGCATGAGAGAGTTCGATAAAAGCAATGTGGAGGTCCAAGGGGAGGCAGCCTGTTAGTAGCTGTAGGGCGGCAGTTGATGTCGTTCTACCTGTGCGGGTCATTTGTAGTAGCATAAGTCGCTGAATTTGCTGAATTTTACGTTGAGCATGCACTAAAGTCATTCGGTGGTATCATTGTGCAGCTCCATATGTGACAATTGGTATGAATACTGCTGAATATAGAAGGTGTTGAGTTGGTCCTTTAAGACCCTAGTCCTTGCGGGTAAAGCGTGCTAACATAGTGATGAAATTTTTTATCTTTTCTTTGAATGCTTGGATGTGGGGAATGAAAGTTCTCCTGTCGTCCAAAATTACTCCTAGGTACTTCACCGATCGGTAGTTTTTCAGTGGGCGGCTATTAAAACGTATGGTAGGAGGTCTGGAGAAGTCCAGTTTGCTTTTTAATAGTTTATTTTCCGTGGCCCATACGGACAGAGCAGAGAGAACAACCGTAGCCTGCGTTTCTGTGGTGGCGCGGGTGGGGTCCTCGATGATGATTACCATGTCGTCGGCGTAAGAAAGCTGAGTAGTGCGTGGGTTGTCCCTCAGGAGCAGTCGTCTAGTATCATATTCCAGACAGCTGGCCCCAGGATGGAGCCCTGGGGACAGCCTCGGATTAGATGTCGGGTGATGCAGTGATATTTTGTTTTGATGCTGACCTTGCGGTTAGAGAAGTAGTTTTTGAGGCAGTGGTAGAAATTCCAGATACAGTTAGAGACTCTAGCCCTCCGAAGAACGCCCATCCACCACACTGTTTCAAAAGCTCCTTTGAAGTCGATGAAGATTGCCAGTACATAAGTTGCATCCGACTGTTCTGCAACTTTGAGGGTTTTAGATAGAGCATCAATTGTGGAGCACCCTTGTTTGAATCTAAATTGAAGCGAGGATGCCAAACCACTGGCTTCATATCGGGGTTGGAAGCGGGAGAGCATCAGTTTCTCAAAAACCTTGCTGAGAATGGGAAGCAACGCAATCGGGCAGTTTGTCTCGGAGGTACCTGTGGGATCCTTAGGTAAGAGCTTCAGGTTAGCATGCTTCCAACGTGATGGAAAGTTACCCTCATTCAGACAGGTGTTGAAGAGCTGAAGAAGTATCATTGGAGCTATGGCCCAGGGACGTTGCACAGTCTCGCCTTCAATAAAATCCAGACCAGGAGCTTTACCTTTTCTGATTTTTTTAATTTCTGCATCGACTTCCTCCTCTGTGAATGGTTCCTCCATAATGTCTGGCTGGAAGCTGGAATTTTGTACTGCTATCTTCCTGTGGATGTCAGTGTCAGAGTTGGTGTTTTCCTGATATATTAGTTAATCCAGAATCCGGTTGATTGTATCTTCCCAATGTGTAATCTCTGAGTCATCAGAGCGGACAGAGTGTATGACATTCATAGATTCCAGCTTATTCCTCACGAGTTTGTGGATTAAACTCCACGGATTCCGGTTCCCCTCAGTCTCGACAAAGGAACGCCAGGAGCTCTGCTTGGCATGGTAAATTTTGTTAGTATATTCACGGCGGACTGCTTTGAATCGGTCTCTATACTGTTCTACGATGTGAGCAGGTTCAGTCCTTCTCTTGCGTTGGTATTCTTCGCGAGCGCGGTTCAGAGAATTTCGCAGGTTAGTGAGATCCTGCGACCACCATGGTACAGATCTTGGGTTCCTGGAACATTTTTTCATGGAAGCCTCTGATGCTTTGAGAAGCAGACTCTGCACAAAGCCTGTTTTCTGCACACTTTCATTGATTGGTAGCTGGGTCACGAAGGACATCTTGAATTACATTGTCAAACTGCTCCCAGTTCGCTGTTTTTGTAGAGAATCTTACAATGTACTGGATAGACACTTGACGAGGGAGGGCAGAATCGGTGACACTGTAAATGATGAGGCGATGGTCGCTAGTAGTGGCCGTGTCATGCACCTGCCAATGAAGGAGTCTATTTCGAAAAGAAGAAGTAGTCAATGTGATGTCCAGGTTAGACTCTCCAGTTCCCGAAGAGTAGGTGGTTGGTTGTCCTGATCTGTTGATGATTTCAAGGCCGCGTGAGGCAATGAATTCATCTAACATGTCTACTCTTGCATCGGTAGAGGTGTAAACCATTGTGTCGACCGAGCATTCGAATCTGCTGCTACAATGACATAAGGGTTCTCCAGGAGGTTAAGAGCTTGTTCCAGTCGAGTTATGTGCGGGAGGATATCTGTACCAAATTGGAAATATGCTGGTAGGACCGCACTACGGCCAAAGCTGCCTTCTATTGTAGTCCCCCGCTAGGAAATGGTCAGTAGACAACATCTGGATGACTTTACCCAGGGTCGAATAATTGGGAAGGTCTAAGTGCGAGGAGTGTAGCTGCAGAGTTCGGTATCGCCCATTGCATCATCTCATGTGCATGGTCAGCCTTCAGAACGACAGGTACAGCTGTGCGAAGGAACAGTGGAGGTCGTCCACGAAAAACAACGCCCAGTGATGTCCGCTAATACTCCTATAGGACAAGAAGGACCGACACCAGACATCGGGATCCATTGCAAACCAGCTGCACAGGAGCACAGGACGCAGGATATTGGGGTTTACTGTGGTCAGGCGACTCCACAAAGGTGGGCTATTTGCCCGACGTCCAGAACGCTATGTCTCTTTAATACCTGCCCATCGGAGACAGTTTACAGTCGTTCATCGAACACAAGGACTGGACAGCACCGCAATGGGGTAAGGTACTCTTTAATAATGAGAGTAGATTCAGTCTCAGCAGCAATTCTGGGCGTCAGCTATGCTGGCGAGAGGTTAGCACACGGTATCACCCGGCAAACATCACTGAAAGAAATCGATATGGCGGTCAAGGCGTTCTCGTCTGGGGAAGCGTTATCTTGGACGGGTCTGCGCAAGTAGTACAGTGGTATCGTCACTGTTCTCCCCACTCCAGATGGAAAAAGCCCGTGTTCGAATCCCATCGATGACGCGAGGAACTTTAATGGACTTTTTTCACTCCGTGGCTGAGTTAGTCGGTCTCAGGCATAGATACCAAGGTTTTTTCCCGGAAACTCGGGTTTTTCGTCTAGCAAACAGACAACTCGACCACAGAACACACGTAATTAACAGACATAAGATACAGCACGGGAGATGAATTTAATTATTCAGGTGGCCTAAATATAATAGTTTAGTAATTTTAGTAATCTTTCTTTACAAAATCTATGTTAGGCCAGCCCTAGAATATGCCTCACAGGTCTGGTCCCCACATGTTGCTTATCAAAAATTAGAAATTGAAAATATTCAAAAAAGAGCAATCCAATACGTTTGCTTTAAAAGTGGCCTTGAATACAATGAGAAATCCTACCAAGAGTGGTGTGTATTCTTTGGACTCGAAACGCTGGAAAAAAGAAGAGATAAACCCGACTTACACCTTCTTAACCAGCTGTTAAATGGTACTCTGAATTGACCTCATCTCGTCTCACAAATAAATTTCAACGCTCCGACAAGAGCGTTAAGAAACCATCCACTGCTGAAACCATCCTATGCGAGAACAAATTATGGATACTACAACTTCTATACAATAGGACTGCAAGATCAATGAACAAAACAACCATTGAGATATTTGACACCCCCGGACACTTCAAGAGGCAACTGAAATTGCTAACCTTGTCCTCATCCGGTACCTGACTTAAAATGGACTCTTCTTGCAAGTTCAAAGACTCTGATTGTGTAATGTGTGTGAAGAAATAGCAGTGCTCTGCTTTACTCCTACCTGTTCACTTAAATAGGACGGATGAGTCCTACTTTTATTTATTTAGTTTTATTTTCTTTACTTTGCTTTCTTTACTTTGGGAAATGTATACTCCAAGCTTCTGCTTTGAAGCTGTGTAATAATGCTTTGTAGCTGCACCCTCAGGCACGTTTGTTTGCTGTTTTGTAGCTGTTAACAATAATAATAATTATTATCTTGGACGAACGTACACAACTCCAGATACTGGAAGGCGGTACTGTAACCGGCGAATGCTACTTCCCCATGTGCGGCTGTTCCGAGGTGCCATTGGACCCGAGTCCGTGTTTACGGATGATAACGCCACACCCTATCGCACTGCAGCTGTTGATATGCTTTTGGAAAGTGAGGACATTTTCGTATGGGTTGGCCTGCCTGTTCCACTGATCTAAATCCTATCGAAGACATATGGAAAACTCTGGGGAGACGCCTACCGACACGTTCACACCCACCAGAAAATGTTCACCAGCTGAAGATGGCGCTGACAGAGGAATGGTGGATGTTACCTCAAGAACTTATCAACAACATTGTTCTGAGTATGGACGGGCGGTGCAAAGCCTGCATTGACGTTAGGGGTGGCGATATCTCCTAATGAGGACCACCTCTTTCTTTGGCAGTGATACATCTGTATCATGTCAGATGTATCACTGCCATGCCAGTGCTGTGTTGCCATTTTCGAATAAAGTCCCTGTGTACCGTTTTGTTTCGGTTGTTTCCTTCATCATTTCTGTACCTCACGAGGTTCCTTTGGTATGCTTTTCCCATAACCCGGCTACTCCTATGAGAAGCTACAGGTGAAAACCTGACTGGTCATTAAGTTTTGCACACTAGTGTAAGTTGTGTTTGCACAAATTGTGAACATCTGGTGATGTGATAAGTTCTATGCGTTGTCCAGACTCCGAAACTGTAAACTGGCTCTGTAGTATTAATGTTATACTTGTTCAACTACTCAACCGATCTCATCATCATATGGGTGAGTTGGAGCATTCTGATGGTACTGATCATTTAGATTGTGGTTGTGTTAGCGATATTCAAGAGGAACCATTTTCAATGGAATATCTTAATTTAGCAGCTAACAAAATTCTTTATAACAGATGTCCTGGTATGGTCCTCATTGAAGAGGAAGTTATTAAGCGTCTTTTCAAATTCTTTCATGAGCATCTTATTTTCAACAAATGCCTGCTGCCTGCTTGAAGGAATTTTTTCCTCGCTTTGGACTGATGCTCTTCTTAAGATCATTTTGAAGTCACCTGAAAAATTTAAAACTGAGCCCTATTCTTATTGTCCAGTTGCACTTCTTCCGGGTTTTGGCAAGTTCTATGAATGCATGCTTTTACAGCGAATATTGCAATACACGCAAAGAAAATTGGGAATCTCAAATAAACAATATGGCTTTCCGCCCGGTCGTGGTACAGAGGATAATTTAAAATCTTTGGTTAAATTGATTAAGAGATTCAAATGCAAAATATGTTCTTGGCATTTCCGTTGATTTTGAAGGACGTTTTGATAATATCTCTTTATAGCGTCATTATGTTAAGGAAAGATCTTTTATGGTTAAGTCTAGTTGGAATTCGGTAACTAGATCTGCTATTAGAGGATGTCTGCAGGAATCTGTTTTTGACTACTAATGTGGAAATTGGTATTAGAGGGATTGGTTATGGAAGGAATATAGTCATGTTCATATAATTGCATATGAGGATGACGTGGGAATATTAGTTGAAAGCTCTTCACGGCTACAAATTTAACAACGATCTAATGAAATAATAAAAGATCTGAATGCTTGATGTGACTTCCATAAATGAACAATATCCAGGTCAAAAACAAAAGTATTATTGCTAAATATATTTTAGCAATAATATTTTTGTTTTTTTTTCACAACCAATTTTTTCAATTTTTTGTTTTTACAACCAACCAGTACATGAGGTTCTCTATCTGTTCGCAGAGAACCTCATGTGCTGATTGGTTATGAAAGGCTAAAGTCCATTAAGAATATTAAATATCTTGCAGTCTTCATTGACAGAGGTCTTAGATTTGACAACCATTTCAATCTGAAAAGGTTGCAAACGTTCTTAACGTGATAGCAAGAATTATTAGGAAGAATTCAATTACTAGGGGGAAGTGCCCTACGTCTTTATTAGAGGTAGGGCGCTCTTTATTGTTCTGTGTTTTCCTTCCTGTTGTTTCTTATGGTATCTCAGCTTGGATAGATTGTGTTAATTTAAAAAAAAAAATATATATATATATATATATATATATATAAGAAAACTGCATTCCATTCAGAGGATGATGCTCCTGAAGATGGTTCAAGTTTGTAGAACTGTCTCCACTGATTCGCTACAGATTGCCCCAAGGAAAATGCCAATTGATCTCTTTCTGATTTGCAGAGTAATGACTTTCAATATTCGGCGTGAAACCCCTTTTATTATTCGTGATCTTGAGTTGGATTTGGCTAATGATCCTAAGAATTAGGCCAAGCAAACCTTATATATCTTAGTGATCCTTGGGAGCATTTCTGAAAGCTGAATTGCGAATTAGAAATCATATTACTTGTAGCCAAAACCTGCTGCATCCTAGGCGCTAATAATCTCTCGTAAAGCTTTACAAGATTTCCTAAAAGGGATACAGGGCGATATGCCTTGGGATGTGTTGCCAATTTTTCAAGCTTTCTGAGCACCTTTAATAACGCAATCTTCGACAAATTTGGAAAAGTCCTGGCTCCCTGAACTTGTTAGACTTTCGCTTAGAACAATAAATCGGTCTTTATTGGATTACTCTCTTCTTGATTTTCCTATGTACAAGCAAAACCAGTTGACTGACACTTCTGCAGTGGGTTTGTTTAATTTCATGCAAGAATCTATATTACGTGGAGCTTATAAATGCTTTGAAAAGAAAGTCAACAGCTTGATCTTGACCGTAGTGGTCAAGAGAATAAACAGCATTGCGTAGATCCTTGAATCGAACTAGGCGCCAATATCAACGACATCGGAATTGTTCTGCTAGTGAGATAAATAGGCTACATGGATCATATCCACAGCTAAGCTAAAAATACTTATAGAAAGGCTATAGTAGATTGGAGGCGGAATACTTGGGAGCCATTTGTCATGGATTCAGGAAATATTAATCATTGGGGGCTGCTGTACAAAATACCGGACAAAAATTGCGAACTGGGGACGTTTTTGGAACAGTTAATGATGATTCTCATGAGACCATCAAGTGGAAGAATTCTATTGACGTTATTTTAAACAAATTATTTCCATTTGATATTGGATGCTCTCTGAATGATACCCAATCCCAATTAGACATTAGATATGAAAATGAAGTAAGCGAAATGAATAGGGCCACAGCTGCCTTTTCATTAGATGAATTATTAACAATTATAAATAACGTTAATGTCAATAAGTTGCTCGTGGTTGAGTTATTAGAAAATGCTTTCATTGTGAGGTTCTATAAATTGTTTCCCTATATGTGCTTCTCCTTATGTATAACACATGTTTAATAGAAGGAGTTTTTCCAGTAATCAATTTTCCGATTTATTGATAAAAATAATTTTATTTTTTTGATTTTAGCTTAAGCGTATTATAAAACCAGATAAACCAGCATTGGAACCAAAATCATATAGCGCGCTATTACTCTCTTAGCTAATCTTGGAAAAATACTTGAACGGTTAATGGCAATACGTGTTT
This sequence comes from Mastigoproctus giganteus, assembly GCF_048544385.1. NCBI lineage: Eukaryota > Metazoa > Arthropoda > Arachnida > Uropygi > Thelyphonidae > Mastigoproctus > Mastigoproctus giganteus. The sequence continues at coordinate 266,128,992 of NC_143576.1, read as the reverse complement.
CCGAATTGCTGAAAACAAACAATATGATATCTTCTAGACAATATGGTTTCACACCTGGAAGACCTTGTGAAGATGCTCTAATACTATAGGTTTTCCTGAGCATTTGAAAATTCTACAACTAAATATGAATAAGATATATATGTAGATTTGGAAGGAGCATTTGACTCATTTAGGCTGCCTTTCTCAGTTATGGCGTGTGGACTGCTCATTGGAACTTAATAAGCTGTTTAAAAGTTACTCGTATAACAGGTACGTCATAGTGAAATCGAAATACTTTAATCTTAAGAGACAGGTAACATGAGGGTATCCCCAGGGATCGGTACTGGGGCCTCTCATTTAGAACTTAATTTAGCATAATTGGATTGAACGTTCTTTATCACATGGCAGGATAATTGCCTTTGCAGATAACTTGTCTTTGTAGTCGCTGGAAGATCTAGAGATTCTGGAACAGAATGCCAATAGTATACTGAATGATTTATACTCCGGGTCTCAAAAGAATAAGTTAACTATACGCCCTCAGAGGAGACTAAAATGGTGTCATTCAAACTAAATTGATTTTAATTCCTCCACACATAAAGTTAAATGGAAGACAGATACCGTTTGTGTTGGAAACTAAATACTTGGGAGTGGTAGTAGTAGTCGTAGTGGTAGTAATAGTCGTAGTCGTAGTAGTAGTAGTAGTGGCATGTGATGCAAGAAAGCAAGTGTATGAGCTTATGCAGCATCAGCCAAAAAAAAAAAAAAAAAAAAAAAAATCACACCACTCCCTTCAAATGCCTGTCCAGTTTTTCCTTAAATTTATTTAACCTATCAACTTCCACAACGACAGATGGAAGTTTGTTCCAGCAATTAACCACCCGCTGGCTAAAGGCAAATTTCCTCACATCTATTCTGCATCTGTCCTTTCTTAATTTGAATTTATGCCCCCTTAGGTTCGTAATCTGAACAAGTGGAAGGATCCCATCAGAACTCAGCGTGCTCAATCCATTCAAGGCCTTATAGACCTCAATCAGATCACCGCGCAGGTGCCTAGTCTCCAGCCACTGCAATTTGCAGAACTTAAGCCTCTCTTGGTAAGAGGATCCCTTCATTCCCCTCACCAATCTTGTTGTCCTTCTCTGTACAAGCTCAAGCAAATCTACATCCTTCCTAAAATGTATACAATGCGTGGCCTGACCATTGCCTTATACAGAGGGACAATCACCTCCTTTTCCCTGCTAGCAAAATTCCTATATATCATTGACAAAACCCCATGACCTGCCCTGGCAGCCTGTCTGCATTGCTCAGAAAACTTCATATCTGACAGCACAATTACTCCCAGGTCTTTTTCATTTTCTACCACCTTAAGTATAGTACCACACAGTTTTTACGTTTTCTGGGGTTACTTCTACCCATATGCAGTACTTTGCATTTGTCAAAGTTAAACTTCAGTTGCCACTTCTTAGCCCATCTGCCCAAATTATCTTTATCCTGTTGCAGTAGCACACTGCCATTACTGTCATTAACAACCTTGCCAACCTTTGTATCATCTGCAAACTTCGACACTAAGCCTGATATACCTTCATCAATGTCATTGATAAATATACAAAACAACAGTGGACCCAACACCGAACCCTGTGGGACTCCACTAATAACAATAATCCACGAAGGGCAGCACCCATTAATTACCACCCTCTGTCTTCTGATTATTGGTTATTGATTATAAACTCTCATTCTGTTCCCGTTTGATATATCTTCGTAAACGAGATTAGAAAATTTTACCAGATCTCTCATCAGAATATCAAAATCGCACTGCGGTATTTCGCAGAAAATCTTGTTGACACCTCAGGAGCTTGGTTTCGTAAAGTTACACTGATAAGGTTCCATGCTAAGATGAATTCAATACAACGTATAATGCTACTTTGTATTACAAGATTATGCAGAACAGTTTCCACCATCGCCCTTCAGGTGGTTATCGGAACTATTCAGTTGGATTTATTTTTAGTGCCCCGGGGCCTCTGCTATTATAAAAAGAGAAAATTACCCATTAGGATGCTTGACATTGAGATAAATCTTAATGTAGATTATAAAAAAAAGAAAGGATCCCTTGTTTAAATGAAATAATTAATTTATGGTAGCACAGATGGAATACGTAGCCTCTGGAACAGTGACCAGGCGTTTTATACCTGAAGTTATATTCTTAAACAACAAACAGGTTAAAAAATGGTTCACGCCAAGTTTTCAGTCCTTATTTTTGTTAACAGTACACAGTTCTCTTAAGAATAAGGTGTTTTCCCTTGGGCTCTCGGATACTGATCTGTTTTGGTGGGCCAAGGAAAATTGGAATCATATACTATCTGAATGGCGTATTTATTAAACTTTAGGACTAAGATTAGATAAAGCGTGGATACTTTTTTATCTGTTCAGGAGGCACCGTTCCTATATGATCGAAGAATTCCCGGATGCGTTATTTGAACGCAGAAGAACATTGTTACCAATTTTTTGGATTTAGCTTTGTGGTGCTCATTAATTTCGAATCCTAGTCTTCTACGATTGAGTGTAGTGTTGATGTGTGTATTTTGGTTTCCCTCTGAAATGGGCCCCTCCCCAGAGTTTTTTATTTATTTTTTGTCCCATAAACTATGAATATAGGCATCTGATCTACTGGAACTGGCCCATCTTCCATGGTGGGGAACAGTATTCAGAAGCGGCCTTCCAGGTGATCGCTGTTTCTAGATAGCCAAGTGGCCCGCACTAAACAACAACACAACATATACTAATTACATGAACATGCCACTGCCCCACACGCCTGACCTATTTTACAGTGTCTCTTATATTATGTAAATGCATTGAATATCTTAAAGCATTGTTACTTACGCATCTGATATTTAAACTGGCGAATCTCTCCATCCGGATCTCCCTGTGCTGAATAAAAAGTGTAACAGTTTATTGGGAACAAATCCTCATTAATCGCTTGATAAGAATAAGTGGGCCTGAAACAATAAATGAATTAAATTATGTTAGTTGCAATGAACCCTGCGATGCACAATAAATGATACACGTTATTTATGTCTACATTTTTCTTTTTTTAATGCTAATAAGTTAAGTACATTTGTGCAATTTCAGATATTTTTATTTTGATCTGTCATTGTTTCGTTTTACAATTTTTTCATAAACGGAAGAAAAAAAAAAAAAGAATGTGTGGAAAAATAAACACTGAATGGCCATTTTATTAGATATGCCTAACCATTTTCACCAAATGGAGTTCTTCACTAACAGCATGAAACGTTCGTGCCATACAATATAAAGCAAGTGGGAAGAAAAAGTAAGAATGTTGTATGTGCGTAGTTCAGTAAGGGAATGAGATGGGACGAACTCTTTGAAGTAGATCCTCAACTGTCCAATTTATAACAACTGTGGAAGCAATTGGGTCTACATGGAATAGCATCTTCGTGGCACACTTTCGACATCGTGTTGAGTCCATGCCACGAAGAATCCAGGTTGTTCTGAGGGTTGGAGGGGGGAGCCTGTTCACTATCCGGTAGATATACCGAATAAAGTAGTTATGTATGGTTTTAATAAACTGTTTCCTTATTTCCAGAAGCACTTTGCTTGAAACGGCAAGCCGCTCGTCGATTGCATTTCTAGTGGAAATAGTATTCTTCAATTGCCGCAATCTATCCTGAGATGTAGTCATGCATTTCTGTATCGCAAACGGAATTTCTGTCTACTATACTCTTCACAACACCCTCAATCACATTTCTAAATCAATGAGATGGTGTTTCGGTATATGCATCATGATGATATTAAGCTTCTCAGGCCTTTACCGCAATCACTAAATCCTAAACATTCAATTACATAAAGCCACTAGGGGCTTGTTGATTATTTAAATAGGCTCAATTCTTAACTTAATTTCGATGAAACTCTGATTCTTTTTCTCAATATAATTATTCCACACTGAATTAGAAACGAAAAAAAACGAGCTGCAGTTTCTAGACGCGATAGTTATCCAAAGTAATAACAAGCATGCTGGAAAAACAGATTCTGGTGGATATATCCATTTCAATTCAAACCACCATATCAATATTAAGGAACTGATATGCTGACGTGCACAGAAGAAAGCGTATACGAAGACTCTTAGTTATCAGAAGAGATAGAACGTATAAAATTACTGCCATGAACAAAGGATTCAAATAAAGATATCGACAATGGATACAGATTTACTTTACCAATAAAAGGCAAGTATGCAAATAAAAAAAATAAATAAAAACTTAATTTTCATAAGGCGGGTCGGTACCTTATAGTATCTGGATTTGTCATATGTGCAAGTAGGGCAAAAATTGATTATATTTAGGCATTGTTACAGGTAAAAAATTTACGAAAGAAATTAATCGTGTTAGTTGGACTTACTGTATATAAAAAATAATAAAATAAACAACGAAATAAACAAATAATACAAGTAGTGACGGGCTGAACAATGTTTACCACAACCTCCACTTGACAACGAGTAAAGCCAATCCAGCTATGTTAAAGTTTTCTTCAGACCATCGTCCGTTATTACTGAACTCTGAAGAAACCCCTCAAGGACTAACGAATAGTATTTTCGATGCAGTACCTGAAAAGTGGTGTTATCCTACGTAATCACAAACATCAACTGGCCTGAATTTCAGCATAACTTATAAATGAAGCCATAATGGGGGCGTTAACGATGCTAAGGCAGTTAGCGCTGGCGAGAGCATTATAGACGATCAGAATATCTAATCCCTCCCCTACCATTGGTTTTCTTGGAATATGGAGCATGCGTTTATTGATAAGCAGAAAGCGTTTCTGAAATGGAAGACAACCTCTGATTACGATTCATGCGACTGCTAATAAGAACTAAATTTCTGAAGCTGAAGGAAAGGTTCCATTACAGCAGCGTACATAAACAGGCCCTTAAAGAAATAGCTGAAAATTGCAATTTTATCCATTCTACAATAACCAAACGGTCACTAGAAATCATCAAAGCCGTTTTCCTAGAGCAGTGCACTATTGTTTGGTACCACATCTAAATTAGGCGAAATGTACTTAGGAGTGTCTTACAACGACTTTCCTACAATCCAGGAAGAGATAAATAGAGAGCTAGATAATTTCGAAAGATACATTCGTGTGATTGTAATAGTATTGGCAAACGATGCAAGAAAGCAAGTTTATATAGCATCAATTAAAAAATAATAATAAATAAAATAAATAAATAAAACCTGCACATTTCATCCCATCCATACTTTCCAAAAATGTGTCTAGTGTTTCCTTGAATTTATTCAAACCACCCACTTCCAAAACAACATATGAAAACCTATTCCAACAATCACCCACCCGCTGGCTGTAGGCAAATTTCCGCACATCTATTCTGCAACTATGTTGTAGTCTTGGGATGATTAATGTGGTAGTTTCCCTTTGCTTTCCGCATCGCAGTGTTGTATCCATAGGTCTCCGGTCTTGAGCCTAGTTAATGTTAATATTAACCACCTCAGTTTGGTAACAGTGAGTGCTGCTGCCCACCACTATGGTTTATATCGGAGTTTTCCTTCTCCTAGGTGTCCTCTTTGTCTGGCTCCTGTCCACGAGGAAGTGTCCAGCTTGGGTGTCCCTTCTGATAGCTAGGCTATCGCTGGCATAGCTCACGGAGTTGTCAGAGCACGCAAGCTCCCTCACCAGGACAACGTAAAGATACCATTGAGGGAGCAGAATTAGAAGCAGAATTGGTATGGCCAAAGAGGTATTTAAGAACCTCAATAAATTCTTCTGTGACCCAAAACTGGATTTCCACAAAAGATATCGAATGGGCAAATGCTAAACATGGAGCACTCTTCTACATTGATGTGAGACCTGGGTCATGCGGAAAGCAGAAATCAGGAAACTGGAAGCCTTCGAGATGTGGACGCTTAGATGAATTCCCAAAATTCCGTGGACAGATCGGATCACCAATGAGCTGGTCCTTAAGAGGGGAAGGATCAGAAGGACACTACTAACTACAATTGCAAAGAGAAAGACTGCCTGCATTAGCATAGGCACATGGTGCAAGAAAACAAGCTTATATAGCATGAGCCAAAAAAAAAAAAAAAAAAAAAAAACCCCTTATTTCACCCATCCACTCGCTCCAAATGTTTGTCAAGAGCAAGCGAAAGAATCCCATTAGCATTGAGCATGATCAAACCATTCAAGGCTTTATACACCTCTATCAGATCACCTCGCCTCTGCCTAGTCTCCAGACTAGGCAGAGGATCAGAAGGATTTGCGAAACTTAAGCCTTTCTTCGGAAAAGCACCCCTTTGTTCCATTCACTAATCTTGTTGCCCTTCTCTGTGCTCGTTCCAACAGCTCTACATCCTTCTTAAAATGAGGCCTCCAGACCTGTATACAGTACTCAAAGTGTGGCCTGACTATTGCCTTATACAAGCGGATAATCACCTCCTTATCCCTGCTAGAAAAATTCCTGTATACCATTGACAAGACACCATGATCTACTCTTGCAAACCGTCTGCTCTGCTCAGAAAACTTTATATCTGCCTGCACAATTACCCCCAGGTCCTTTTCATTCTCTACCACTGTCAGTGTAGTACCACACAGTTGATACATTACTCTGGGGTTGCTGTTTCCCATATGTAATACTTTACATTTGTCAATGTTAAACTTGATTTGCCACCTCTCAGCCCATCTGCTCAATCTTTCTAGATCCTGTCGCAGCAGCACTGTCATTAGTGTCATTAACAACCCTGCCAACCTTCGTATCGTCTGAAAACTTGGACATAAATGATATTGGTGCGTGGAAATCTCGGCCGGCGGCAGTGATACTAGTTTGGAATAGTGCCCAATCTGCTTTAGTAATGGCGAATCTCTGGAGTTGTATTCTTGGAAGGTTACTGCGATCAAGTGCTCTGGTCATCTGGAAGGTTATCCCACGTTGGTCGGAAGTGGACCAGCCATCCTGCACTGTCCAGTTTGAGATATGCCCAGTGAGTGATCTAGTTGACGTAGTTATGTCTATAGTAGACTCCCAGAGTGTGCTTGAGTAGGTGGCAAGGTTGTTTGGGCGATTTAATATTGTGAAAGGGCTTTTGGCGAGATATTCCTGAAGTTGTTGTCCATTTCTGGATCCGCTTCGCTTCTGGCTTTGGCTATACCAGCTTGGAGAGCGACAGTTCACGTCCGAGCTGAAAAGTATCCTGGCATTCGGTAGTTCAGCAGTTAGATTCTGGATATAATTTATAACCGGAAGGATGTCATTCCCAGATCTGGAGTATATGGATACAGTGTAGAATTCATCAACGGGACAAATAATGTGGGCGCAGGCAGCCCAGGAATGCGGAGAATTGGGCGATTTTGGTTGTAGTGAAGTCTGGATTGCGAACCAATATAGCTGCCGAGGGGGTGTCACCCTAGCACTGTACTATCTTATAGGTGGTGGGATTTCCCTTAAATTTTTTTGCCATGGGTGTAGGGTTCTTGTATCAGTAGTAGGTCTATATTTTCTTCTTACGCTTTGCGGGGGGCGTTGGCCAGCAACTGCAATTGCTCTTTGTGCGTTATTTTGGTGGAAGCCTACTCTGTTTGAAATTTGCTGTTTATGGTGTGGTTCCATAGTTGATCCTTTGCTGTCCCTGATGGAATGCAAGCGCTGGATGTTTTGTGCCTTACAGTTTGCACATTTTGGATCTTCAGATTTTCAGCATGTGTGAAATTCATGGCCTTTTTGTGCATAATAGCCACAAAAACGCCATGAATTTCACACATGGGCCCTTTTTGAGTAAGTGCACGTGTGACTGGAGTGGCCAAAGCGGCAGCATTTGAAACATTTGGGAACAGCCACATGCTCTTTCAAGCCCTATTTTATGTATATTTGGGCTGCATCTGAGTCCTTCCAAATCAGCGCAACTGACGATAACCAGGAAGAGAGTCAAAAATGATATCCAAATCTTTGTTAGTGGGGAACCGGTGCAAAAAGTGACCTCCCATACTGACCTTGTTTGAAAGATTACTCCATGTGAGAGTTAAAAAACACTATGAAGCGGCAGGCCTACATGCCAGAAATCAGTTTGGCTTCAGACCAGGATCCTCAACTGTGGACGCACTGGGAAACTTGCTAAGGATATTCCAGGATTGTAGACGAAAGTATCTGCTGCTCATCTCTGTTGACTTTGCTGCGACGTTTGATTCACTTTGGTGGCTAAGCGTCCTGGCAAGGTTGAGGGAGGCTGAGGTGCCTCTTAACCTCTACAAAGTAATTGAAAGCTATTTAACGCAAAGAAGAGTGGAAATCAATGTGCACTATCAAAAAATAACAAGAGAGGTGCACAGAGGATGTCCGCAGGGGTTGGTGTGCTCGGGCCGCTCCTGTGGACAATGGTCGTCGATGAATTCCTGACGACGGACGTGGGTTCTGTGGCAGCACACGCCTTCGCGGACGACTTGATATTGACGGTAGAGGCGGATTCCAGGGCCCAATTGGAGACGCTGGCAAATCAGGCACTGCAGCGGCTGCAGCAATGGACATCAAAGAACCAGCTGAAAATATCGTCAGACAAGACCTCATCGATCCTCCTAAAGGGGACTTTACAACTACGACGACCCCCGCAAATTAAAATCAACAATGTAACAATCAAATTTGTGAGCCAACTGAAGTATCTGGGCGTTATCCTAAATAAAAACCTGACGTTCCAGCCGCATCTGAAATACATAAGAAAAATCAGAGGATACTGTGGACTGGTAACCAGAATCACAAGGAAAGATTGGGGACTCAAGAAAAAAACACTGATGCTTTACTATAAAACAACCTTCCTGCCAGCAATCACCTACGCAGCAGCGGTGTGGTATCCAAAAACGACACTGGTAGTCAACAAAAGAACACTAGAAATGACCCAAAGGACCATACTGCTATCAACAACGCGCGCTTGTAGCACGGTACGTACCCCAGCATTGCAGGTACTTGCTGGAGCGCTCCCTCTGGACCTGGAGGCAGTTCGGGCGGCGCTACTGTTTTTGCTGGCCAGGGGAGTGGCCGCTACCCACCAAGGATACACGACTGACCCGGCGGGCAACCTAAAACACGAAAAAATTAGGCTACAGACCCACCTCCTAGATCTTTGGCAGAGAAGGTGGACAGAGACTACAAAAGGCGAAGTAACAAAAAGATTTCTGCCAGACCTCCGGAAAATATACGCAAAGCAGCCACCGTGGTACTTCCCAGGGTACCATATGACAACACTACTAACCGGACAGGGACCATACACGGAGAAGCTGTTTGGCTTCGGACTCATTGAGGACCCCAACTGGATATGTGGGGAAAGTGAAAGCTGGAGCCACATAGTCTATGATTGTCAACACTATGAAGACCTCAGAGGGCTGCTAATAACAAGATTGAGATACTTACCAAAAGGACTGGAGCACCACTTCCTGGACACCGAGGATGAATATAGGGCGCTCTCCCAGTATGCGCAAGATCTATTCACCAGGAGAAAAACACTAATAGCTATCTACAGCAATGTACTCAGAGATTGACAAAAATCGCCGCCAAATGTGACAGAAAACTGAAACCCCGCAGAGGACCAGTACTTGGACAAGAAGAGTGCTGATCACACGGAAAACAAAAGCAAGGACGGGGCTCGCCCCATGTGTGACAAAACAGAACAGAATGCAGCACAGACAGCAGAGAACAGACTAAACGCAGCACAGCTGCAAACAGCCTGATGGCGATCTGAAGAGGGCACCCTAGCCCTCTTCACCTATGATTCCCACTTCCTTGGGGGGGAGGGGACGTTTTTGTTCCCTCTCCTCCACCCCCAAACTTCTACTCTGGTGGGGCATGGGCATGCCCCACTGAAAACTGGGGCTATCTACTCTATTGGCCCCAAACTCCAGTCTCCCTCCCCTCTCTACCTTCATCATAGCGAAAGCCCCACATGTCAAAAACTTAATATGATAAAATTACTTTACGCCCAAAACTAGGCCTAGCAAACCAAAGCGATATTACCCCTACGATAGCGCAGATTTTTCACTTATTCATATTTTTTCTTTCTTTATTTATTTTTTTATTTTTTATTTATTTGTTTTTTGTTTTTATTATTATTTTTTTTATTATTATTTATTTTTTTTAAGGTCCTAGCCGCCGAAATCCCAGGAAATTAAGCGGCAGGACCTGCCAGAGTGAATCTACAGCTACTGAGTTCCTGGTCTGCCTCCACGAGGCGTAAGTGGGACAACGTTGGGCCTCAATAGGGGTCCAACGGCTAAATGACCAGATGAACAACGGTACAGAACACAACACATGAACAATTCCCACACACTTTTAAATCTCTGGCATTTTCCAGTGAACTGGTTCACCACAATGAAAGAAATGCGGAGATAGGGGAAACCCCTGGTGCCGTAAGACAACAATACATACTTACACTTACACTGACCTTGGCCACACCTGGGATGTTGGGCTCACATTTCAGCCTCACTTTACCAGGATGAGGCAGAAGACGTACGCCGCTCTTTGGGCAGTGCGTCAAGAGCTCGTTGGCGTGCATCAGCCAGCGCTGCTTGTTGGGCACATCCTGAGGTGTATTACGCCGATTCCTCTCTATCTTCGGAAATTTGGTCATCTGCCCCTGCCTCATACCTTCAGAAGTATCTCAGGTTAGAGTACTGGTTGCTTAGATGGATGAACAGGGTGGTAAACCACCCTCTAACTATCTCCAGATCGATCCTACAGGCAAATCTGGGCACCACTCCCTGGAGACAAATCATCATGACAAAAATGTCCTCACACTTGCACGGCTTATAACGAGGCGAATTTGTATTTTGTGTATTTAATCCTGTAAATGTCTCGGGTCGAGCACTCATGTACTCTTGTGTATTGTACATTGTTGTCCTCGCACCTTAGTCTGTAAATATTCACACCCTTCTGGCACAGAGCCATTGCGGGGTGACCCAAGGTTTCTTGGGAAATTAACTGATTTTAATTATAATAATATTCTGCTTTGTTGATTAATGGCCTGCCAGGCTTTGGGTGGGAATTCCACAACCCAGTTCACTGAGGTTCGATCTTGTGATTTGGTCTGGTATTTAGGATTAATTAGGTTAGTAGGATCATCGTCGGGGTAAAGGTGCTGTAAATTCCTCTGGTAGATTTTGGTCTTAACTGCTGATGGTGTAAGTTCTTTATCCATGTCAAAGATTATTATAGATGGGCCTTTTTCTCTGGGAGGCTCAGCTAGCAGGCCCAAGGTGGGTATTTTCACATTTTTTAGGATTTGGGATGCATCGTCTTCAGTCTCGGTTTCGATTATTAATCCCTTGTCTTGTCTTTCTAATTGATATAATGCGGGTATTCTTTAGATCAGTGGATAGATTTGTTATTAGTGATTCCTTTATTTGTTCACTTCCTTGGGTGGCATCTGTAGTCGCTGGTTTAAGCAGGACCACATGCGGTTTTGGGAGGAGGGTCCTCCTTTTTGGTGCGGTTGCAGTATTGGCTCTTCTTGGGTTTTTATGGTTTGGGTTCCTCAGCGCGTATGCGTATGTAGGGGCACGGTGTGGCATTTGTTCGCCTCTACACTACATGAATGCATCTAATTTGGCAGCATTTACCTTCGATTGGTAGCGGACCTTCAGGAGTATTGTTTACAGTTTTGTCCAGAGTCCAACCAGGTCGCCACGGAGACCTGTGGTAATCCTATATTTGGAATCCTTAAGTTTGTTCTCAAGTTGTATCCTGAGTTTCAAAACTTGGTCTGGAACGGAGCCCTTAGATAGAGCAGGGTCAATCACCGGGCACTCAGATTGTTTGCTGGACTCTGTTTTCTGTCGGGGTAGGTTGGATTTCCTCTTGTTCCTTTGCCTCCGTTTGAGATCTTGTTTCCCGATCAGTTTTGAGGGGCAACGAAATTTTTATGTTTCGTTTTCGGGGGGCGGGAGTCAGCTTGTGGTCTTTTGTCTCGTCTGTGAATTCCGCGCCCAGTAAGTCGTCTTTATCAGCATCTATAGGCTGTGTTTGAAGTAATTCTGGCCTTTCAGAAATTATGTTTGAAGTTTTCCCCTTTGTATTATCCATTTCTTGATCTTTCCAAAATTTGTCTAAAAAAGTTAATCAAGGGTTCCTTTAAATGAGGGGACGTTTCTCTTTTAAACGATGTACAAGGATCCAAGTTCTGATTAAAATTTCCCTTTTAAAAAGTTTGCCGAAAATCTCGCGTTTTTACGGTTACGATAGTTTCTAGACATTGGTTACGACCACGTGGGCACAGTCGACATCATTAAGTAATTAATTTTACACATGACGAATAATTAGTAAACGTATGCAGCAACAATACACAATCAATAGTGATATTTATTGAGAATTTTTATCATCTAACATGCAGTATTTAGCAGTTTTAAAGCAGATCCAAGATGGCGGCCAATATGACGTCGCTATTGTTGTGATAGTAGCAGATCGGGACCGCTTGAATAAGGCAGATAAAACAACTCTAGACTATCCAAAATATCATTTTTTGTGGCACAACTACTGACCCTTATAGAGATGATAATTAGGAATTATTTTATGGGTTATTGAGGCTTCCCAAAAGTTTGGTCCTCTCGAATTAAAGCATGTACCCATGTTTAGTCTCTAGAGCAAAGTTTCCGGCAACTCCCCCCATACTTCTCTTTCAACCCATGCACGGTACTAAGTACTATAGGTTTTGATACCTTTCGTGTTTGGGGTTTTCATAAAAAAAAAAAAAAAAAAAAAATGTATAGTATTACGTATATACTGCCATCATGTCAGTATATGGATTTACATAGGTGGTACACAAAAACGGTCATAATTCAAAAAATAGCTGTTCAAATGGCACAAACCGTTACCTGCACATTCAGTTTAACTTTCTCTTTCAACTCGTTCCATTTTTCTTCCAATATTCGATGTTCTTTCATAAAAATTATAACTTTTTTTAGCGGAACTTACTTATTCTGTGATTACACTGCTCAAGGCACTAGCGCCCTCTCTTCGCTGTATGAAGTAATAAAATTTTTGGATATGGCCTACACATTGAAAGAATATATATACCCAGATCCTTTGACATAACGTGGCCTCGATAATTCCCTACGCATACACACTACTCGGACTCCCTCTTGTCGATATCTTGCAGAGTAGACGTAGTAAAATTATACACTAGCTGATCCGGAAGCCTCCTAAAGAGTCACCAATAGGTTCGGTCCGGTGTACTAACTAGCGGCCGGCGTGCGCCCACCGTTTTAGAGCTGTATCCTCGAAATGTAAGGAAGATTGGATCTCGCCATGATGTTTATCATAACATCAAAAGTCGTCAGTCATACTGCATGATTGAAGAGATGGGGAAGTGTTGACCAGACTTATCTCTTGAGACTAATCATGGGTTCCACAACTTAAAGCCTTCAATAAGCAATGTCGTGGTATTGCACCGGTTGATGAGAATCATCTACCGGTGCCTAGTATTTCCTGGTAACATAGAGGGGCAGCATTCTCCTCTATGTGGTGTGGACGTCTCACCTCGTCCCCTGCTTACATTGGTTCACACCTGGGTGGTCACCCACAGTGTGCTTGTGCATTGAGGGTATACCCAGGATTACTAACAGTCCCACGATCGTGAAAGTGGAAGCAGAGGATTTGGTTGTCACAGACCATCCGGACGTCGCCGAAATTGGGTCCTCTTGACTTGAATATCACTCGAATATCAGTTCCATCAGCGTTTTAGACTCCCAGGTAGCAAGTACTGTTTGTCTGGTCTATTTGAGAGAATGTCTGTGACGAGGCTTTAGGGGGGGGTGGAATTTCTATCAGCATGGCCCACACTTGTAGGTAGAAGGAATTTGTTTTGTAGAGACGGGATACACTTAAACAAAGATGTTGCAAAAGTTTTTGCCAGTATTATTGAGGAAACCTTAAAGATTCAGAGAAACTGCTAGTTAGGAGGGGGGGATGTGGGTAATACTGACACGCGTTTATCTGATAATATTGGTCAAAGTAACTCTTGCACATACCTCAAGAGTTCTTATATGTTACCCCAACTGGACGTATTATCTAGATGTTCTGGGGGCACAAACGTTTCACGTGAGCGGGTAGCTAATGCCAGGGAAGAGAGCCTAAAAAATTTCAAGGGTTATGTTAGGGTTGTTAAATGTACAAGAACAGTAAGTCTTAATTGTTTATAGAGTAATGTTAGAAGAGTCGTCAATAAAATGAGCGAATTCGAATTGCTGGTTAAAACAAGTAACGCGGACACAATAGGGCTTACAGAGATACACGGAAATTGGGGATGATGAGTTTCAGTATGGCTTGTATAATGTATTTAGGAAGGATAGGGTAGATAGAAGGCGTGGTGGGGTAATGCTTCTTATCAGAAGCAGCCGGAGTGCGACGACAGTTTTCCGGGTTTCAGACGTTTCCAATGCTAGTATAGATTCTGTATGGTGTGAGATAGTTGGAAACAAAGGTATAATGCGAGTAGCAGTGATCTACAGACCAGATGATTGTGAAGATTATGACAAAAGCCTCTACATGCAAATGGAATGGGAAAGTAAGCGTCAATGTCTTATTATGGGTGATTTCAATTTGTCTCTAATTCATTGGAGTAAATGGAAAGGAAACTCGACATGGGGAACAAAATTTTTAAATCAACTAGATGACTGTTATTTGTATCAACATGTCAGGGAAAGTACTAGAGAAAAGAATATCCTAGACCTCATCATCACACATGAATCAGATGACATAACAGGGCTGACAGTAGAGGAACCAGTAGCAGGAAGTGATCACGAAGTTCTACGGTGGATGATGATAAGAGATGTAGCAGCAGTAAAAGGCAAAGGAACGTGTTTAAACTCAGGAAAGGAAATTACGATGCCTTACGGTACTACATGGACTATTAACTGGGTAGATATCGCGCAGAGAATGAATACAATTGAACTTTTAAAACATTAATCATAGATGCCTTGAATGCGTATATACCATTAAAAAAATACTCCACGAGAAGGGTTCCAAGTTGGATGAATAGTGAAGTTGCCGCATTACTTGAGCAGAAAAAGGTGGCATGGAAACGTTACAGAGCAATAAAAAGTACTGAAGCCTATAACAGCTACAAGGTGATGTGTAATAGAGCCACAGAAAAGGTTCGACAGGCAAAGGCAGTTTATGAGAAATCACTAGCAAACAGAGCAAAGAGGGGGGATAAAGAATTCTTCACATATATAAATGCCAAGAAGAGCAGGACAAACCAGATCGGACCTTTACGTAATGGAAAGGGGATAGTAATAAATACACTAGGTGCCGTTGCAGATGAACTCAACAGTTATTTTGCATCGATATTTACAAATGAAAAACCTTTCGTGGCAATGGGAAATTGTGGGAGCGAAGTTAAAAAATATGTAATTAATGATATTGAAATTTCGCAAGATTATTTAATGAAAAAACTTTCGAGCCTACAGACCAGTAAGGCTCCTGGAGTTGATGGAATATACCCTATCATCTTAAGGGAGGCGGCAAGCTAGTGCATTGAACCATTGAGGCTAATTATGCGAGCATCACTAGACTCTGGGGAGATTCCGTTGGATGGGAAAAGTGCAAATGTATCTCGCATACATAAGGGTGGCTCTAAGTGTGAAGTGGGAACTCATCGACCTGTCAGTCTGACTTCAGTGGTAGGGAAAATAATGGAGGCAATGATCAAGGGTGGAATTCAGGATCATTTGGATCGAATTGAAATTCTCAGGGATACTCAGCATGGTTTTGTAAAGGGAAAATCATCTTTAACAAATCTGGTTCGCTATTTTGAATGGGTCACTCACAAGCTGTATTTACGGAATAATTTCGACATTGTTTATTTAGATTTCAGCAAAGCTTTTGACTCAGACCCACATGAGCGGTTGCTTTATAAAGTGGAACAAGTTGGAATCACTGGGAAAATCCTTAGATGGATAGCAGGATGGCTTCAGAGCCGGAGGCAGAGGGTTGTGATAAATGGCTATTCCTCAGATTGGGTTGATGTAAGAAATAGGGTTCCCCAAGGATCAGTATTAGGACCACTGTTTTTAATTTTCGTAAAAGACATCGATGAAGGGATAGAGGGCGTAATGTCTAAATTTGCAGATGTTAAAATTGGTAGAGTATTCAATGATCATTGTCAAGCTAACCTTCTTGAGAGAGAGACCTAGATAGACTTCAGGAATGGTCAGAAAAATGGCAGCTGTGCTTTAATCCAACAAAGTGTAAGGTATTACACCTGGGAAACAGTAATCCCAAAAAAAGTTATTCACTTGGTGGAGTTCAACTAAACCCAGTACTGGAGGAAAGGGACTTGGGTGTTACGATACGGTCAGGCATGAAATACTGAGCATTGTAAACAGGTTGCAAGGAAGGCCCATGGTGTCCTGTCGAACTTTTGCAAGTAGAGATAGGGACGTGATAATCCCATTATCCAGGGTGTTTCAGTTAAACGTTTCAGAACTTCTAAGAGGGGTAGGGTACATCCTGACAACTCGAAATCATATAGCAATGTGGGGTCAGAAATGCTTTCCTGAAGCGGTGTTGTACACAGAAGCACCATAAAGAAAAGAGACCGTAAGTGAGAAATCGTTTTAATAATACATGAAAAGAAGCAAAAGGTACATGGATTAAAGTAAGTGTTCGAAGTTTCTTCCACGGGCTACAATGCACGCCTCACATCTCCGACGCATGGACATCCGAACATTCTGGAATACTCCAGGCAGCGTGTTCAGACACAGCAACCGGAGGATTATGCACCTCGTATTGCTTTCGCACAGTGGTACCTTGGAAAATGTGCTACAAATCCCCTTATTCCTGCTGAAGTGTTGTTTTCCGATGAGGCATCCTTCACAAGGGAAGGAATTTACCTGCGTGTACACCAATGCTAGGAGTTTGGTAAATAAATTTGATGAATTTGAGGTATTGCTCAAAACATCAAAGGCAGATATTGTTGGGATATCAGAGACGTGGTGTCACACAGATATAAGTAATGCGGAACTGGAATTTGGGGAATACAATGTGTATAGAAAGGATAGACAGGACAGGAGGGGAGGAGGGGTTATGCTATTAATTAAGAAACACATAAAGTCCAAGGAAGTGAAGCCAGTCGACATCGATGGACAGGGCAGCGTCGAGTCAGTTTGGTGTGACATAAGCATAGGGAAATCAAAATTGAGAGTAGGAGTGTGCTATAGGCCTAATGACTCTGATGAGTATAATAAGATATTGTACAGGGAAATAGAGTGGGCCAGTAAATCAGAGAGTCTTATAATGGGGGACTTTAATTTCCCAGATATTGACTGGAATTTGTGGGTGGGTCACTCGCACACTAGCAAGGCTTTTGTGGATTTATTGGATGATTGTTTTCTACATCAGCATGTTCGTGAGGCAACAAGAGGGAGCAATACTCTTGATCTGATTATCAGTAGTGATTCTTCATGCATTAAGAACCTGCAGATAAATGAACCACTAGGTGGCAGTGATCACAATGTGTTGAAGTGGGATTTACTCAAGGAGGTAACTACCATCAGAGGTAAAGGGAAGGGTTTTTGTTTTCGTAAAGGCGACTATAATGGTCTGAGACAGTATTTAAATTCTATACAGTGGGACCAACTGATGATGTTACCAACAGCAAACTCAAAATGGGAAGCATTCAAGGAACTAATCTTGGAGGCTACCAGGCTTTACATACCAACTAAGAAATATTGTTCAAGGTTTAGGCCTAAATGGTTGTCAGATGAACTAATGAGACATATGGCAGAGAAGAAATATGCATGGGATACATACAAATCAATGGGTGACATGGAAGCCTATGATAGATATAAGTTGGTCTGTAACCAAGTCACAAAGGAGATTAGGCAGGCAAAGGCAGACTATGAAAAATCCTTGGCAAAGGATGCAAAGAAAAACAGAAAAGAGTTCTTTACATACTTGAACTCGAAAAGGAAAGGGATGAATCAGATTGGTCCACTGGATATTGATGGTTCAACAGTTGAGGATCCTGCTCAGGTGGCTAACAATCTAAACGAGTATTTTGCATCTACATTCACGCATGAGGAGTTATTCAGGAAGGAGAATGATGTAGGTAAAGTAAACATTGGCAGTGAGCTGGATGATTTTGTAATAACTGAGAGGAAAGTGTAGGAGAGATTGTTGAGGATAAACATAAAAAAGGCACCTGGGGTGGATGGGATCTATCCAGTTATATTAAAGGAGGCAGCAAAGGAAGTATGCAAACCCCTAGCCATAATTATGAGAGCTTCTTTGGACTCAGGGGAGGTACCCATAGACTGGAGATGTGCAAATGTAACCCCAATTCACAAAGGAGGATCAAAGGATGACACAAGTAATTATAGACCTGTTAGTTTAACTTCTGTTCCAGGTAAATTAATGGAGGGACTGGTTAAAGAAGCACTGCAGGATCATCTAGACAAGAATTCAGTTATAGCTCAGACGCAGCATGGTATTGTTAAGGGCAGGTCTTGCCTGACCAATTTGATTGGATACTATGATGTAGTCACAAAAGAACTGGATGCAGGGAATAACTTTGATATTATATATTTGGATCTTAGAAAGGCTTTTGATACTGTTGCACATGGAAGACTGCTGCACAAATTGGAGCAGTGTGGCATTGGAGGCAAATTGCTGCTATGGATAAGGGGATGGTTGAGTGGCAGAAGACAGAGAGTGGTAATCAATGGACACTGCTCAACGTGGACTAATGTTATTAGTGGAGTTCCTCAAGGTTCAGTGTTGGGTCCGTTGTTGTTTTCGGTGTTTATGAATGATATTGATGATGGGATATCAAGTTTAATGTCCAAGTTTGCAGATGATACAAAGGTTGGCAGGGTCGTTAAGGACAATACTGACGCTATGCTGCTGCAACAGGATCTGGAAAGGTTGAACAGATGGGCTGAGAGGTGGCAAATGAGGTTTAACATCGACAAATGTAAAGTGCTGCATATGGGAAACAGTAACCCCAGAGCAACGTATCAACTCTGCGGTACTACACTGACAGTGGTGGAGAATGAAAAGGACCTGGGGGTTATTGTGCAGGCAGATATGAAGTTCTCTGAGCAGTGCAGACGAGCTGCAAGAGTAGCTCATGGTGTCTTGTCAATGATATACAGGAATTTTTCTAGCAGGGATAAGGAGGTGATTATTCCCTTGTATAAGGCAATGGTAAGGCCACATCTTGAGTACTGTATACAGGTCTGGAGGCCTCATTTCAAGAAGGATGTAGAGCTGCTGGAACGGGTACAGAGAAGGGCAACAAGATTAGTAAATGGAACAAAGGGTTGCTCTTACGAAGAAAGGCTTAAGTTTTGCAAATTACAGAGTCTGGAGACTAGGCACCGGCGAGGTGATCTGATAGAGGTGTATAAGGCTTTGAATGGGTTGAGCATGCTCAATGCCAATGGGATTCTTCATCTTTCTCAGAATAATCACCTCAGAGGGCATAAATTCAAATTGAGGAAGGACGGATGTCGGATAGATGTGCGGAAATTTGCCTTTGGCCAGCGGGTGGTTGGTTGGTTGAACCGACTTCCATCACTTGTTGTTGAAGTTGATAGCCTAAACAAATTTAAAGCTCAACTGGACAGGTATTTCGAACGAACGGAGGGGTGAAATGGGAGTGGGTTTTTTTGTTTTTTTTTTTTGGCTGATGCTGAATAAGCTTGCTTTCTTGCATCATATGCCTCTGCTAATGCTAATTTTCAACACGCATAACGACCATATCTGGGCGGTCGAGAACCCGCATGCAATACGACGTCGTGCAGCACAGATTCGATTTTCGGTCAATGTATGGGCCGGTATTATGGGAGATCACCTCATCGGACCTTACCTGTTACCGTGTCGTCTAACCGGACCTATCTACTTGATCTTTCTGCAGCAAGTATTGCCACAACTTTTGAGAGATGAACAGATTTCTGCATCGACGCAACAGACAATGTGGTTCCAACACGATGGAGCCCCTGCCCATTATAGCGGAGATGTTCGTAACTACCTGGATGTCACATTTGGTCAACAGTGGATCGGACGTGGTGGTCCCGTGCGTTGGCCTGCTCGGTCACCCGACCTATCATGTCTTGATTTTTATTTCTGGGGTCATATGAAATCGCTAGTTTATGACACCCCTGTTGACAATGCTGAGGAGCTGGTTGCAAGAATCGCAGTAGCTGCCGAAGAAATTCGAAATTCGCCTGGAGTATTCCAGAATGTTCGGATGTCCATGAGTCGGAGATGTGAGGCGTGCATTGTAGCCCGTGGAAGAAACTTCGAACACTTACTTTAATCCATGTACCTTTTGCTTCTTTTCATGTATTATTAAAACGATTTCTCACTTACGGTCTCTTTTCTTTATGGTGCTTCTGTGTACAACACCGCTTCAGGAAAGCATTTCCGACCCCACATTGCTATATGATTTCGAGTTGTCAGGATGTACCCTACCCCTCTTAAAAGTTCTGAAACGTTTAACTGAAACATCCTGTATAAGGCTTATGTTAGACCACACTTGGAATATTGTGTTCAAGTATGGAGACCGCACCTAAAGAAAGACATCGAGCTTCTTGAAAGGGTGCAAAGAAGGGTAACTCGCCTGGTGATATCGGCAAAAGGGCGTCCTTATGAAGAAAGACTTCGAATATGTGGGTTGCATAGTTTGGACACCTTAGAGGAGATTTGATTGAGGTGTTTAACAGTAAAATGAATGAGGACAAAATTTTCAAGATTATAAATGATGCTAGAACTAGGGTACATAAATTCAAGTTATGGGGGGAAATGTATAGATTGGACTGCAGGAAGTTTTATTTTAGCCTACATGGGTGGTAGAAGCTGACAGTTTGGGGAAAGTTGCCTACATGGGTGGTAGAAGCTGACAGTTTGGGGAAATTTAAAGGTCATCTGGATAGTACCTTCAGGCGAGGGAAACGCATAGGATGATAAGTTTAATTTCCTTTTCTTTTATTAATTATTGTTATTTATTATTTTTTTATCAAAGCATTCTCCTAGACAGAAGACTTGAGATTCTCGAGTATATTGCCGGATAACCGGTAAAATCTTTCAAGTGAGGCAAGAAGGGGCATGATTTGGACTGAGTCGAAAGCAGATTCATGTCCAGAAAAATGGCGGGAAGATCGTTATCATTCCAGGCGTGAAGTATTTCTGTAATAAGGATTGCAGGTAGGTTACAGTAAATCTGTAAAGCATGGCATAATGGGTATGTTCGGGCCTATGCGCAAAGGTTGTAACTGCAACATGAGTACAGATGTAGTACTCTAGGCATTTAAGAAAGGCAGAGGCAATTGATATTGGTCTGAAGTCAGCCGGTGTTTTTGCCTGAGGCGTCTTCGGAACTGCCACGACTCTGTAAGTCGACCAGCTTGAAGGCACCTCTGGATGTTTGAGTATTTTGTTGTAGAGGTGGGGGTCAGAGGAATCTGGCCCATCTTTTGCCAACATCAGGTGGGTCAGAGTCTCGAATTGAGACAGTGCGAGCTCCATTGAGACTGGCCCACCTTCCCGTGGTGTGGACGAGTACCCAGAATCATCTGTCCAGGTGACTGATGATTCTGGGTAGCCAAGCGGTCAGACACAACAACAGAACACACACATAATACACACAAACATACACTACTTATTTCTGGCCCTTCTACAGTGGTACTGTTCTTCACAGAGATACGAGGCGGAGATGAACTGACGTTCTAGGTGCCGCCCATTACAAAAACACATGTCCACATGTAGAGGTGGGGGAACTCTCTGGTGATAAAATAGAAAGCAATTTTTTGACAAAAAAGAAGTATGTATTGCGTCAATTCCTGTGATGAACTTGTCATGTAGTGCATTTATTATTTTTATTAGCTGATCTGCGTAAATTTCAATAATACTAGTAGGTGAAATAATGTTAAGTGCTTCGTTTCAAGGATCAACTAATCACAACCCTCTATTTACTGAAATCCCACAGAAATCCACCTTAGAGTTTTTTGCAGTAATGCCATATGACTTATAACAGCATCAGCCAAAAAAAAAAAATAAAAATAAAAATAAATAAACGAGTACTTCCCATTTCATGTATCCATTCCCTCTAATATTTCGCCTATTTATGCCATCAACTTCCAAAACGACAGATGGAACTTTGTTCCAGCAATCAACTACCCGCTGACTAAAGTTAATCTTTTGCACATTTATTCTGCAACTGTCCTTCCTGAAGTTGAAAAGTCATGCCCTGTCATGTGTATAATCTGCGCAAGAGGAGGAATCCCATCAGCTTTGAGCTTGCACAATCCATTCAAAGTCTTAAACGCCTCAATCAGATCACCTCGCCGATGCCTGATCTCCAGATGCTACAACTTGCAGAACTCAAGCTTTTCTTGGTAAGAGCAACCCTTTGTCCCCGTCACCAATCTTATTGCCCTTTTCTGTCTTCGTTCCAGCAGATCTACATCTCTCCTCAAATGAGGTCTCCAGACCCTGTGCTTTGTAGTGAAGATGTGACCTGACCATTGCCTTTTACAATGGGACAATCACTTTCTTATCCCTGCTAGCAAAATTCTTCTATATTAGCATTAGTAGAGGCATATGATGCAAGAAAGCAAGCTTATGCAGCATCAGCCAAAAAAAAAAAAAAAAAAACTTCCACTTCACCCCTCCGTTCGTTCAAAATACCTGTCCAGCTGAGCCTTAAATTTATTTAGGCTATCAACTTCCACAACAAGCGATAGAAGTCTGGTCCACCAACCAACTGCTCGCTGGCTAAAGGCAAATTTCCGCACATCTATCCTCCATCTGTCTTTCCTCAATTTGAATTTATGACCTCTCAGGTGAATTTTCTGAGAAAGAGGAAGAATCCCATCCACATTGAGCATGCTCAAACCATTCAAGGCTTTATACACCTCTATCAGATCACCTCGCCGGTGCCTAGTCTTCAGACACTGTAATTTGCAAAACTTAAGCCTTTCTTCGTTAGAGCAGACCTCTGTTCCATTCTCTAATCTTGTTGTCCTTCTCTGTACTCGTTCCAGCAGCTCTACATCATTCTTGAAATGAAGCCTCCAGACCTATCATCATTGACCAACCCAGGAGCTGGCCTGTCAGTCTGTTTGTACTCGTCAGAGAACAAAGAGACTGACAATGCAGAAGGTTTGAAGTGCTTTGAGGTTATTGTTAGATATGGTAGCTCCTCACATCAAGAGACACGTTTGGAACTGTTGCTTTAAGAGCCGATCTTACGTCCTCGTAAATAGAGTATTCTAAAAGGAGGAAAGAAGTCTTCCAGTAGCCGATATCGACAGGAGCCTAAATTGGTAAAGCTTTGCGTTAAGCGAACCATGTCCAGTTAGAATTGAGGAGGTAAACAGTGAGGGTGAAAACCATTTTCTGGTAGATGATTGAAGTGAGTGGTTTTTTTTGTAAAAAAAATAGGTGCCGGTACTCATTATTTGTTATCAGAAAAAATTGAAATTAAAAGGATATGAAAAGTACTCTGAAATTTTTTCCCCTGACATTGCTACTTTAGTAGTAATGTTTTTAGAATAAGAACAACAAATTAAGTGTATTAACACAGTTTATTAAGCATACATTTATTATTCAAGTATATAAAAAAATAAGAAAATGTGAGTAAAACAAGTAAAAAATAATAACATAAGTAAAAATGATTTCATAATAAAGTTTTTGTAGAATATTCCAAATTTTTATTAAGTTCTCATCCAACACCCAATGCCAGGGGTCGGCAACCATTTTTGAGAGAAGAGGCATTTTTGATCTAATTGAAAAAAAGGGAGAAAATCCGAAGAGCCGCACCTGAGTTGGGACAGTTTTTTAAGACATTGGATGTTGTTTGGTACATTAGCAACTAAGGCCATATTGCTGCGGGAATATGCGGTGGTCATTCCCTGACCTTTTCGCATCCGGTGGTGATGGGATCCAACCCCAGTCTAATCAAGAAGCGTGTCTTACGCACTGCTGCTCCTTCCCACCTGGCTATGGAGGTGCCAATAAATAGAATAAAGTGGGAAGATGTTTATTAAAAATATATATTTTTTGAAATATTATTTATTAATACTGAAAAAAACGTAACAAACATCCAGTTAGGTACAAATTAATGTGACCTTTGCTGATGAACTTCTTGAGCAAGTGTCTCTCAACATAATGCGAGTATGTCGTAATTAAACATGCAGAGTTTTAAACATGCTCGAAACGTTTAGACCATGGTTTCTTGATTTAGACTGATACTGGTAATGGCCAGATAGATTTATTTGTAATATGGTTCATGTTCAAAAATATTTTCTCGCAGAAATACGTCGAACTAAAAACTGAGAGAAGTCCAAACGAAAATATTTTCAAATTTATATATGGGTCCCAATTTGGTCTGCATTTTAAAGTCATCTATTGCCGTCCATTTGTGTAGAATTGCAAGGCAACCTTCTGCCTCTCCAAATCCTCAATTTCAGTTTTAAGGCATTTTAGTCTTGCACTCCACATGTCCTTGATTTTCAAGTCCTCTAACTCCATTTCAAATTGTGCTTCGTGTGAGCTGTAAAGTTAAAGAGCCGCAGTTACATGTTAAAAGACCTGAATGTAGCTCGCGAGCCGCAGGTTGCCGACTTCTTTTCTTCCACTTTGTGTGTCGATTGCTGAATAACGTTTCCAAAGCAGCCACGAATCGACGTATTTTGGTGGATGACAAAAACAGTGACGAAACTGTTTGTCATCAACGAAGCGCTGGTTGGGCTGGCGATCAGATCATTTATGAAAATCCTCTTTCACATTCACTCCATGAAATTGGTATCGTACTTAGAGCGTCCATCAAATGCTTCGATTCTTCCGAAACCATTTTTTCAATTAGGTATCCCCGAAATCCACGAATTGCATCTCTTTCATTTAATTGTAACCTAATTGTCAATTTTCTAACTTCACTTTCACCGAATACCAACAATTCATGTTTAGAAGGATTAATACCTTCGTTGTCCTCGTTTTTCTTCTGTCGTCATCCATATTGTCACTAGTTCTTAAATTTGAATTTTCGTTTTTTTTTTTTTTTTTTGAAACTGTCCAAAATACCGGTGTCATTCGGATATTCAGGTAGTGTGACCATGTAAACAGAGATAAGGAAATTTTACGGGAAAATGTGGACAACGCACTTCCGTGAAACAACAGATGATTATTTATCGGGGTAAAAGAAAATCACTTTTGTAATTCTCGAACGGGGCGCTTATAGTTGATTCACAAAGGTGTGGACACCAACGGCCCGCGAGGAAAGTGAACTAAAACAGTATTTCAAATTTCGCTAATCATCTAAAAATTTCTCATTAAATGTTTTGTTCTGTAAATAATTGTGTTTATTGTATTTAATAAAAGTTTCGAATATTTTAAATTTTACTTTTACACGCAACAAGATATGGAAAATGTAACACACTAAACAAATCTTAACTTTGAATTTTTTTTAATATGGCCACTGTACAGGAAGAGGATGGACACCACTGCAGTAGAAGATGGGCCAGAGCCCATTGGGAATACACCTTCATCCGCTCTCTCTCTTGACTAGTGCGACTCTTCCACATGTGGGACAGGTGATCGGATAGGTTTTAACAGGTACCACTAAGTTGTAGATTGCTTTAGCTCTCTTAATTCGCGCAGCAGGACTAATTGCCTAAATTGCCCGAAGGCCAGAAATGCGAAAGGTGCGTACCGAGTTAATTCTCTCCTAATCCGTTCGCTGTATGAAAATTTTCTTCGCTCAACGGAAACTATTTTAAACGTAACTTTCAAGGAGAATTCAAATTGATTCGCTATAAAAGGATTTCGTTAAACAGAGTTCCGACTGAGTAATTTAGAATTATAAAAATAGTTATACAGTTTTATATAGAAAATATCTTAAAAATAGACAGTAAAAAATGCAAATTTAGTTAAATAATTTTAAGTTATTTGAATAGTAGGTAAAAATGTGAAAAACATTTACGGAATATTAAATATTTCGAATTGCATCCAAATGTCACACGTCACTGTTAATAAAGGTGCCGGTACGCCATACCGTTGTGTACCATCCCAAGAAAAGCACTGATTGAAGCAGTGTAATTACATTAGGAACGATTTTTTTGTAATGGCTCCTTTTACAGTATAATTCCATCTGTTCTGCCAAATGTTCACTAATAAATTCCAGTATCGGGTTGGTTCAGGTTTGCGATCAGCCTGAGGATTGACAACGATTCCATGAAATTCCTCGACGGATGTAGAAACAATCTGGGGGCCAAGTGGTAAGGTGCCACAAAAGTCTGCAGAGATGGAGTTGATACTGTTCAGCAAACGTGAAGGAGGCAAAGGAGAAAACAACGTTCAATAATGGATAACCTAGTTTGTACAGTTTTAAGTGAAGTACGTCTAAACGAAAGAGTGGCAGCACAGGTTTTAATTGGCATTATCGCATCATTATAAATAAATGTAGGGTTTCGGTTGTGGGGGTGGGGTTTTATATATATTTATTATTTTTTTTGTTATTACTATATTTATTATTACTATGGAATTTATTATTATTTATATTCTTAAAAATCCCCACTTTGCATCTGATTAGTTATCTCACAGAAGAATTCCGGTTCTGTGGGTTCCTATATTAGTGCACTCCTCCTTTGGATTTTTTGCTGTGTGTTCAGAAATGACCAAACACTATTTGCATTAAGTTAGATACAATTAGTTTATTATACATAATTACAAATAAAAGATCAAGCAATTCATTACACATTATTCACTTCATATGTAGGTACATGGCATGGATTACGTTCCTGGTCATTAGGCTCTCCTATTTCTTCTTCTTCTCTCCTAAATCTTCTTAATATTTGGCAATTAACACATTCCTACGATCAGTTTCACCTATCTCTTTCTTAAATACAATTGACATTTTTTATTTATTAATTATACTTATCTAGCACAATTCTACATTCTTCTTCATGATTAACACAATTCTTCTTCTGGAATTTAATGTCCACTTTCCACATCATTCTATTCTATTCTCACCCTAACACATTAAAATTACATGTTAATGAAATATACATTGGTTTATTTATTTCTTCATCCTCTCAGGTAAACTTCAGCATTTAGCGACTAATTTCTCTACTTCAGTAATATTATATAAGTAACATACAACTGTACCTGCTTTATAGGTTAACCCGTCCAAAATTATTAACTTCCTTCCATTAATTAGCAAATAAACCATAACTATAATCAATCCTTCGTTAAACTAATTCTACAATATTTCTTTGCTTATCTATACAACATGCACTGAGTTAACTGTATGTTTCCCTAAATCTCACGTAATATTTATCTAATCTTCCCTGCAGTCCTTTACAATTACGTAGGGGTATATACGTTGTTTAATCACTTACTTCTGGGGATTTGAATCCTCCAGCTAATACAATGTTTGGCCTGTGACTTTCTGCTCTGCATCGGGGTCCACCACTGGTTTGGAAACACTCTTTTCCGATTCCGGACTGCTTACTTCTGCCAGGAACTATTCGCTTTACCGATCATATCCTTCTTTGCTGTGCCGGGTCATTCAATAGGAGTCGCTTCCCATTATTTTATTTCTTTCTGTAGGCTACAGGACGGTCCAGTGTCCTTCCATAAGCATTATCTCGCTGTTCTCCTAAATATATCTCTCGGTGGACGCTTTCGGACTTCTATGTCCCATCTCGAGAAAGTTCCCTTTACTGTAACTTATCTATTCTTTACTAAAGCTATCAGAACTTAGACAACTCACCATAACTGGTTCTACTGGTGGATTACTTCCGGAGACTGTTTCCCGAGCCTACCTCCGGAAAAAAACTTTAATCATACGTCCGAAAAAAACTTTCATCACTCCTAAAATATACCTGTCAGAAAAACTTCATCACACTCCGAAAAAACCTTATCGCCTCCAAAAAAACTTTTTCCACGAAAACATTTTTTTTTCACCCCAAAAAACTTTTCACCCCTTACTCGCCGCTCTTGCCTTTTTATTTCCCAAAATTTCGTAACGCCCCTCCTTTCCTCAACCAATCATTTCTATCTGACCATCATCGTCTCCATTCTCATATGCCTATGACCCATGACACGATGGTCGAGCCCCTTCCGGTGTAGAGAGTACTTCCGTTTCTAGAGAATTCTCGAATATTCTGGAAGGTGATCGAAATTTCGGAGCTCAGTATCATCCAGAAAGCACCTGCGTCCATTTACTTGATTCATCTCGCCACGCCCGCTCTGTTTGCAGTAAACAAGAACGCCCCCGCTGGTACCCCTATTGTCATCTCTGGAGCAATCCGTCCCTTGCCATTCTATCAGTTGACCCCCCACTGTTCCGTCTTGCTATCTTCGCTTGCTGATTCAAGTGTGGGAACCGATTCAAAACTCTTTCTAATGTTTATTTCCACAGTATATTTGCTTTTACATTAACTATAGACTCCACTTAATTAAATTCCATTAGCGTGAGACCCACTATCTTAAACAATATTTGTGACTTTAAGTGTTTTCTTGTAAGGTTTACAATATCACTCTATCTAGCATTCTATCATTAATTATATAGACATTTAATTTAATTTGTAAGACTTTGTGTCTTACACGGTGTTCAATCCTCATTCTTTTCTGGTAATTCCGAGCAGAATTGCGGTAAAACTCTTTACTTTGACGGATAGGTGTTGGAGATGTGCAGTAAAGGAAAAGCGGTCGTCGATGAAGACTCCTAAAAATTTGATGCTTTTGACAAGTTGAAGTGATTTGTTTTCAAATTTTACAACTGGTGGTCTGCCATAGTCTAATTTGTGTTTAAAAATCATAATGTTGGATTTGGTTGGGAATACTTTGTTTGTTCTTAGAGGTCCAAAACGATAGTTCAAGAAGTACTTTATTGGCATACAATTCGAACTCAGATCTTGAGTTTCCATTAACCAAAATGACAAGGTCATCTGCAATTTGTTGCACATTTTTATATTCAGTCGTCCTAAGTAGCCAGTCATTTAAGAACTATGTTCCAAACGAAGGGACCCAAAATTGATACATGGGGTGGAACCACGGGAGACAGGTCTGTGAATCTTTATGCTTTTCAGTGCAATCAGCAAGATAATTCATAATAAGTTTATAAAGCTGAACAGAGCATTGGAACGAAATCTACTGAGGGCGCTCTTCTGCCATAAGGTGTCAACAGCACCCTTAAAGTCGATAAAGGTCCTCAGAATGTACTTTGAAGTGGAGCTATCAATAAAGTGGTGAAGTTCCAATAAGGCTTCTTATCCAAGCCCTTTCCTAAAACCGTATTCAAGAGAGGATGTAGGCTTGTAGCTCCCTGCAGTGTGGTGATTTTATTAGAGAGTAGTCTCTCCAACACTTTTGCAAGATGAGGGGCAAGTGTATGATGTGATAGGATCTGGTATGTCCAACGGTTTACCACGTTTATGTAATATCTTAAGAATGGCATGTTTTCATCGCTTAAATACTGGAAACGTTCCAGTATTGAAGCATTTGATCAGGTTATCCAGGACATGTATTTGATTACATCTGATTGAGGATTGAATATGTTCCTCAGCAGCGAATGCAATTGTTTCTTCTAAATGAAGGTATTTTTGGTTAAATCCCGAATAGTTGAATGGGGTGAAGTGTCAGTAGTGAGATCATCATTAGGCAACAGTTGCTCCAAGATGGCATTTACGAAGTCTGTTAATGTAAGAGTTGCCACACTGTTGGAGGAAATGGAGTTAAAATGTCACCTAAGATCATCTTATTTTTAGCAATTTTATAGATGACACTCCAAGGATTGTTATTATCAGATGTACAGAAAACAATTTGCCAGGATTGCAATTTGCTTTGATAAATCAATTTTGCTTATTTTCTTTTGAGAGCTTTATATTGGTCACGTAATCTATTAACCTTTTCTTGGGGCCAAGAATGCCGTTTGCGCTAAAATTTCTTCTGACTCTGTATACAAGTTTTCGAATGAAAGCAAGATCGTTGTTCACCAAGGTGTAGTTAGTTTTAGCTTATTTTTATGCGTACATTTCTGAATTGCAGTAATAATAACGTTTTGAACCTCCTATGCCAGTTGTTCAGCCGTAAGAGAATAAAAATTTCTAGGTTGACTTCAGGCATATAAGAGAGAACGGTACGCTTAAAAAGATCCCACTTTATGTTTCTAAGAGAGTAATTTGTAATTTGAAGAGTTGATCTCAGCAGGAATACGATAGAGTGGAGGTTACTTGTTGTTAGATCAGTTTCTATGTGCTAGTCAGTAACATATGGAACAATAGGGGCGGTGGCCAGCAACATATCTTTATTTGAAGGTCCATAAATTGCACTCTTAATCATTGCCTCTATATTTTCATGACCACTGAAGTCAGACTAACCGGTCTATACTTATCGATTTCGCCCTTATAACCACTTTGACGTATTAGCGATATTATGGCACTTTTCCTATCCAATGGAATCTCCACCGACTCCAAAGATCCCCTCATAATTAACTTCAGTGGTCCAATATACTTCCTGGCAGTGGCTTTCCTCAAAATTACAGGATATATGCCATCAGTTCCATGAGACTT
Organism: Mastigoproctus giganteus; assembly: GCF_048544385.1. Classification (NCBI taxonomy): domain Eukaryota; kingdom Metazoa; phylum Arthropoda; class Arachnida; order Uropygi; family Thelyphonidae; genus Mastigoproctus; species Mastigoproctus giganteus. Next base: position 266,098,449 of record NC_143576.1, on the reverse strand, counting down.
ATTCGCTTTTATGCTAGGAAGTTTTCCTAATAAATAGTCTGTAAATTTGAAATCACCAAGTTCATATTGACTCAGCCTCACTCGCACTGCATCCTTTCAGCATGAACCGTCCATCGTTCAGTAAAGACCGATGCAAAGTACCTATTCAGTTCTTCCTGAACGTCAGCTTTGTTATTAAAACTTTCCCATGCTCAGTACCCAAGGGTTCAATCTAGTTTGGTCTCTTTTTCCTTGTATTCATATACATGAAAAATTCCTTGTACCCATTCTTTACTCTCTCCGCCAGTATTTTCTCATATGCAGCCTTGGTCTCTATAACCGTATCTGTGATATTATTACAGACCCATTTGTAGCTGTTGCAGGCGTCAGTACTTTACCGCCCTGTAATATCCTAGGCTATCTTTTTCTGCTCTATTTGACCAGTAAGCCCCGCAGCCATCCGTTTTGGTATCCTCCTCCTGCAACATTTTCCTAAAGGTATGTATCGTTCATGGCTTTTGGGGATATTTGCTTTAAGGTATTCCATAATTCAAGTGTATTCGCCTTAACTGTGCAATCTGCTCAATTAATATATACTCATATTAATATTGTAAGAATTAAATACACTTTTGCGCATCGCATCAAATTAATACACTTTTGTACATCAACAGAAGAGGTCCATAAACTGTTACGTGGTGTATCTCTTGTAAGAATTAATCGAACTGGTGAGTTTGATAACGTGTACCTGTTTCACCAGATACCCATTTTAAAAGTTACAAAGTGATGTAGTCTTCGCCCTAGCTATAATGGCTGTACACGGGTCTGTAATATAACTAAACTGGTGACAAATGGGCCTGGAGTACTGGGGTCCATAGTTTAACAAATAGATATTTATTTAAAGTATACCCAGTATAAAATAAAATAAAATAAAATATTTCAGAAGCTTTCGGAACTCGTGTCCCTTTCTCAACTGACAGAATTTTTGAATACATTACAAGCAAACTGTGGCACGTTACTCATTCGTCATTGTTGTAGCACGGACGTGTGCTGCCTTGCGCCAGTGATCATCCATCAATAAAACGGTTGTCTCCAGGATTGGATGTATACGCATGCCTTTCTGGCGATTTAATGCCTTAGGGTTGTTTATTATGTTTAGTGACTCTAGCCATAGGCGGTGGCGAAAGTGTCGCGCGTGGTCCACTATCTCAAAGTCGCGCTTGGGGTCAAGATCGTGGTTGGTAGCCCAAAAATGTTCTGCAAGCGCGGACTGGTCAGTTTCGGCAAGCCGGATTGCTCTGTCGTGTTCCGTGAGGCGATCCTGGAGACGTCTCGATGTCTCACCTACGTAGCAACTGTTACAGGCCCTACAGGTGATACGGTACACTACATTGCTGCGTAAGACAGGTGTGACAGGGGTCTTCACACTGGAGACAAGTGAACGTAGGTTCCTACCTGGTAATTGCACACATTTGATGTTGTAACTTCTCAGGATCTTCGAGATACGTCCTGACACTCCTGGATAGTACGGAATGTAGGCGGATGATATGCCGACTTGCTTCGGAGGTCTTGGGTTGGAAGTAAGCTCTTGTGCCTGTAACAAGCATCTGTTTAGTACATGGGATGGATAACCGCATCTGGTTAAGTCCGCCTTCACACGGGAGATCTCGTTACGTCTAATTGTGTCGGTGCTGGAATGGCTCCAGCACCCAGTTTAGTTATTACATAACTAAACTGGGTTAAAATATAAAAAATATATTCGCTCACCAATTATAATTTTAATATACAGTTCTTATAGGTTGAAGATTTGTATCAATGAAGAGACAACAAAATTGGCTTATTATGAATGATATCAGTACCTTCCGAGACATTTTGTGATTTTTGTTTTTTGGTTCTTCAATGGAGAGTCAATGCACGCGCACAAGGAAACCGCGACGTTTCACGAAGAAATGTTAAAAATAAACCAGTTTTATTGTCGCGATGCAATTGTGTGGGTAATGGACTTTGTAATTTGCTAGTATGTAAGAAGGGTCTGCGTGGGTAGCACAGTGGTATCGTCACCGTCCTCCCCACACCGAGTGGAAAAGGCCCGGGTTCGAATCCCGTCGATGACGCGAGGAACTTTAGTGGGCTTTTTTCACTCCGTGGCTGAGTTAGTCGATCTTAGGGGTAGATAGCAAGGTTTTTTCCCTCAGAAACTGAGGTTTTTTCGTCCGGCAAAACAGGCAAATCGACCAGAGGACACACGCAATTTACAGGCACGAATATGGGTTAAGGTAATCATTTACGGGTAACCCTAATATAGTAATAGTATGTAAGAAGGGTCTGCGCGTGTAGAACAGTTGAATCATCACCGTCCTCCCCACACCGGGTGATAAAGGCCGGGAGTTGAATCTCATCGATGAGGTGAGGAACTTTAATGGGCTTCTTTCACTACATGGCTGAGTTGGGTCTCGGGCATAGATAGCAAGGTTTTCCCCACAGGAAATTGTTTGTTTCGGTCCAGCAAAACGGGCAAATCTACCGTAGAACGCAAGCAATTTACAGACAAAATAAATACACGGGTATATGTAAGAAATTACGGGTGGCCCTAATATAATAGTTTGAAGTGTAAATGCTTAAATCTCTTAAGAATATCAGACTTTTGCATAAAATTAGAGTGGAGCGTAAGAAAAATTTCCATACCAGCACTTTTCTGATTTATGATCAATCCAATTCCAGCACCGTAGGAAATCCTCTGTTTCACCCATTTCCTTTAGCTCCTGTCTGGAGATATTAAAATATGCATCCCGATGTGTTTTTATTGCCTGAAAATAAAAATAAAAATCGGTGAAATTCTCAAGCGAGTTCCAATAACCTTGATATTTTAATACACAAGTAAACATATACAAGGGAGCATACAAGGAACAGTATAGTCTCATTAACCGACTGAATAGATCAAAGCAACAGAAATCAGATACATGTATTATTGCTATTATTAAATAGTCTTTTATTAACAGTTTTGGTTTACCCCTCCTAACAGCCTACGGAGTAAAGGGGTGTACAGTACCATGGATAACAGTTTAAATTACAGAACCCATACATTATTATTATTGACAATAAATTAGCACTCAGTTTTGAAAAAAATAAATTCTTGGTAATTAGACCCCCCCACCAAACCCTGGGCATTCATCCCTCTATTAAATTACATAAACATGAATGCCTACATGAACAGAACTTCCAGAATTGCAATTGTCTAACAGTTGAAGAAGTTTCAAATCACTGTTACCTTGGGTTATGGATAGACTATAATCTAAGTTCGGCAATGCAAATAACAAATTTGTACAAAAAATGAGATTTTATGTGTACTTCTTTTATTATATTAAAAATAAATTGAATCAAAGAACAAAAGTCACCTTATATTATGCATTAGTGGACTCCCAACTCGATTATTTAGTAAATGTATGGGCACGAGCAAATATAACTGAAATAAGGGTTATAAACAATTTACTAAACAGAATTCTGTTTAGTAAATAGAATGGGGACACTTTTTAGTAAACTGTTAATGGGGACAAACTCTTGGAATGATCTGAATAAGGGAAGGCAATTTTTGTTGAAATACAAAATACTATATCCAATTCAAAAACTGAAGTTAATTTATTCTTGAAAAATCTTAACACTATTTATGAAGAGTTGAATCTTCAAAGGAATGTTTCACACAACTTAAGGAATCCAAAACCAGTTGTTTTACTGCCTCACCCTAGGGTACTAAATAGATTCGGAGATAGGCATACAATGAACATATTAAATAACTTGTTGGCAAGCGTTGATTTCAGGCTCAGGAGCGGTTATTCAATCTCCAAATTAAAATTCCTAGTAAGAAAATTTTTGATACTCAATGATACAGTAGAATAGATTTTCAATGCAGATCGATCAATACCCCTGTTTACAGAGTAGAATGTATTATGTGTAATAACTTCTTCATTGTCTTTTCTGTTAGCTAACAATTTTGTATGCAAAAACTGATTTATCTGATGAATTGCAACTTGATATCAAGAAATTTACTTTTCTTAACGAGTTCTTGTATTGTAAACAAATTCAAATGATAAATAAATTTGTATTGTATTGTATTATTATTACTGCTCTTATATTATTTCTCTCTGATTAGGGATTCCACACCGTGACGAGTACTGCTACCAAGTACACAGGGTGGTTGTAATGTCTGGTGATACTGTTGGTTGAGGAAATCTGACTATCCTACAGGTGTTCAGGATTGCGACTTTCTGGGGTTCCTTGAAGGTATTCGCTGGAAGACCTATTGCTGCTAGGCTGTTATGTAGGGTCTTTGGCACCATACCTGTGGTTGACACGATCATTGGGGATGGTCGTTACTTGTTGCATATGACACATTTCTTTGATCTCCTGTCTTAGGTTCGTGTACTTCCTGATTTTTTCCCCATGGGTTTTCTGCAGGTTGCCAGTGTTGGGTACCGCTATGTCAATCAGATAGGTAGCCTTTTCCACCTTGTCCACAAGAGTTATGTCCGGTCTTATTCGTTATTATGGCGCGGTCCCAGTACAGCTTGTGGGTTGGGGTCTCTAGTACTGCATGAGGTTTGTACTTGTAGTATGGTACACTTTCTTTGGTCAACTGGTATTTCCTCGCTAGCTTCTGATGTATTATCCTGGCTAACTGGTCGTATCTATGAGTGTACTCAGTCTGGGTCACCTTGCACCCTGTAGTGATGTGTTGGATTGGTTCTGAGGCCAGGTGACATCATCTACATGTATCATCAGACACTCTGGGCTCCTTGGCGGTGTATTATCTATAATTTCTGGTGTTGATTACCTGGTATTGAATGGCCAGCATTAATCCTTCAGTCTCGTGGGAGAGCGTCCCGCTTGTGAGCCATGCATTGGAAGCAGTATTATCGATGTGACCTGGGAGGACATTGTAGTATCTGCCGTGGAGTGTCTTCTTTGCCCATCTTTCTAACTTCGTTTCTTGTATGGTCGGGGCGGGAGGGGGTTCCTCGCTTAGGTTCAGTGGGGTATACCACTTATCTATCTTCCTTATGGCCTGGTGAAGTGGTGCTGTTTTGTTCTCGAAGTAATTGTTCAGGTTAACTTTAGCTGTTTTCAATGGCTCTGTCAGGTCTGTCTGGCCATTTTCTCCCTCTTTCCGAGCTGTTGTTAGTCGCTCCACTGGTGACTTCGGGTGGTGTTGGCTGCTCTTGATCATCATTATCTTTGTCTTTCGCATGATATCTTCTAGCTCGGTGTCAGTTTAATCAATGACACTGAAGGTGTAAGTTAGTACTGGAGCTTCATAGGTTTTTTTATGGCATTAATTGTGTTCCATCCGTTCAATTTTGGTTCAGCAGGTTTCTGAGTCTCTGATGATATTTTTCGGTCAGGCATGTCTTGATTATCTTGTGTTATAGCTGCTCAGCTTGCATCATCCCAAGGAATTTGTAGGTTTCTCCTTCGTCAGAGATTCGATCTCTTTACAAGTAAGCAGCTGTTAATTTCGGCCAACTAATTTTGCCTGGTACATGTGTGGGTCTTGCATTTGTCTAGAGCAGATTCCATCCTGATGTCCTCGCTGAATTCTTCGGTGATCCGGAGTAGTCGCTGGAGTTGCTTGTCGGTTGCCGCATAGAGCTTGATGTCATCCATGTATATCAGGTGAGTGAGGGTGTACAGGTTCTTTCTTCCTTCTTTGAGGTTATATCCATATAACCTGCCGTTAATCATGGCGGATAGGGGGTTTAGTGCTAGACAGAACCACAGTGGGCTCAAAGCATCTCCCTGAAAGATTTCTCTTCTAATGGGGATTCGGCTGGTTGTGATGTTCTCAACCTTAATGGTAGTACTCCATTTCTCCATTGTTATTCCTAGGAAGTTTTTTTACTATCGGATTGACCTTGTAGGTCTACAGGGTCTCGATTAGCCAACTATGAGGTAAGGAGTAGAAGGCCTTGCAGTAGTGGTCCTTGAGGTTGTCACAGACATTCTCTCAGATATGCCAGACAAGCTGTACTTGCTACCTGGGAGTGTAAAACGCTGATGGAACTGATATTCGAGTAACATTCAAGTCAAGTAGACCCAATTTCGGCGAAGTCCGGACGGTCTGTGACAGCCAAATCCTCTGCTTGCACCTTCACGATGGTGGGACTGCTAGTAATCCTGGGTATAACCTCCATGCACAAGTACACGGTGGGTGACCACCCAGGTGTGAAACAACGTAAGCAGGGGTCGAGGTGTGGCGCCCACACAACATGGAGAAAAGCCGCCCCTTTATGTTACCAGGCAGTACTAGGTGGTAGATGACTCTCATCAACCGGTGAAATACCACCACTTTGCTTATTGGAGGCTTGAAGTGGTGGAACCCATGTTTAGTCTCTAGAGCTAAGTTCCGGTCAATCCTTCCCTATCTCTTCCATCATGCATTATGATCGACGAATTTTCAGCTTATGATGGACATCGTGGCCAGATCCAATATTCCTTACATTTCGAGGGTTCAGCTCTAAAACGGTGTTCGCAGGCCGGCCGCTAGTTAGTACACCAGACCGAACCTATTGGTAACTCTCTAGGAGGCTTCCGGATCAGCTAGTGTATAATCTTGCTACCTCTACTCTGCCAGATAGTGACTGGATGGAGTCCAAGTAGTGTGTATCGGGGAGCATTGTCCAGGCCACGTTATGTCAAGGATCTGCGTATATTCTTACCACGTGTAGGCCATATCCAAATATTTCATTACTTCATACAGCATGTCCCACTCACTCTTTCTTACTATTGAATACACCATGAATTGTCAAACTAATAGAGCAAGCTTATCTGCGAAAAGATCTAAACCTCCCAAGAACTTCCTGATTCATTTCACAAATATACGTGGTCTCAATTCTAATCTCAACGATTCCATTTCCACTTGCAGTCTACCAAACCCCATGTACTCTTTCTGACAGAATCTCAGTTATCGGTTGATTCAACTACTGCTCATCTCAGATGCCCAAATTATTCGCTGTATGATTCCTCTCGCCTCAAAGGTGGTACTTGTGCATATGTCCGTTCTAATATTCCCTGTCAGAGACTTGGCAATTTGGAATCTCCTCTCTTTGATCTTCTCTGGCTAAAAATCTTTCTACCTCATTGTGTAAAATTCATCTGTTGTCTCTACCGTTCTCCCAACTCCACTAATCACTTGGAGCTCTTTGACTTCCTTTCTTTGCAACTTGACTTTCTCCAGTCCAACTTTCCTAACAGTGAGGTAATTTTCCTTGGTGATTTTAATGTTCACAACTCCAGCTGGCTTCCGTTTTCTAGACACACCGACCCAGCAGGTCGAGATGCTGAGGCTTTTGCAATTACTAATGACCTAGCACAGATTGTTCATTTACCTACAAGAATACCGGACAATCCTGTACAGCCAATACACTTGATTGTTTTCTCACAAACGACCCTTCTAAGTACACGGTCGGAGTGACAGGTCCTTTAGGCACTTCAGATCACAAATTGGTAACGGTCTCTTCTCCAATGGAACCTTTATCACATGACTATTCCCAACCTCGTATTGTTTGGCATTACAAGAATGCAAAATGGGATGACCTGCGAGACTTCTTTTCTTCCTTCCCTTGGTCAGGTTACTGTTTCAAAACCTCTGATGTCAACGTTTGCTCAGATCGTGTCAGTGAAATTATTCTTGCAGGAATGGAATCCTTTACCCCACACTCCACTTTAAAATCTCGTCCTTTATCTAAACCTTGGTTTTCCAATAAATGTGCTAAGGCTGTTCAAGAGAAGAATGTTGCATGTCATAATTGGCTTGTTTCTAATTCTTCAGTTTCATTTTCTGCCTACACCAAAGCCCGCAACAATTGTAAATCAGTTATTAATCAGTCCAAACCAAAGTTTGAACAGGCTAAGAGTAGAAAACTTGCTTCTTGCCCTAATGGTAGCCGAGTATTCTGGTCTCTTGCCAAAGCTATTGGCCGCAACTTTTGCCCATCTCTGCTCCCATCTCTGTCCAAACCAGATGGTTCTGTTGTCATTTCAGCCAAGGATAAAGCTGACCTCCTAGCATCCAAATTTTCTTCCAGCTCATGTATTAATGATCTTGGTAAAAGACCTCCCACCATTCCCAACACGCTGCATTCAATGCCTCCTGTGGTCTTCCGTCAAAAGGATATCAGAAGGATTTTGATGAATCTTGATGCTAAGAAAGCTCTGGGTCCCGATGGTATTTCTTTTTCTTTGTCACCTTTTTTCACTTTTTTATTCCAAAGGTGTTTTTCCTTCTGCTTGGAAATTTGCTCATATCCAGCCAGTTCCTAAAAAGGGTGACAAATGCCTCCCATTCAATTAACGTCCCATTACAATTACTTCTACTCTTTCTAAAGTAATGGAGAAATCAATTAACCGCCAACTCTTAAACTACCTAGAAACCTTCCGTCTGATCAACGATCGCCAGTATGGATTCTGTCAGTGTCGATCCACTGGTGATATTCTGGCTTATGTTACCCATTTATGGACTAATTCAATGGAAAGGTTCGGTGAAACACAAGTAGTTGCTCTTGACATCTCAAAGGCTTTTGATCGTGTTTGGCAAAAAGGTCTTCTAAACAAGCTTCCATCTTACGGTTTGCCAACTGTTTTTAGTAATTGGTTATCCAGTTTTCACTCGGATCGCTCGCTGAGGGTGATGGTAGATGGCCTTCTGTCTTCAAACTTCTTCACTAATGCCGGTGTCCTCCAAGGTTCAGTTCTTTCCCCCACTCTTTTCCTCTTGTATATTAATGACCTTCTTCCATTGACTGGAAATGCTATCCATAGTTCTGCCTATGATAGCACATTGCATTGCACTTTCCATTTTGAGAAACCTTGTCCTGCTCAATCAGCTTCAACTTCTCGAAAATCTGCTACCAATTCTTTAAATGCCGATCTTCATGTAATTCTCCAGTGGGGCAATGAAAACTTCGTTGATTTCAACCCTTCTAAAACTCAGGGTCTGCTGACGAGGGACTAGGAGACGGTCGTGTTCAAAGCCGCTAAGTCGATTTTTCTTATTTATTGATTTGAAATTATTGTTTTTCTAAAACTTTTGATTTAAATTTAGTAGTATAACATTATTTTGTGATTTTCTGATTAATTTGGTGTATTTATTCTTTACTCGGCCTTATAATTGCATAAAAGTATCGGTAATGGTATCCACGTGTTTGCAACTCCACTGAACGAGAAGTTCTTTAGCCATATTTAGCCGCTTGATTGAATATTTTTTACATCGAATTATTTCTGTAAGTAGCTTATAGACCTAGTAAGGATCGTTAGTTTATTCTGAATTGAGACAGCGAGATTTGAAAGTTAATTAATACTTAAGTGTCCGTAGATTTACCGCTCATAACTTACCGCCTTTGTGTTACGATAGTTATATACCGTACTAGATAGCGTTAGTTGAACTTCGTTAGCAGTTAAATTGTACGTTTAAATAAATACATATAACGACTTAGATTACAAACGTAATATAATTAATTATATTTAACATAATTAATAACATAACATAATTAATTAATAAATTAATAGAATCATGACTCAGACCAGAGCAGCAAAGCAAAAGGCTCAAGCTAATGGAAGTGCTGTGGGTCAGAGCAGAACTGAGTGGGGCAGTTGTCCTCTGACTCACAGCCTTATAAAATTCACTGTTTGCTTAATGTTTGCAGAGCAATCGGGTACGGAACATGATACTGCCATGGGGGATGTCTTTGTGTGTGCGTGATGCAAGGAGTGTATCGATATCAGGAAACAACTCAGCGTTCTTGTGGGCCTGTATGAGAGCTTGAAGGACAGGGTGGATGCCCTCAAAGAAACTAAATTGAGGGGCCCATCAAGCTCTTAGCTGCCCACATCAACGCCAGAGCTTGCACTTGGGCATCACGTGACAAAGAGGCAACCCCCAAGGCAGAATGCGCTGGTCCCGAAGGAATTAGTAGTTGTCGGTGACTATTGTCAGGGAAACGGGGAACATGCTTTGTAAAAAGGATAGGTGGAACAGGACCAGGGTATGTCTGCCAGGGGCAAAGATTGGTGATGTTGTAGAGCGAATATCATCTTTTAAGGGCACAAAAGGTGATATAGTTGTACACGTTGATATTAAGAGTAGGAGACCGAGAGAATTACTTAACAAGTACAGGTCACTGTTGAACAAAAGCCGAGAATTAGGGTTGAATTTGAAGTGTCTGCAATTCTGCCCAGACACGATAGGAGGGAGTATATGATGAGAGCCTTGTCGATCAATTCGGCCCTGGAAAGATTGTGCAAGGCTCAAGGGGTAGAATTTTTTTCAGCCTGGACTGTACTTGTTAACAGGATAGACTGCTTCTACAGGGATGGGATACACTTAAATAGAAAGGGTGCAAGAATATTTGCTGATGCTATCGAGGCAGTGTTAGGTGGGTCGGAAAACTGCTAGCTTGGGGGGAGACAAAGACCAATAGACTGACAATAGCCACTGGCAGAGGTGAAAGAGATTCTTGCATTTGTTCTATTAGAATGAGCAGAAGCCTGAAAAACAAGATGCTTGATATTTCAGAGACTGCTGGGTGCCATTGCGGTACAAGTAAACACATGGGTTGTGTTAGGGTAGCTAAGAATAGAAACAGATGCAGGTATACTTGCGTGTACACCAATGCTAGGAGTTTAGTAAATAAATTTGATGAATTTGAGGTATTGCTCAAAACATCAAAGGCAGATATTGTTGGGATATCAGAGACGTGGTGTCACACAGATATAAGGAATATAAGGAAGTACTCCCCAAATTCCATAACTGGAATTTGGGGAGTACAATGTCTACAGAAAGGACAGGAAGGGAGGAGGGGTTATGCTATTAGTTAAGAAATACATAAAATCCAAGGAAGTGAAGCCAGTCGGCATCGCTTGACAGTGCAGTGTCGAGTCAGTTTGGTGTAACATAAGCATTGAGAGATCAAAATTGAGTAGGAGTGTGCTATAGGCCTAATGACTCTGATGAGTATAATAAGGAACTGTACAGGGAAATAGAGTGGGCCAGTAAATCGGAGAGTCTTATAATGGGAGATTTTAATTTCCCAGATATTGACTGGAATTTGGGGGCTGGTTACTCACACACTAGCAGGGCTTTTGTGGATTTATTGGATGATTGTTTTCTACATCAGCATGTTCGGGAGGCAACTAGAGGGAGTAATTCTCTTGATTTGATTATCAGCAGTGATTCTTCATGCATTAAGAATCTGCAGATAAATGAACCACTAGGTGGCAGTGATCACAGTGTGCTGAAGTGGGATTTACTCAAAGAGGTAACTACCATTAGGGGTAAAGGGAAGGGTTTTTGCTTCCGTAAAGGCGACTACGATGTACTGAGACAGTATTTAAATTCTATACAATGGGACCAACTGATGTTGTTACCAACAGCAAATTCAAAATGGGAAGCATTCAAAGAACTTATCTTGGAAGCTACTAGGCTTTACATACCAACTAAGAAATATTGTTCAAGGTTTAGGCCAAAATGGATGTCAGATGAACTAATGAGGCATATGGCAGAGAAGAAAAATGCATGGGATACTTACAATTTAACACATGACACAGAAGCCTATGATAGATACAAGTTCATATGCAACCAAGCTACAAAGGAGGTTAGGCAGGCGAAGGCAGATAACAAGAAATCCTTGGCAAGGGATGCAAAGAAAAACAGCAAAGAGTTCTTTACTTATGTAAACTCTAGAAGGAAGGGGATGAATCAGATTGGTCCACTTGATATTGATGGGTCAAGTGTTGATGATCCTGCTCAGGTAGCTAACAAACTAAATGAATATTTTGCATCGACATTCACACATGAGGAGTTATTCAACGAGGGGAATGCCAGAGGTGTATTCAACTCTAGCAGTAAGCTACAGAATCTTGAAATAACTGTGGGTAAAGTGGAGGAGAAACTGTTGAAGATAAACACAAGAAAGGCACCCGGGGTGGATGGGATCTATCCAGTTATATTAAAGGAGGCAGCAAAGGAAGTAAGCAAACCCTTAGCCATAATTATGAGAGCTTCCTTGGACTCAGGGGAGGTACCCATAGATCGGAAATGTGCAAATGTGACCCCAATTCACAGAGGAGGATCAAAGGCTGACACAAGTAATTATAGACCTGTGAGCTTAGCGTCTGTTCCAGGAAAATTAATGGAGGCACTGGTTAAAGAAGCACTGCAAGATTATTTAGACAAGACTTCAGTTATATATCGGACACAGGATGGTTTTGTTAAGGGGAAGTCTTGCCTGACCAATTTGATTGGATACTATGATGCAGTCACAAAAGAACTGGATGCAGGGAACAGCTTTGATATTATATACTTGGATCTTAGAAAGGCTTTTGATACTGTTGCACATGGAAGACTGCTACACAAATTGGAGCAGTGTGACATTGGAGGCAAATTGCTGCTATGGATAAAGGGGTGGTTGAGGAGGAGAAGACAGAGAGTGGTAATCAATGGACACTGCTCATCGTGGACTAATGTAATTAGTGGAGTCCCTCAAGGCTCAGTGGTGGGTCCATTATTGTTTTCTGTATTTATAAATGATATTGATGATGGTATATCAAGCTTAATGTCCAAGTTTGCAGACGATACAATGGTTGGCAGGGTTGTCAAGGACACTACTGACACTATGCTGCTGCAACAGGATCTGGAAAGGTTGAGCAGATGGGCTGAGAGTTGGCAAATGAAGTTTAACATTGACAAATGTAAAGTACTACACATGGGAAACAGCAACCTCAGAGCAACGTATCAACTCTGTGGTACTACACTGACAGTGGTAGAGAATGAAAGGGACTTGGGGGTGGTTGTGCAGGCAAATATGAAGTTCTCTGAGCAGTGCAGACGGGCTGCAAGGGTAGCTCATGGTGTATTGTCAATGATATATAAGAATTTTTCTAGCAGGGATAAGGAGGTGATTATTGCCTTGTATAAGGCAATGGTCAGGCCACACCTAGAGTACTGTATACAGGTCTGGAGGCCTCATTTCAAGAAGGATGTAGAGCTGCTGGAACGAGTACAGAGAAGGGCAACAAGATTAGTGAATGGAACAAAGGGGTGCTCTTACGAAGAAAGAGCTTAAGTTTTGCAAATTACAGTGTCTGGAGACTAGGCACCAGCGAGGTGATCTGATAGAGGTGTATAAAGCCTTGAATGGTTTGAGCAGGCTCAATGCTGATGGGATTCTTCCTCTAGCTCAGAATAATCACATGAGAGGGCATAAATTCAAATTGAGGAAAGACAGATGTAGGATAGAAGTGCGGAAATTTGCCTTTAGCCAGCGGGTGGTTGGTTGGTGGAACAGACTTCCATCCCTTGTAGTGGAGGTTGATAGCCTAAATAAGTTTAAGGCTCAGCTGGACAGGTATTTTTAACGAACAGAGGGGTGAAGTGTTTTTTTTTTTTTGGCTGATGCTGCATAAGCTTGCTTTCTTGCATCAAATGCCTCTACTAATGCTAATCTTGCAAAAAGGATTCTTCTGCTCCTATGCTTATCTTTAGTGACACTCCGATTTCTAGGCAAAATGATATATCTCTTTTGGGGATTACCCTGACTTCTAATCTCTCTTGGCACAAGCACATTACAAATATTGCTTCCTCCGCATCTAAAAAACTTGGATTTCTCTTTCGCTCTCGGCATTACATTTCTTCCAAACAGCTGCTCACTGTGTTTAAATCGCAAATCCGCCCTACCCTGGAATATTGTTCCCACATCTGGGGTGGTGCCCCCAATACCTCTCAGGCTTCTTGGTTCCATTCAGAAGAGGGCAGTTAGGTTAATTAATGATTCATCTCTAACAGAGTCTCTCCATTCGCTTTCTCGTATACGTACTCTTTCTGCTGCATGCCACTTCTACAGATACTTCCATGGGCACTGTTCTTCTGAATTGGCTTCTATAATTCCCGCTCTCTCTTTCAAAGCAGTCCGAACACGTGCCGCCACCAGCCAACATCCATTTACAGTCCAACCTCAAACTCACAGAACCAACTTTTCATCTTGCTCATTTATTCCTTCAACTGCCGTTTTCTGGAACAACCTTCCTTCATTCTTATTTCCTGAAAATTACGACCTACAGAAGTTCAAGTCCAATGTCAAGAAATATCTTCTTTCGTCTTCTCAACCTCCAATCCAAGCACAGTACTAAGTACTATAGGTTGTAATACCTCTCGTGTTTGAGGTTCACATAAAATAAAAAAAAAAAGTAATCGACGTAGGCCGTGTATCGGTTAGGGTGCTTTTTGTAGGCTTGCTCCATAACTGCGGCATCTATGGTTAATTGCTCCTTGCATCCATTGCTCCTCCACTTGTATCCTTTGCTTCTCCATTTGCATTCTTTCTGCTGTTCGTCCATTATATTCCGACTCTAAGTTGTATGATACCTTCTTGGTTATGTAGCTGGTTAGGATCTTGTACATCGTTGGGAGGCAGGTGATTGGCCTGAATTTCGCCGGGTTTCTTGTATCTTCATATTTAGGCTTCATATATGTGACTCCTTCAGTGAGAAACTATGGGATTGTCGCCGGGTGCTTTATCATTCGAGTGAACTGCTCTGCTAGCTGCTTGTGTGTGTGTAGGTGAGCTTCTTGTACTAGTAGTTGTGGATGTTATCAATTCCTCGGGTTCGCCAGTTGTGGGTGTTCCTGATCGGCTGTTTTACTACTTATTCTCGAATCTCCCATTCACTCATCTCTTGTATGTCCTTGGTTTTTCTGCAGGTTATTATTATTATTATTATTGTTGCTCTTATATTATTTCTCTCTGATTGGGGGACTCCACTCTGTGAGGGATATTGCTGCCAAGTACACAGGGTGGTTGTAATGTCTGGTGTTACTGTTGTTCGACGAAATCTCTAACTATCCAACAGGTGTTCAGGATTGTGATTTTTCTTAAGTTCCCTGAAGGCGTTCTCTGGGAGACCTATTGCTGCTAGGCTGTTATGTAGAATCTTTGGCACCATACCGGTGGTTGACACAATGAACGGAATGGTCGATACTTCTTGCGTGTGCCGCATCTCCTTTACTTCTTGTCTCAGGTTCGTGTACTTCCTATTTTTTCCTCATGTGTTTTCTGTACATTTCTCGTGTTGGGCACCGCAATATCAATCAGGTAGGTAGCCTTTTCCATCTTGTCTACAAGGGATATGTCCGGTCTGTTGTGCGGGATGGTCTTATCCGTTTTTATGGCACGGTTCCAGTACAGCTTGTGGGTTAGGGTTCGTACTTGTAGCATGATACACTTTCTTTTGGCCAACTGGTATTTCCTCGCTAGCTTTTGATGTACTATCCTCGCTACTTGATCGTGTCTATGAGTGTACTCAGTCTCGGTGATCACATTGCACCCCGTGGTGATGTGTTGGATCGTTTCTGAGGCTAGATGGCATCGTCGACATGTATCATATGATATTCCTGGCTCCTTTGCGATGTATTTTCTATAGTTTCTGGTGTTGATTACCTGGTCTTGGATGGCCAGCATGAATCCCTCAGTCTCGGGGAAGAGCATCCCGCTTGTGAGCCATGCATTGGAATCAGTTGTATCGATGTGATCTTGATGGAGGTCATTGTAATGTCTGCCATGGAGTGTCTTCTTTGCCCATCTTTCTAACTTCTTTTCTTGTGCCATTTAGGTGGGTGGAGGTTCCTCGCTTAGGTTAAGTGGGGTATCACTTAACTATCTTCCTTATGGCTTGGTGGAGTGGTGCTGTGTTGTTCTCGAAGTAATCCATCAGGTTAACTATCGCTGTTTTCTGTTGTTCTATCAGGCCCCTTCCTCCCTCTTTCCGAGCTATTGTTAGGCTCTCCACTGCTGACTTCGGGTGGTGGTGGTGTTGGCGATCCTTGGTCATCATTGTCCTTGTCTTTCGCATGATATCTTCCAGCTCGGTGTTAGTCCAATCTATGACCCCGAAGGTGTATGTTAGTTCTGGAGCTGCATAGATGTTTATGGCTTTAACTTTGTTCCCTCCGTTTAATTTTACTTTTAGCAGGCTTCTGAGTCTCTGATGATATTTTTCGGTCAGACACTTCTTGATTTCCTTGTGCGCTAACTGCTGAGCCTGCATCATCCTTAGGTATTTGTAGGTTTCTCCTTCTGTGATAGCTTCGATCTCTTTACTAGTCAGCAGCTGATAATTACGGCCAACTAATTTTCCCTGGTGCAATGTGTGGGTCTTGCATTTTTCTAGACCAAATTCATCCTGATGTCCTTTCTGAATTCTACGGTGATTCGGAGTAGTTGCTGGAATTGTTTCTCTGTTGCCATATAGAGCTTGATGTCATCCATGTACAACAGGTGGGTGAGGGTGGACAGGTTCTTTCTTCCTTCTTTGAGGGTATTATTAATTTATTTCCAAAGAAATGTCTCTTTACAATTATAGCTAAAACTTTGTCTTCAATGAAGATTTTAGAAATTTAACCATAATAATACCGTTATATAACACGAAAGTTACAATGTTTGCCTTATAACTTTCGCACAAATTTTAGGAAATTTCCTTTAACTTTTTAATTTCTCCTTAAAATTCTTCTCTTTGGAATTAATTTCAAAATTTATAAGTTCACATAATAATAACTTACAGGTACATTACAATAAAAAAATAATATATCTGAGATTTAACCACAGTGTGGAAATTGTTTCATTTAACTTCATAATTTCTCCGTGTTATCTTTGGTTGGCAAGATAAATGAAAAAAAAAAAAAAAAACGTTGTGTTCAAATAATAACCTAATTAATATAAAATTGTGTTCAAAATGAATAACGATCATTAAGTAGTTTAGAAATAATTTATTTGTTATTAAATACCCGTAATTAAAAACATCTATTCAAATAATCAAATTAAATGAAATAATTCCACTCATTAATTTAAAAAAAAAATATTGTGTTCAAATACTACACATTGTATTCAAAATAACACTAAATAATTTATTGATTAAAAATAATTAAAAAAATGAAAATAAAAAGCCACGCATTGTGTTCAAAATAATTATGTTAAAATAATACTTCGCACTAATTTTTAGAAAAAATTAGTTCAAGTTGCATTCTAATAATACATTTAGCACTGTTATAGCTGTAAATTTCTGAGTTGTGCAATGATTAAAACAATTGCTTCTAGGTTTAGAGATCTATGTTCGAATCCCATTAAAGTTCTTTTTATGAAAAAACCTGTGGCTGCCATCCAGCAGCAAAATTTAAAATGAAAACAAAAATGAGTTCAGCCAGTGCAAAATCATGGGAGCAACACAGTGGAGTCCATCTATGCGCAAAGTATCATGGGAGGGAGAGTCACGTGATTGATGATGCCTTCGGCTCAAACCCTCCAGACCTATGTGCGATGATGGCGACTGTCCCAATTAAAATCGGTTCAAAGTGCTTCGACGGCTGCGCCCTCTATCGGAAGCGTGGGAAGGGGAGGTAGATGATCCCCTGGTAAATTCTGTTCAAAGTGCCATCTCTTCTACTTACAAGGTAATACCGGGAGCATAATCTGTTTGGATAGGCCAAGCGGATAGTACAGTGGTTATAATGGAGGCAAAAGATGGTAAAGGCCTGGATTCGAATCTCGTCAATGACGCAAGGAACTTCTATGGGTTTTTCCTTTCAGATCTTGTGTCAGATAGTCGATCTCATTCGTTGATAGCAAGTTTTTTTTCCCCAGGAAACTCAGATTTTTCGTTCGGAAAAACCGGCAAATCGACTACGCGAGAACACTTAGTTGATTAATCGAGAACGCAGGCGATTTATGGACAAATGCACGTGGGTATATAAACTAGTCCTTGGTCGCCATAATATGAAGGTTACGTTTTAAGAAGTCCGTGTGGAAATTGGTTTTTCTGTAATTTCGTTGTTTTCGGTGTTTATTTGGGCCACTGCGCTTCGAGATGAGTAACACAACGCTCACTACGGACATCGACCACATGTGGCTGTCCCACGTGTGATGTTTGGGTGGATGGTCGATGGCTATTGAGGTAATCTCGTTAGCCTCGTGAAACTACAGAAGAGGAGTACTGAACCATGATGGTTCTTTTTGAATACTGGCATGTTCGAGCGTTGCACCCAACAGCCATTCCAAATGGATGTCGGAGAGATCTCGGCGCCGACCCATTCACCCTCGCAAACCCTCAAAAACTGATCGCCCCGTGTGCGAACTATAATCTTATATATTAAACTTTCCCCACTTTTAGCCTCTACCCGCATCACGGAACACAAGTTCATTGCTAAAAAAAGGTGTGTTTCTAATGGAAAGCCAACTCAGTGTAGTTACAAGAACATTTGATATTTTTAAATAGGGTAAACTATAGTTTTCTCATGTATTCACACTTCTTCTGAGAATGCTTGTTGTGAATAATTAACTTGAGAAGAGGCAAGAAATAAAGAAAAAGAAAATTAAGTTTAATCTTTACTCACTTCCAAATCTAAGGTTTCTTTGGCTTCAGCTACTGTACAGAATCGATCTTCCGTTCGACACAGAGAAGTAAAATTGTGAACCTTCTTACAAAATATTGGATATTTTGAACAAAACTTCTTTCTTTGAGCACTAAAAATAATCAATATTAATGAATGAATTTTAAATAAAGGTTTAGTGTTTCTCAAAAAATAACTAGCAGTAATATTAAAATGGCATAATAAGGTAAGTTAGTAAATATTTTTGCTCGTATCAAAAGGAACATTTTTTTCATCTTCAAAAAGTGTCGGTCTATGTCGTCCCTGAATTTTTCCAAACTTTATAGACAAAAATTCAAAACTCAATGCCTTTTTTCACCCTTGCAGGCAACGTCCAGCGTTCCACAGTACCACAGATGGTGAATTTTACTAGTTATAGTTTGCTGTTACCTCTTAACATTTTATAATTGTGCCTTGTTCTTAACTACCCAGTGAGAATATTCGTCTCGTTCATCTTACTAATGTCCCACCTCAGTGCTTGCGCTTCATTCAACGCTTACACTCCCTGAGGTGTCTATTTGAAGCACAAGCACCTTCTTTGCGCTTTTTAGAGGTCCTACGAATGCTGCCCCTAGAGTTGGATGCATCACAAATAGTCTCATCATGGTATTATAGAAAACGACAATGTCCACCTTTCTCTAATTGCATAGCAGACGGGTATATATGGTTAGCAATACACCATCCTCTCACACTGGGTGGAAAAGGCCCGGGTTTGAAGCCCGTGGATGACGCGAGAAACATTTTTTGCCTTTTTCTCTTCGTGGCTCAGTTAATCGGTCTGAGGGGGTAGATAAGGTTTTCCCCCTGAAAAAAACTGAGGTTTTCGTTCATCAAGAGAGGCAAATCGATCAAAGAACACACGCAATTTACAGACACAATACACGTGGGTAGTTGAAGTCACTTTCTAGGTGACGCTAATATAATTTAGTTTCTAGTGGAGAGAACGAGACCCTAGGACCAGAGTATGTCTGCCAGGGGCGAAATTTGATGAAGTTGAAAGGCAGATGTCATCTTTTAAGGGCACAAAAGGTGATATTGTTGTACACGTTGGCACTAATAATATTAAGTGTAGGAGATCTGAGGATTTACTTAACAAGTACAGGTCAATGATGAAAAAAAGTTGCGAGTTAGGGTTGAATGTGAAAGTGTCTGCAATTCTGCCCAAACACGATAGGAGGGAGCATATGATGAGAGTCTTGTCAATCAATTCGGCCCTGGAGGGATTGTGCAAGGCTCAAGGGGTAGAATTTTTTTCAGCGTGGTCAGTGCTTGCTAACAGGAGAGACTGCTTCTACAGGGATGGGAAACACTTAAACAGAAAGGGTGCAACAATATTTGCTGATGCTATCGAGGCAGTTTTAGGTGGGTGGGAAAACTGCTACCTTGGAGGGATTCACGGAGTAAAAGATTAACAGTAGCCGCAGGCAGATGCGTAAGTGATTCTTGCACTGCTTTTATTGGAATGAGCAGCAGCAGCTTAGAGGTAATGAAGCAATACTGCTTTCAAACTTAGCTTTGACGCATCAATGAACAAATGCCATTCAGAGGTATTGTGGTCAATGTTCAGTTCGTGCATAAGACCAAAGACGTCTTTGCAGACACACATGTTTTCCATTGAAAAATATCTTAAACTCTTTATTTCGCTTACGGTATATTGTAATGTTTGTACCTTTGGTGCGTAAGTTCCACTGTTGTAGTCTGGATCCGAGTAATTAAGCATTCTCTTTGAGAAAGCCCAAATCTCTCATCAAGTCGCTTAATTATTCTTGCTGAATGTAGAGTGGGACCTTTTCTTTTTCTGGCTTATAGTACAAATCATGTGAAGTACATGGTTCCGCGACATCTGGTAAAACGATTTCTTCTGTACCTTCATCACTACTTCCAATACCCCAAGATTTTGGTGGCACAGGTACTGGCAGTTCTTTACTGTGTGGCACTGGCCTAATTGCTGATGGGATTTTCGGATATTTGATGCAGTGTTTGCTCTTTTTTGGAAATACTTTATATTTTTGTCATGCAGAAATAGCTGTCGTCGAATTGATTCTTGGGCTCGCACCACACCATAGGGACGGCAAAAGGTTATTTTTTTTCTTTCTTTTATGTAAACCCAAAACACGAGAGCTATTAGAACCTATAGTACTTAGTACCGTGCTTGGGTTGGAGGTTGAGAAGATGAAAGAAGATATTTGTTGACATTGGACTTGAACTTCTGTAGATTGTAATTTTCAGGAAATACGTATGAAGGAAGGTTGTTCCAGAAAACGACAGTTGAATGAATAAACGAGGAAGATGAAAAGTTCGATCTGTGAGTTTGAAGTTGAACAGTAAATGGATGTTGGCTTCGGACTGTTTTGAAAGAGAGCGGGAATTATAGAAGCCAATTCAGAAGAACAGTGCCCATGGAAGTATCTGTAGAAGAGGCATGCAGCAGAAACAGTACGTCAATGAGAAAGCGAATGGAGAGACTGTTAGAGATGAATCATTAATTAACCTGACTGCTCTCTTCTGAACGGAATCAAGAAGCCTGAAAGAGGTTTTGGGAGCATCACCCCAGACTGGGAAAAATATTCCATGGTAAGGCGGATTTGAGATTTAAACATAGTGAGCAGCTGTTTGGAAGAAAAGGAACGCCCTGAGCGAAAGAGAAAACCAAGTTTTTTAGACGCAGAGAAAGCAATATTTGTAATGTGCTTGTGCCAAGAGAGAATAGAAGTGAGGGTAATCCCCAAAAGAGATATATCATTTTGCCTAAAAATCGCAGTGTCACTAAAGATAAGCATAGGAGCAGAAGAATCCTTTTTGCGAGATATAAGACAAGACTGAGTTTTAGAAGGGTTGAAATCAACTAAGTTGTCTTTGCCCCACTGGAGAATTACCTGAAGATCGGCATTTAAGGAATTGGTAGCAGATTTTCGGGAAGTTGAAAGTGGAATGCAATGTGCTATCATCGGCAAAACTATGGATAGGATTCCAGTCAATGGAAGAAGGTCATTAATATACAAGAGGAAAAGAGTGGGGGAAAGAACTGAACCTTGGTGGACACCGACATTAGTGGAAACGTTAGAAGACAGAGAGCCATCTACCATCACCCTCAGTGAGCAATCAGAGAGAAAACTGGATAACCAATTACCAAAAACAGTTGGCGAACCAGAAGACGTAAGCTTGTTTAGAAGACCTTTATGTCAAACACAATCGAAAGCCTTTGAGATGTCAAGAGCAACTACTTGTGTTTCACAGAAATCTTATATTGAATTAGTCCATAAATGGGTAACATAAGCCAGAATATCACCAGTGGATCGACACTGACGGAATCCATACTGGCGATCGTTGATCAGACGGAAGGTTTCTAAGTAGCTTAAGATTTGCCGGTTAATTGATTTCTCCATTAGTTTAGAAAGAGTAGAAGTAATTGCAATGGGACGATAATTGGATGGGAGGAATTTGTCAATCTTTTTAGGAACTGGCTGGATATGAGCAAATTTCCAAGCAGAAGGAAAAACACCTTTGGAATAACAAAGTGAAAAAAAAGGCGGCAAAGAATAGGAGTAAGTTCAAGAGCACAATTTTTGAGAACAAGTGGAGAAATACCATCGGGACCTGGAGCTTTCTTAGCGTCAAGATTTTTCAAAATCCTTCTGACATCCTTTTGACGGAAGACCACAGGAGGCATTGAATGGAGCGTGTTGGGAATGGTGGGAGGTGTTTTACCAAGATCATTAATATATGAGTTGGAAAAAAATGGGATGTTAGCAGGGCAACTTTATCCTTGGCTGAAGTGATAACAGAACCATCTGGTTTGGACAGAGGTAGGAGCAGAGATGGGTAAAAGTTGCGGCAAATAGCTTTGGCAAGGGACCAGAATGCTCGACTACCATTAGGGCAAGGAGCACGTTTTCTACTCTTAGCCTGTTCAAACTCTAGTTTGGACTGATTAATAACTGCTTTACAATTGCTGCGAGCTTTGGTGTAGGCAGAAAATGAAACTGAAGAATTATAAACAAGCCAAATACTATATGCAACATTCTCCTCTTGAACATCCTTAGCACATTTATTGGAAACCAAGGTTTAGATAAAGGACAAGATTTTAAAGTGGAGTGTGGGATAAAGGATTCCATTCCTGCAAGAATAATTTCACTGACACGACCTGAGCAAACCTTGACATCGGAAGTTTTGAAACAGTAATCCGACCAAGGAAAAGAAGAAAATAAATCTCGGAGGTCATCCCATTTTGTATTCTTGTAATGCCAAAGAACACGAGGTTGGGACTAGCCATGAGATAAAGGCTCCATTGGAAAAGAGATAATCACCAAGTTGTGATCTGAAGTGCCTAAAGGACCTCTCACTTCGACCGTTTACTTAGCAGGGTTGTTTGTGAGAAAAAGATCAAGCCTGTTGGCTGTATGATTAGGATTATCCGGTATTCTTGTAGCTAAATGAACAATCTGTGCAATGTCATTAGTAATTGCAAAAGCCTCAGCATCTCGACCAGCTGGGTCGGTGTGACTAGAAAACGGAAGCCAGCTGGAGTTGTGAACATTAAAATCACCAAGAAAAATTATCTCACTGTTAGGGAAGTTGGACTGGAGAAGGTCAAGTTGCAAAGAAAGGAAGTCAAAAAGCTCCAAGTGATTAGTGGAGTTGGGAGAACGGTAGAGACAACAGATGAATTTGACACAATGAGGTAGAGAGATTTTAAGCCAGAGAAGATCAAAGAGAGGAGATTCCAAATTGCTAAGTCTCTGACAGGTAATATCAGAATGGACATATGAACAAGTACCACCTTGGAGGCGAGAGGAATCATATAGCGAATAATTTGGGCATCTGAGATGAGCAGTAGATGAATCAACCGATAACAAATTCTGTCAGAAAAAGTACATGGGGTTTGGTAGACTGCAATTGGAAATGGACATCGTTGAGATTAGAATTGAGACCACGTATATTTGTGAAAAGAATTAGGAAGTCCTTGGGAGGTTTAGATCTTTTCGCAGATAAGCTTGCTCTATTAGTTTGAAAATTTATGGTGCATTCAATAGTAAGAAAAAGTGAGTGGGACATGTTGTATGAAGTAATGAAATTTTTGGATATTGCGTACACATGGTAAGAATATACTCAGATCCTTGACATAACGTTGCCTCGACAATGCTTCCCACATACACATACTCGGACTCCCTCCAATCACTATCTGGAAGAGTAGAGGTAGCAAGATTATACACTAGCTGATACGGAAGCGTCCTAGTGAGTTACCAATAAAGTGTAAAGTGTGTTTAGGGTCAAACGGCACCTGGGTTTCCCCCCATCTCCGCGTAGTTTACATTGTGGTGTGAAACAGTTCACTGTAAAGGCCAGAGATTTAAAAGTATATGGATCTTGAGGTGTGTGATGTCGTGTGCCGTTGTTCTTCTGGCCATTTAGCCGCCAGACCCCTGCCGAGGCCCGACGTTGCCCACAATTCGCCCCGTGGAAGCAGACCAGGTACCCAGTTTACTCTGGCAGGTTCTGCTACCTAGTTTCGTGAGATTTCAGTGACTAGGGCCTTAAAAAAAAAAAAAAAAGAAAACGTTTGCGTGGGTTGATCGCCAGATTGAAAGACCGAAATGTGAGCGAACGTAATTTGGAACTATTAAATTTTGACCTGTGGGGTATACGCTGGCGAGCAGATAGAGAGAGAGGGAGAGGAGACTGAAGACTGGGGGGGGGGGAGAAAGACAGAAGAAATGGGATCAATAGAGAAGACGACCCCATTAAAAGTCAATGGGACATGCCCATGCCCCATCAGAAGAAAATCGGGGTTGGCCAGTAGGGGAGGAGGCAGGAGGGGCAGCCTTTTGCCTCCTCCCCTACCGCCGAGGGAGAGAGATCGGTCCAATAAAGTGTAAAGTGTCTTTATGGTCAAGCGGCATCAGTGGTGCCCCCCATCTCCGCGTAGTTTACATTGTGGTGTGATACAGTTCACTGTAAAGGCCACAGATTTAAAAGTATATGGATCTTGAGGTGTGTGATGTTGTGTACCGTTGTTCCTCTGGCCATTTAGCCGTCAGACCCCAGCTGAGGCCCGACGTTGCCCACACTTCGCCCCGTGGAGGCAGACCAGGTATACTAGTATTACAGTTCTTTACTCTGGCAGGCCCTGCCACCTAGTTTCCTGAGATTTCAGTGGCAAGGACCTTAAAAAAAAAAAAAAAAAACGTTTGCGTGGGTTGATCGCTAGATTGAAAGACCGAAATGTGAGCGAAATTAATTTGGAGCTATTAAATTTTGACCTGTGGGACATACGCTGGCGAGCAGGTAGAGAGGGAGAGGAGACTGGGAGGAGAAAGACAGAAGAAATGGGGTAAATAGAGGAGGCGACCCCATTATAAGTCAGTGGGGCATGCCCATGCCCCACCAGGAGGAAATCTGGGTTGGCGAGTAGGAAGGAGGGGTAACCTGTCTCCTCCCCTACCACTGAGGGAGGGGGAAAGAAAGATGGGTCCAGCAAGAGCGCCGGCACCGATTGCCACTATGGCTGGCATATGCAGAAAGCTCTGCGGTCTCATTGGGCTGGTTGGAATTCAGCTGAATTCCAAGTCACTCATGAGGCTGTGTCCCGTCGGGAGGAGGTCCACATATCCGGTGTGCACTTTTCGTGCACTTTTGAAAGAAAAAGAATAGCCACAAAGCTCCACGAGCTATGGCAAACAAAGTGGGAGCAGGAAACCAGAGGTCTGGTCACCAAACGGTTTCTGCCACTGGTGTCAATGGTCAGCCCAAAGCCACCTAAGTGGTATGCCCCTGGACTTTTTACATCATTTATATTGACAGGGCACGGCTCCCTAAAGGCGAAACTAACCTCCTTAGGCCTGACCGATGACCCAAACTGCACCTGTGGCGAAAGTGAAGACTGGGCACACATTCTCTATGAATGTATAATATATGACATCCCCAGAACAGAGCTAATAGCACAGATTGGTCCCCTTCCCAGGGGAGAAGAACATCTCTTCATCATAGAAGAGCAAAATTATAAAGCTTTTACATCTTTCACACAGAAAGTTTTCGAAATGCGCAGAGCAATGCAAAGAATGGCAATTCAGCCCCCCAGCAATTAAACAATAATCAATAGTAAAATTGCCCAAGTTTCCCACCACGCCCAGATGATGACTTAAAAACTGTTAGGGTAGCAGAATTCTGCACCCTGACAGAAACTTGACATAACAAAACTCCCCATGACTACCATGCCATGTGTAGGAACCTGGGGCCCCAAACCAGTGTAGGGGAGGGGGATGGGAATGCATGCAGAGAAAGTGAATGGGAATGAGCAGATGAGCAAATGTAATTGGCCAAAAGAATACAAAGTTAAAAATAACTTACATTACTTTATATATACTGTACCAACAAACATTTACAAACCACATAAACACTATCACTGCATTCTCTCCTGGCCTGCAAAAAAAAAAAAAAAAAAAAAATATATATATATATATATATATAAAAAAAAAAAAAAATTATAAAATAAGAAAAAAGTATAAAAAAAAATAAATAAATAAAAAAATAAGAAAAAAAGTATAGTAAAAAAAAAAAAAAAAAAATATAAAATAAGAAAAAAGTATAAAAAAAAAAAAAAAAAAAGAATGCAAGTAGAGTGAGAATGCACATTACGAATGAAGTAAATGTGTGTGTCCCCCCCCCCTTCACCTGGTAGGTTCCCCACTGCCAGCTAACATATCCCACCCCCAGAGCGGGATGGGCAGCTGGACCTTCATATCGGATTCGACACTCCTTGGACATGACACCGACGAAGACATTCTGCGGCTTTGCTGCCAACACGCCATTGGCGATCCGAACTGGGTACTCTAACCTGGTTCCCTTTAAAACCCCATCCCCAGGCAGGGAATGGAGGAGACGGATCTCTGTCTCCTCTCCTCCCTGCCTACCCCCCATATTTCGCCTGGTGGGGCTCGTCTCCACTGACCTCTTTGGGGATGTCTACTCTATCCGTCCCTATTCTTCTATCTGTTTCCTCCCCAGTCTTCAATCTCCCCCCCCCCCTCTCTCTCTCTCTCTCTCTCTCACTAAATCGACCTAGTACACCCCTTAACAATGCCGCCAAATTATAACCAACGTCTAAATTCTACCGGTTTTGTGCAAATCTCTAAGATATCTAACACTATCAGCTTTTATCTAGCGTTACATGTCTAAATTTAATAACATCAAAATTTTGCCCCACCTATTTGGCCTTTAACACATCTCTTTAGTGTTCAACCCTAACCAGCGATTTCCTAACAGCAATCCCATTAAGCATTAATGTCAAATGCATAAAATTTTTTTTTTTTTTTTTTTAAATAGGCCCTAGCCACTGAAATCCCAGGAAACTAGGTGGCAGGACCTGCCAGAGCAAATTGTTGTGATACTGGATACACCCGGCTAGCCTCCACGTGGCAGGGTATGGGCAACGTCGGGCCCCACTAGGGGCCTGGCGGCCAATTAGCCGGATAAACAATGGGCACAACATATCACACTGCACAGACACGACCCACACACTTTCAAGTCTCTGGCTTGACAGTGTACTGTCCTCGATACAGTGAAACACACGCGGAGATGGGAGAAATCCCAGGTGCCGTCTGACACGAACATACCTTACCTTGTGCACTTTTCGTGGGTTATGTCCGGTTCGTGTGATCATCTTATCATGTTTTTTTTCATTTCCCTTTTCCCCCCTTTTCCCTTCTTCCTCCTTCTTTCTTCCTTTTCCTTTCTTTCCTGAGGCAGTTAGTTGTTGGTTTGTACTGTTTGCTCTCATAGGTTATTCATTTCATGGTTGTTGCTGTTGTGGTGGTGGATGCGGGAGAGTCCGCCTTCTTGTGAAGAGGTCTTGCGCATATTGAGTGAAGGCACTATAAGTATCTTTTTCAGTTAGTATCAGATATTCCTGGTCTCTTAGCATTATTTGGGTGGTGGTTATAAATCGGCAGCGGAGATCCTCGTACAGTGGGCAGTCGTACAGGGATATTCAGGGATATTCATGTGTTGTTGTGGCGGATCCCAGGGTTTCCCCCATAAGCCGCTATTGTACTTCTTGTGTTGAAGCTTATGCCAAGACCGGCCAATTGTATGTAGTGTGTTGGACGTGTAAGTGTTATGATGTGTTCTGTTGTTATGTTATCGGCCGGTACCTGGCTCTTAGCAGGTAAGAAGCAGTAACACCTGGTCACTACGTCTCACCCCCCATCCCCGCCACGTGGAGGCGGCCAGGATCAATTATCTCCTGCTGGGCAAGCCCAGGGCATAACACCTGAGAGTGCCCGAAAAAGAGAATGAAGTGGAAAAAGAGGAATACAGAGGGAGAAGTTTGGGATCTGGGGAGGTAAATAGATAGAATAGAGGAGAATCAACAGAGGGACTCTCCAATAGTTAGAAGTGAGAAGAAGTTAAGCAAGAATAAAGTAGGGAGAAGTGGACTAACTTCTCTAACCATGGAGACCTATCTCATGGTAAATCCCATCCTAGGAACTATGATCAGCAAAACATCTTAATTTACAGTTTGCCTAACCCCTTGTAGGCAGAACGTCTTCAGTTGTTGAAGAAATAATTGATCTTCTAACAAAAAACACAGTGAAAGCAAATCCACGAATTCTGAAAAGCTCCACAGAAAGACACTATGTGCAATATGTACAATATCCTCTTCTTCAGGAACACAGCAGAATATACACTATGTACAGATTCGTCCAATGTAATGCCAGGGTAATGCCATAACCTGGCCCAATAAATAAAATGTTTCAGGGTTAACGCAAAAGTAATATACATGTCCAAATCCTAGATGAGATCACATTAGGCAGGGTTCAAAATTATGTTTTAAAAAGTTCTTGCCTAAATACAAGCTGTAAGAGAGCCCAAAAGTCTAAGACAATCATCCAAGATAGTTGATAACAGAGTTACTAGGAAAAGTCTGTAATATGAAAAGTCACAGTGGTCACATGTCACTCACAAAGAAATATTAATTCCAAAAACTATGAAACGCTAAAGGCCAAATAATATCTCGATGAGTAGAGCAAAATTCCTTATACAATAAATACCTATTCTGCTGAAAACAGTTCCACATCAAGAACAAGTCTATTATAAAATCCAGGAAAGTATAGTGTAGCACTTAATGATACTAATCAGTTGCAGATATAGAATCCAATCAAAAATGAGAGATATTTCTTTCCTAATCCAATAAAGGATCCAAGAAATCGCAGGAACAGTAAAACTAGGACCTAATTTCGGTTCTTCTTTTAAATGCACGAGAAGCAAACACATTCATAGCATTAAAAGCTGTCTGGGACTCAACCAGAATTTTATTGTTGCTGGAGTCCAAGTTAGGAACTACACTAAGTAGGTCACGTCGAAGATCGTTATAATAATGACATTGATGAAGAATATGGTTAACAGTTTCTTCCTGGCCACACAAACAAGATGTTGTTGGTGAAAGTCCCAGTTTGTGAAGTTTAGTATTTATACTTCCGTGGCCAGTTAATATAAACATACCATATAAGCCCGGCGAAAACCACTTTAACTCCTCCTTTTTAATTTCCCTTGCTACAGGCAGAAAGTCCCTTGTGACTGCACCAATATCAGATGAAGACCACTCCTGCTGCCATTTTGCAATAAAAATTTGCCTTAATCTTGTCTTCTCAGTCTTAATGGGAGCACTTAGATCTAATTGGATGTTATCATAGGTCAATGGTATTTTCTTCAAAAGGTGATACTTAAGGTAGCGGTACTGAACTTCAAAATGGACAGGTAGTTTCCCAAGCAAAACCTGAAGAGCCATCGTGGAGGTAGTTCGACAAGCTCTTGACATGGTTAGGAGGGCAGCCCTCTGTGCTTGTAACAGTTGCTTTACTACAGCAACTTTATTAGCTCTAAAGCCCCATGCACCAGCTCCATAAGAAATTATCGACAAAAACACACAATTATAGTGAAGTCGTAAGGTTTGACCTCTAAGACCCCAGTCTTGTCTTGTTATCTGTTTAATTCGGCTCAGGAACAATTTAGCCTTTTCTTTCACATACTGAACATGTGGTAGGAAACTGAGAGCATCATCAATATAAATGCCTAGGTATTTGGTCTTCGATAGGTACTTAATGGTTTGTTCCCTATATTTAATAACTGGAGGTCTTCCATGGTCAAGCTTTCCCTTAAGCAACATCTGAGACGTTTTTGCAATTGAAACCTGCAATTTATGTGTTGAAGACCAGTTGGAGAGTTCTAACAGCACAGCATTTGCTGATTCTTCAAGGCTTTTCCTAGAATTACCCTGGATTAATATTGTAAGATCGTCAGCGTATGCGATCATATGAATAGCTGGAAAACTCTTAACCAACCAGGAATCAAAAACCAGATTCCAACACAAGGGACCAAGTATTGACCCCTGTGGACATCCTCTTGTAACTCTGCGAGAGACCTCCTCCAGTCCAGATTTGACAGAAATGGTACGATCAGAAAAATAGCTCTTTAAAAGCTTATATATATTTATGGACACTTCGGCCTCCCGGAACCTCGCCAGGGCACTTTGCCACCAAAGGGTGTCAAAGGCCCCTTTGAAGTCCACAAAGAGGCCGAGCAAATACTTGGAATCTGTATCAGCCTGAATATCTAGAAGTCTAACTAATGCATTTTCTGTCCCTCGTCCTTTGGTGTACCCATACTGGTCTCCAGAAGCAAGTCTTTTGTCGGCATATGCTGCAATTAATCTGCTGGCAACAACCTTCTCTAGCGCCTTTCCCAGAACTGGGAGAAGGGCTATAGGCCTATATGATGATGGATCCTCAGCCGGTTTTTTGGGATTCTTAAGCAAGATTTTGAGCAAAGCTCTTTTCCACACTCTAGGGAATTCACCACTTCGTAGGCATGAATTAAACAAAATTAATATTGAAGCTGGTACAATTTTCCAGACTCTTTTAACAACATCAACTTCAATTTTATCATACCCAGGGGATTTACCTGAGCGCATGGATTTTATTGCGCATTCGACCTCTTCCAGAGAGAATGGAGGTTCTTCAGTCAATCCTGTGTAGTTAGAATTTAAATGTACGATGTCAATTTGTTCCGGTGACATATTAGTATCAGAATCTTGATGTATAATTACGTCTAATATTCTATCTATAGTAGAAGACCAAGATAGGGTACTTTGACCTTCTGCTGTTGTGACAGAAGTGAAAATCTCCCCTGGTGGAATCTTTTTGGTCACAAGCTTGTAAATAAGTCCCCAGGGATCACTATTTCCCTGGGTGCTAATTAAACTCTCCCAAGAAGTCCTTTTTTGTTTGCGAATCTCATTATGATAATTTCGTCTTGCTTGTTTGTATCTACTTTGTAAAACCGTCAATTCAAGTACCGTACGCGATGGATTTCTCTTCGCCCTCTGGAATTCACGTCTAGTCCTTCTAGTAAGCTGTTTTAAATCAGTTAATGTAGAAGACCACCAAGGAACGTGATATGGTTTGCGCTTTCTAAATTTCATTGAGGCTTCACAAGCCTGTATAATAGTGTTCTGTATAAATTCAACTTGATTATCCAAAGGAAGAGATTCCATAATACCCATCTGCTCAGGAGTAAACATTTCTTTTATTACCTTGTCAAAGACCTGCCACTTTGCAGACCTAGTGTGAAAACGAGGCACATCAAAAGGATCCGATCTAGAACGAGAAACAATATCTGTCATAGTAAACTTGATAACATTATGGTCACTTGTTACCCAATCAGTTTTAACCTGCCAATCCGAGATCCTTTGGGCCAAAGACAGTGTTGCCAAGGAGACATCTATAAATGATTGTCCACGTGTGGAAACAAAAGTCGGTGGATGTCCATGTGTGTTAAGAATTTTTAGACGATGTGTCATAATTACTTCCTCTAAAAGTTCCCCTTTTTCATTTGTTTGTTGAGCATTCCACAGTGTCGAATGGGCATTAGCATCCATTAACAGGAATATTTGTTCATTCTGTAAAGCTCTCACGGCGGAATCAATATAGTTCACAAATGGTTGAATAGAATCATTATGTTGGGCACATTGACAATAAATCGAGATAATATAAAATTTCCCGAACCAGCCTTCAATGCAGGCACAGACTGCGTGTGCAGAGCAAAGACTTGAAATCCGAGTAACAGTTAAATTAGGGTCAGCAATGACAATAGCTGCCCAAATTCTCCTTCTTGCATTTCCGCCAGTACCAGTAATGTCTGGGTCAGATTGTAAGACTCTAAATCGCATAGGTAAACCTTTTACTAATCCCTTATAGGAGTAAGGTTCCTGTAGGGCCATGATATGAATAGAGTGATCAAGAACGGTTGTGGTGAGGTCATGCATAACTGCAATCGCACGTTGACAGTTAAGTTGGAGAAAATTTAATTGTTTTAAATTTGTACTGCTTGTGTTGGAACTGATTGGAGGTGTATTATTCATAACTAGTTTTAGATCTGATAATTTCCAGCGCCTTTAAATATTCTTGGCATTTAGCATCTTTGTATGAATGAGCATAGTTCTTTTTTCTCCGCTTACAGTTCGGACATTCAGGGGGTTTGTCTTTATTCTGGCAATCTGCAATATTATGACCTGAACAACCGCAGTGACCACATGTTTGAGCTTCTTGAGTACACGTCCTAACTGAATGGCCGTAGCCAAGGCATTTAAAGCATCGTGGTACTATAGTATAGTCCTTAACCGTGTGCGATGTCCACCCTATGTAAACTCTATGAGTTAAAAGCAAAGCTTTCCTAATATCACTGGAAACCTCGAATATCCAATTTACCGTTGACCGATTTGGTTTGGGACGTGTTGAAAACCTAGGTTTTACTTGCGCCTGTACCTCCTCTGAGGTAAATCGATAATCCTTTAGATTTTTGTGAAATAAATCATCTAATATATCTTCAGTTTTAACCTCCTTGTGTATGTCGTACATCAAGTGCCCCCATGTCTCGCGTAGTCCGCAGTGGTATAGAGGGGTATCACTCAATCCGAATCCATGGAGTTGTTCTCTTATGGCGCCATGGCCGGTCAACAGGTAGGTGGCGAGAAGTCCAGGAGAAAGCCAAGGTGGATAGTTTGGGTACACCAGTTGTAAATCAGGAATAAATTTTTTAGTTATTTCACCTTTGGTTGATGTCTGCCAGCGGGTTTGCCAGCTCTGGTTGAGATGTGCGAGGAGACGTTTGCGTTCCAATTTGTGGTAAGTTTCAGGGTCCAAAGTGAAGTTCAGATGGTTAGCCTCACGTCCCTTGGAGAGTTGATATATTAGGCCGCGGAAGACTATTTCAAGGTCTAGGGGAAGAGTCCCTGTCAGGGCCTGGAGGGCGTGTGTGCTTACAGTATTGCAGGCTCTTGTTATTATAAGTAATATATTTTATATTTATATTTTTATTTATTCTATTTTTATTATTTTATTTTTATTTATTTACTTTATTTATTTTTATTTTTATTTATTTATTTATTATTATTATTTTTTATTTATTTTTTATTTTTTTATTTGTTTATTTATTTATTTTTATTATTTTATTTTTATTTATTTACTTTATTTATTTTTATTTTTATTTATTTATTTTTATTTTTTAAATTTTATTTATTTATTTTATTTATTTATTTATTATTATTATTTTTTATTTATTTTTTATTTATTTTTTATTTTTTTTATTTGTTTATTTATTTATTATTATTATTTTTTATTTTTATTTTTTTATTTTTATTTTTTATTTTTATTTTTTTATTTTTATTTTTTAAATTTTATTTATTTATTTTATTTATTTATTTATTATTATTTTTTTATTATTATTTTAATTTTTCTCCTTGTCTCCCCATGTTGTAGGTGATTTTAAGGGGCATAGGCATGCCCCACTTAAAATGGGGGATCACCTTCCTATCCGACCCCCTCTTCTTCCCATTTAATCCCCCCGTCTACACCCTCCCTTCCATTACTTTCTCTTGTGCAGCGATTGCCCCACATGTCCAAATTTAAATCACATCAAATTTTGCCCGACCTTTTAGGCTCTCTAGAAATAGTTCCTTCAGCGTAGAACCCCACGCAGCGCTTTCTAAATGCAATTTTACTTAAACCGATAACTCCAACCTTTATTTTAGGTCCTAGTCACCGAAATCCCAGGAAAGTAAGTGGCAGGACCTGCCAGAGTAATTAGTCTCTTGGTACACCCGGCCGGCGTCCCCGTCGCTAGGTCTGGTAACGCCGGGTCCCACTGGGGGCACGGCGGCCAACAGGCCGGATGAATAATGGGCACAACAAACTACATACCACATGACCCATACATTATTTTTAAACCTCTAGCATCGACAGGGTACTGTCACTCGATACATAGAACATACGCGGAGATGGGAGAAATCCCCGGAGCCGTCAGGCCCTCAACATACCTATAAGTAATATATACCGTTGCGTGGTGTCCAGTTTTCTTCTGTTGACGGCCGAGGTAGCCTTCCGGTACCACACACCAGCGGCATACGTTATGGCAGGTAGGAATACGGCTTTATAGAATAGCTTGAGGGCTCTCCTCCGCAGGCCCCAATCCTTGCGGGAGACCCTCATGAACAGAGCAGAGTATCTTCTGATCTTTTCTGTATGTAGGTCAGATGAGGGGTGAATGAGAGGTTATTATCTAGGACAACCTCGAGGTGTTTTAGTTCCTTTGTCAGCTTAATTGCAGTTCCTTGGATGCGGATTTGTGGTGGTCTACTGATGTCCAGGTTACCTTTTAACAGTACTGAGCTGGTCTTGGTTGAGGATATGTGGAGATTGTTTTCGTCGGTCCACTTCTGTAGGGTGTCAATGGCACGAGCAGCAGAAGTTTCAAGCCTGACTCTGCTGACCTCTCGCAGTACCAGGGTCAGGTCGTCCGCGTATGCCTGAGTTGCCACACGACCTAGGTCTAGATTTAGAAAACCGTCGAGAACCATGTTCCAGAAGAGCGGACCCAAGACTGAGCCCTGTGGGTAGCCTCTGAAGATCTGTCTGGAAATAGAATGATATGGAGTTTCTACAACAACCATTCTGTTATCAAAATGTTTTGACGCATTGGTATAGGTTGGCCGGGATTTTGGCCTTCCGGAGCCTGCCGAGGACGCTTGGTCACCACAGGGTGTCAAATGCCCGGCAAAATCTATTGCGATTACAAGTAGATATTTATGGTTTGTTGTTTCAGCAGCTCTGGTAATGTTTTCCAGGGCATCCAGAGTGGAGCAGCCCCTCTTAAAGCCAAATTGATTCTGTGATTGAGCCTGCAGCCATGTAGCAAATTTCGATTCTAACTTTGAGGAGGTGTTCAAAGAGTTTACTTAGTACAGAGAGAAGGGCTATTGGTCGGTATGACTCCGGAAGGTCTTGTTGCTTGTTTGGACTTTTCAGGATTAAGCGCAATTTGGCAGTCCTCCAAGCTTGTGGAAAGCATCCCTCATTAAGGCAGTGATTAAAGAGGGTGAGTATTACCTCTGGAATTGTCTCGATGGTCTTCTTGACGATTTCAGGCTCCAGTAAGTCGATACCCGGTGATTTCTTGTTGTGCAGTTTTGCTGCAGCAGTATGAAGTTCGGTGATGGTCAGTGGTTCTTCCTTATTGGTGGTAGTAAAGGTATCATTGTCTTGACGTAATTTTTGCTGTTCTGGTGTAGCGGGAGTAATATGTCCAGGATGTTGTTGATATTATCCTGCCAGGCCTTGCTATAAGTGCCTAGCGGCGTCTTTGTTGCAGGGATGACTTCTCCCCTTGGGAGTTTGTTTGTCGTTATTCTGTAGACAACCCCCCAGGGGTGCTCGTTTCCGGTTGTAGAAACTAGTTGCTCCCATGAGCGCTGTTTCCTGAGTCGGATTAGAGCCGTGTACTCATTTCTTAAGGTGCGATAGTGGTCGCGGAGTTGGTCTATTTCTGCTGCTGGCCAGGAAAGTCGTGCTCTCTGGAATAGTCTTCTCCTTGTGTTCACCTCGCGTCTGAGCTGTTGTAGTTCCGGGGACCACCAGGGGACGGCCCCTGGACTTAGTATTAGTATTAATAACGTCCGCATGGTGCAAGAAAGCCTATGGCTTATGCTGCACCAGCCAAAAAAAAAAAAAAAAAATTCGAACAAAACAATGATAAAAACAAAAAATAAATAAATAAATAACTAAATAATAATAATTAATAAATAAAAAAAAAATAAAATAAAATAAAGTATAAATAAAAAGGAAATTAAACCTATCATCCTATGCGCTTCCCTTACCCGAAAGTACTATCCAGATGACCTTTGAATTTCCCCAAACTGTCGGCCTCTACCACCCATGAAGGCAACTTATTCCACTAATTTATAACTCGCTGGCTGAAATAAAACTTCCTGCAGTCCAATCTAAACATTTTCCCCCGTAACTTGAATTTATGTCCCCTAGTTCTAGCATCATTTGTAATCTTGAAAATTTTGTCCTCATTCATTTTACTGATGCCTCTCAGAGCCTTAAACACCTCAATCAAATCTCCCCTAAGGTGTCTAGTTTCCAAACTCTGCAACCCACATATTCGAAGTCTTTCTTCATAAGGACGCCCTTTTGCCGATCTCACCAGGCGATTTACCCCTCTTTGCACCCTTTCAAGAACCTCGATGTCTTTCTTTAGGTGCGGTCTCCATACTTGAACAGAGTATTCCAAGTGTGGTCTAACATGTCTTATATAATGGGATTATCACGTCCCTATCTCTACTTGCAAAAGTTCGGTAGATCATCGATAGGACACCATGGGCCTTCCTTGCAACCTGTTTACAATGCTCAGAGAATTTCATGTCTGACCGTATCGTAACACCCAAGTCCCTTTCCTCCGGTACTGGGTTTAGTTGAACTCCACCAAGTGAATAAGTTTTTTTGGGATTACTGTTTCCCACTTTGTTGGATTAAAGCACAGCTGCCATTTTTCTGACCATTCTTGAAGTCTATCTAGGTCTCTCTGAAGAAGCTCAGCTTGACAGTGATCATTAACTACTCTACCAATTTTAACATCATCTGCAAATTTAGACATCACGCCCTCTATCCCTTCATCAATGTCGTTTATGAAAATTAAAAACAACAGTGGTCCTAATACTGATCCTTGGGGACCCCACTTCTTACATCAACCCAATCTGAGGAATCTGAGTTGGGTTTTTCCTTTTAATTGAGCAGTTTGCAGCGGCAGTGATGAGATCCACAACGGCGGTTTGGTGCTGGTCCGGGCTCAGCCCCTCTATTTGGCAGGTTTGTGCTGCTTCTCTTAAGGTAGTCTGGAAGAGAGACCAGTCTGCCTTCTGTATGGCATATCTATGTTGGGTTTGTCGGGTTGGTTGTTGTCTGTCTATGGTGCGTTGAAGCGTGAGGGTTATGACCCTGTGGTCCGATGTGGTCCAGCTTTCCCTGACCATCCATCCCGAGAGGTGACCAGCCAGAGACCTTGAGGCGAGTGTAAATCGATTGTGGCTTCCCACATTGTGCTGGAAAAGGTGGTGGGGTTATTTGGCTGATTGAGTATAGTGAAGGTACTGTTTGCCAGGAACTCCTCTAGGTGTTGTCCATTTGTGGCGCTGTGATGCCCTCGGGTTTGGCTGAACCACGCCGGGGATCGACAGTTCACATCCGCTCCCACGACGATCCTGACATTCTGGAATTCCGTGAGTAAACTCTGCAGGTACCTGGTAGCTGGGAGGATATCTTCCCCTGGACGGCAGTACACGGGGAGATATCCTCCCCCTGTACAGTGTAAGTAGGATGTCGAGGTTCTGTTCATTCGCTTTCTTGGTGAGTTGTCCAGCCACGGCCTTAGATCGCTGTGCGTTTAGCTGTGCGAAGTTTACCCTGTCTAGGTTAAAAGGTCTAAGGCGTGCGTCCATAATCAATCCTCATTTGGTATGCACCCTTAGCTTTGATGTAGACGGGACACTGATTGTCCCTGAGTGAGTGGTCCGCTGGCATCTTCTGTGATTTACAGTTTACACAGGTGGGCGGATCATCTTTTTTAGGGCAGGTGCCAAATTCATGGCCCTTCTCTGCACAGTGCCCGCAAGTAGGCTCTGTCTGGGCACAGGTGTGCGTCGTATGGCCAAATCGACAGCAACGGAAGCATTTGGGAACAGACACATGCTCTTTGAAGCGATGGCTGCCCCAATGTATGAAAACCCTGGTTGTTTGTGCAATCGTTTTCCATGCCTCTGGTGTAAGTTCAACCACCCAATTTGTGTGGTCTCCTGTCCTGGATTTTGTTTGGAATTTTGGTGTGATTAGTGTCGTTGGTTCCACGTTTGGGTACTCATGCTGAAGGTTAATGAAATATAGTTCCTTCTGCAGAGCTTCTGGTGTTAGATCCTTGCTGGTGTTAAAAATGACTATACTGGGGCCCTTTTTCTTGTGAGACGCTGCCTCTAAACCAAGTGTCTGGATCCTTGGGTTGTTGAGGATTTCGTTTGCGTCTTCCGTCGTCTGCGTTTCAATGATGACACCTGTATTCCTTATTTTTCGGACAGATTTGATTTTTGTAGTCTTTAGATCCTTTGAGAGGTTCTTCATAATGATTTGTTTCACCTCTTCACTAGTCTGGTGTTGTGCTGTTGAGGTCGGTTTTAATATTACTAGGTGTGGAGTCGGCAGGAGCGTTTTGCGTTTTGTAGTAGTTGCCACACGTGGCAGTTGAAGAGAGGTATCTGGAGCAGTGGTCCTCAGCGCTTGTGCATATGTGGGTGCACGCTGTGGCATTTGTTTTGCCCCACATTCAGCGTAGGCTTTCAGTTTAGCCTTGGCCCTTTCGCTTCGACAAGGAGTGCATTAAGTTGGTTCCACAGGGTTATTATTTGAGCCCTTAGTGCAGTGGTGACTCTGTTTGTTTGCTCTTTAAAGAGGAATTCTAGAGCAGTTTTCAGGAACAGGGATTTTTCATGCATTGTACCCTCGGGTAAGGTAGGATCCAGGAAGGTTTCCTGTGTCTTGTCCTGTGTCCTGTCGTCGCTAGTCTCCTTTGTCGTAATCGCTGTGAGATTTTCCTGCGTTTCCCTTATCTCCGTCTGGGAACGGGTTTCTATCTCAAATTTTGGTATCGAGCCTTTTTTATTTTTCTTCTTACCCGTTTGGGGGGTCCCGGAACGGGGATCCATCCCTTCGTTCTGTTGGTTTGTGATGATTATGCATTCTTCGCCTTGGTTTCCCTAAGAGGGTCTCTGCTTTTGTCCATATTCCTCTCCATATCACTATTTCCGGATGACCGAGATTCGTAGGTTTATCGGGATTTCCTTTCTACTATCAAGAAGCACTGTGCGCGTTATGAAAAATGAAATCAGCCACCAGTGCGTAGCACAAAAAAGAATTTGAGTTGTGAGCCTTTAAGTCATTGGGCTATCCCCCCTCAGTCACTTGTGGGGTAGGAAATAGCCGGGTGTAAAAATAGACCTAGAACAACGGGACTACTTCCCTGTGGGGTTTCTGGGCGCGGCGAACACGATGGTGGTATTCAAAAGACAATAGAATCTACCCTAGAAATGTTCCGCCTTTACCATGATAAGTCTATGGCAGAGGGAGGGGTGCACACAAAAGTCATTATTTTGGGTAAAACTCGCTCACAGTTTAGTGGAAAATGTTGGGACACAAAAGTTGTCCAAGGTTACAAGCACCGTTGCACCTCCCAAGTCAAGAGCAAGGAAGAAGCGTGGCAACCGCTATATCGGTCGCCTCTCTATATTCCAGATGTCAGCCACATGGTGACCATGCAGTCTGACACAAAGAATAGAAATAGTGACGCTTCTAACCAGCCAACTCCCAACAAAGCACAGAAAGTTTTCTCACCTTGAGAGTCCACTAGAGTTGATGAAACACTGTGTATACTCTTGCTGTGAAAAACACTTTAAACTGAAATCTACGAGCGTGAAATAAACAACGTGTCTGGCAGCCATAATGACGATCGTGAAGGCAGCCATATTGACTCTGCGCATACGGGCTACATGCAGGCACAACGCTGTCATATGTAAGAATGAATTAAACTCGAATAAGTTCTTTAAATCCACACAGAATTTTACATAAAATCACCTGGTAGTTCAGTATCATTAGTTCTTCAAGTCCAGATCTTTTGCGAACAGTAAATCCATGTTTAATCGACACTAAAATCACTTATTAATCAGAGCACATAGAAACGTGACCGCTGAACAGTATCAACTCCAGCTCTACACGATCGGTCCAATAGGTTCGGTCCGGTGTACTAACTAGCGGCCGGCCTGCGAAACCGTTTTAGAGCTGTACCTTCTTAATGTAAGGAATATTGGATCTCGCCACGATGTTCATCATTACCTCAAAAGTCATCAATCATACTGCATGATGGACGAGATAGGGAAAGGTTCACCGGAACTTAGCTCTAGAGACTAAACATGGGTTCCACCACTTCAAGCCTCCAATAAGCAAAGTGGTGATTTTGCACCGGTTGATGAGAGTCATCTACTGCCTAGTACTGCCTGGTAACATAGAGGGGCGGCATTCCTCCATGTGGTGTTGGCGCCACACCTCGACCCCTGCTTACGTTGGTTCACACCTGGGTGGTCACCCACCATGTACTTGTACATGGAGGTTATACCCAGGATTACTAACAGTGCCACCATCGTGAAGGTGCAAGCAGAGGATTTGGCTGTCACAGACCGTCCGGACTTCGCCGCTATAGGGTCCACTTGATTTGAGTGTCACCCTAATATCAGTTCCATCAGCGTTTTAGACTCCCAGGTAGCAAGTACAGCTTGTCTGGCATATAAGAGAGAATGTTTGTGACAACCTCAAGGACCAAATGCTCTCAGCTTGCCATATAACCACAGCCTTAAGTTCGTTGTACAAGTAATACAAAAGAGATGTGGAGCCCAATTTTTTTCTTGTTCACCGATCTTGCAGCCGAAGTACAATGAATATGCAACTTTTGTGCCATTGTATAATTTCTTCCTTTGAGTTTTTGGGGTTAAGTGTCCAGAAACATAGCAGACGTTGTCTGGGTGATTAACGCAAGTTCCGTGCTTTGTTTTCTCTATTTTAACAAGGCATTAACCTAAAAACAGTAAAAGCAATTGGTAAATTTGAACAGAAGGTGAATTCTTGTAGCGTAGTTTAACATAAACTATATATTGAGAAGTTGAATGGTGTAATAAAATTAATAAAAATACTGATTTGTCTGGAAAAGTGCATCAAAATCAAAATATACTATATTGGAAGAACAGTAATGATGTACCTGCTTAACTTTTAGCCCAATAAACAACCCAACCAACGTTAATTAGTTTAAAAATTGTAATGATATTTTGAACAGTAATGATATCTTTGTACAGAATCCAGTTATCTGTCTATATCTCAAAACTGAGACGTGATAGTAAATTTTTATGATCGATTTTAAATTCTATACATAAAAACTTGTCCACAAACAACAATTGATTTGCTGGAGATAAGTCGTGTTAGGTAGTGTTATTATATTGGAAACTCTTTAATTGCAAGTATTGATACGTTCAAGAATTTAGGTGTCCTATTTGGATCTGACCTTCATCCCTCTTCCCACGTTGATCACGTAATATCTCACACTTCCAAACTTCTTGGATTAATCAAGCGTTCTCCCTCTTGTTTTTTAAAGAGGACAAAGTTATAATTCATCTCTTCAAGCAGCTTCCACTACCATTTTTGATTATTATTTGGACCCCACAACAGGAATATCTTTCTCACTCACAGATTTGAGAGAATTCAAATTAAATTCATTACATTCTTACGCTATCAAAATCACATTGCCTTTCACCGTCGAAATTATGGAGCTTTTTGTGGTGGCTTCAGAATCATTCCTCTTCACTCTAGACGACAACTCCAAGAGTCTCTGTTTGTCTACAATGTCATAAACTCTGTTATCGATTCTCCATCTCTTCTTGAACCTTTCACTATACCCCGTTTGAATTCTGGTTATAAAATTAATTTTTCTCACTGCCTGTCCGTCCCTCGTCCTCATCACGTACTTAGTAGTCCTCTGTTTGGTTTCCTCCAGGTAATGAATAAGTACAATATCGATTTTACTCTTAATCTTATCTTTATTCTCACTTTTATTTAGAGTCTGTGTGTGAGAAACGTGTATATATATATATATATATATATATATATATATAAATGGATCAATACCATCGCCCTTCACACCGCTACCAAGACAGTCACCATCACTCCGCGTTCCAGAGCATGGTGGACTCCCCAGCTCAACCAAAGTTTCCACTACAAACAATTACTACACGCCAAGTGGAAAGCTTCCGGCGATGTCCAAGAACGCATTTCATTCTCCAAAGCCAGGGCCGAATTCAACAGAAACAAATCAGCTGCAATCACGATAGGAGGGAGTATATGATGAGAGCCTTGTCGATCAATTCGGCCCTGGAAAGATTGTGCAAGGCTCAAGGGGTAGAATTTTTTTCAGCCTGGACTGTACTTGTTAACAGGAGAGATTGCTTCTACAGGGATGGGATACACTTAAATAGAAAGGGTGCAAGAATATTTGCTGATGCTATCGAGGCAGTGTTAGGTGGGTAGGAAAACTGCTAGCTTGGGGGGAGACAAAGACCAATAGATTGACAGTAGCCACTGGCAGAGGTGAAAGAGATTCTTGCACTGCTTCTATTAGAATGAGCAGAAGCCTGGAAAACAAGATGCATGGTATTTCAGAGACTGCTGGGAGCCATTGCGGTACAAGTAAACACATGGGTTGTGTTAGGGTAGCGAAGAATAGAAACAAGTGCATGTATACTTGCGTGTACACCAATGCTAGGAGTTTAGTAAATAAATTTGATGAATTTGAGGTATTGCTCAAAACATCAAAGGCAGATATTGTTGGGATATCAGAGACGTGGTGTCACACAGATATAAGGAATGCAGAACTGGAATTTGCGGAGTGCAACGTCTACAGAAAGGATAGACAGGATAGGAAGGGGGAAGGGGTTATGCTATTAGTTAAGAAACACATAAAAACCAAGGAAGTGAAGCCAGTCGACATCGCTGGACAGTGCAGTGTGGAGTCAGTTTGGTGTGACATAAACATTGGGAGATCAAAATTGAGAGTAGGAGTGTGCTATAGGTCTAATGACTCTGATGAGTATAATAAGGAACTGTACAGGGAAATAGAGTGGACCAGTAAATCAGAGAGTCTTATAATGGGAGATTTTAATTTCCCAGATATTGACTGGAATTTGGGGGCTGGTTTCTCACACACTAGCAAGGCTTTTGTGGATTTATTGAATGATTGTTTTCTACATCAGCATGTTTGGGAG
The DNA here is from genome assembly GCF_048544385.1 of Mastigoproctus giganteus. Lineage (NCBI taxonomy): Eukaryota > Metazoa > Arthropoda > Arachnida > Uropygi > Thelyphonidae > Mastigoproctus > Mastigoproctus giganteus. Next base: position 266,055,775 of record NC_143576.1, on the reverse strand, counting down.
ACGACTAGAGGGAGTAATACTCTTGATCTGATTATCAGTAGTGATTCTTCATGCATTAAGAACCTGCAGATAAAAGAACCACTAGGTGGCAGTGATCACAGTGTGCTGAAGTGGAATTGACTCAAAGAGGTAACCCCCCATCAGGGGTAAAGGGAGGGGTCTTTGCTTTCATAAAGGGGACTACGATGGACTGAGACAGTATTTAAATTCTATACAGTGGGACCAACTGATGATGTTACCAACAGCAAATTCAAAATGGGAAGCATTCAAAGAACTTATCTTGGAAGCTACTAGGCTTTACATACCAACTAAGAAATATTGGTCAAGGTTTAGGCCAAAATGGATGTCAGATGAACTAATGAGGTATATGGCAGAGAAGAAAAATGCATGGGATACATACAAATTAACACATGACACAGAAGCCTATGATAGATACAAGTTGATATGCAACCAAGTTACAAAGGAGGTTAGGCAGGCGAAGGCAGATTACGAGAAATCCTTGGCAAGGGATGCAAAGAAAAACAGCAAAGAGTTCTTTACTTATGTAAACTCTAGAAGGAAGGGGATGAATCAGATTGGTCCACTTGATATTGATGGGTCAAGTGTTGATGATCCTGCTCAGGTAGCCAACAAACTAAATGAATATTTTGCATCGACATTCACACATGAGGAGTTATTCAGCGAGGGGAATGCCAGAGGTGTATTCAACTCTGGCAGTAAGCTACAGAATCTTGAAATAACTGGGAGTAAAGTGGAGGAGAAACTGTTGAAGATAAACACAAGAAAGGCACCCGGGGTGGATGGGATCTATCCAGTTATACTAAAGGAGGCAGCAAAGGAAGTAAGCAAACCCTTAGCCATAATTATGAGAGCTTCCTTGGACTCAGGGGAGGTACCCATAGACTGGAAATGTGCAAATGTGACCCCAATTCACAAAGGAGGATCAAAGGCTGACACAAGTAATTATAGACCTGTGAGCTTAACTTCTGTTCCAGGAAAATTAATGGAGGCACTGGTTAAAGAAGCACTGCAGGATCATTTAGACAAGACTTCAGTTATAGCTCAGACACAGCATGGTTTTGTTAAGGGGAAGTCTTGCCTGACCAACTTGATTGGATACTATGATGCAGTCACAAAAGAACTGGATGCAGGGAATAACTTTGATATTATAAAGTTGGATCTTAGAAAGGCTTTTGATACTGTTGCACATGGAAGACTGCTACACAAATTGGAGCAGTGTGACATTGGAGGCAAATTGCTGCTATGGATAAAGGGGTGGTTGAGGGGGAGAAGACAGAGAGTGGTAATCAATGGACACTGCTCATCGTGGACTGATGTTATTAGTGGAGTCCCTCAGGGCTCAGTGTTGGGTCCATTATTGTTTTCTGTATTTATAAATGATATTGATGATGGTATATCCGGCTTAATGTCCAAGTTTGCAGACGATACAAAGGTTGGCAGGGTTGTCAAGGACACTACGGACACTATGCTGCTGCAACAGGATCTGGAAAGGTTGAGCAGATGGGCTGAGAGGTGGAAAATGAAGTTTAACATTGACAAATGTAAAGTACTACACATGGGAAACAGCAACCCCAGAGCAACGTATCAACTCTGTGGTACTGCACTGACAGTGGTGGGGAATGAAAGGGACTTAGGGGTGGTTGTGCAGGCAGATATGAAGTTCTCTGAGCAATGCAGACGGGCTGCAAGAGTAGCTCATGGAGTATTGTCAATGATATACAAGAATTTTTCCAGCAGGGATAAGGAGGTGATTATTCCATTGTATAAGGCGATGGTCAGGCCACACCTAGAGTACTGTATACAGGTCTGGAGGCCTCATTTCAAGAAGGATGTAGAGCTGCTGAAACGAGTACAGAGAAGGGCAACAAGATTAGTGAATGGAACAAAGGGGTGCTCTTACGAAGAAAGGCTTAAGTTTTGCAAATTACAGTGTCTGGAGACTAGGCACCAGCGAGGTGATCTGATAGAGGTGTATAAAGCCTTGAATGGTTTAAGCATGCTCAATGCTGATGGGATTCTTCCTCTAGCTCAGAAAAATCACCTGAGTGGGCATAAATTCAAATTGAGGAAAAACAGATGTAGGATAGACGTGCGGAAATTTGCCTTTAGCCAGTGGGTGGTTGGTTGGTGGAACAGACTTCCATCCTTTGTGGTGGAGGTTGATAGCCTAAATAAGTTTAAGGCTCAGCTGGACAGGTATTTTGAACGAACAGAGGGGTGAGTGGAAGTGGGCTTTTTTTTTTTTTTTTTGGCTGATGCTGCATAAGCTTGCTTTCTTGCATCAAATGCCTCTACTAATGCTAATGCTAATGCTAAAAAAGCACCTCGAAAGAACCCTAAAAAGGGGGAACCATTCTACAGAACAAAGGCTAGTTCTTCCAGCAACATCGACCCAATTGACTGGCTCAACTACGTTGCCAGATTTTCTAATCAACCTCCAGCTCTACCTAATCGGCCACTCTTCAACCGCTCTCATCTCACTGACAGTCTCGCTACGATCCGAATTTCCAAGCAACAACTGATGCAGGCCATTAATACTCTCCCTCTCACAACAACCACCCGTGACGATGGCATCCCCCAGTTCATAATCAAATGTTTAAGTGTCTTAATCATCGACTCACTCCTCAACCTATACAACAGATGCCTCGAAGTCCATTTCTTTCCACCCCAGTGGAACAGGTACTCTGTCTGGCCCCTTCCTAAGCACCAACAATCGACGCTCCCAAGCCAAAATAGGCCCATCGCTTGCGTCTCTGTATTGCTAAAAATTCTAAAGAAAGCATTGCTACCGTCTGTCACCCATCAAATTCTCCGTGACAGTCCTCAGCAAATACACTATGGAATATCAGGAAGGTCAACTATAACTAACCTTGCAACAACCACTCTGCACATCTTAGATGCCTTTGAACAAAGACAGGAATTGTCAGTTATATATCTTGAGATCCATTCCGCATTTGATGCCATGTATATACCTAATCTCCTACGTCTCTTAGAAAACTACTTCAATTTTCGCAGCGATGTTCTCTGGTTCCTAGAATCTCTCCTATCGAAGAGGACCCTTGTTCTAAAGATCGGAACAAAGACCTTCACGCGTCACATAACTGCCGGTGTACCTCAAGGGGGGGGGGTCCTGTCTGGCATTCTCTTCTCAGCAATCATGGTGCCATTTGTGACCAATAAGTGCAATTGGATCACATATGCTGACAATGTCAAGCTCCTTACTAAAATATCGCCATCCAACTCGGCAGCCGAAATCACTCAGCAAATCACTAGCAAACTGCAGGACATGGCTGACTACCTCAATACCTTCAACCTCCAAATCAACTCCCTAAAATCGGCACAAATAACTTATTCTCTAAAGGGCAGCCCAACAACGTTGGAGCCTGTGCTTAACGGCTCCTCAGTTCCAAGTGTTCAAACATACAAAGATCTGAGGGTCGTTTTCGACTCCAAACTATCTTTCAACGATCACATAAACTTCATACAGTCGAGGCTGAGTTCACTACGCTGGGTCGCCAAACAACAGCTGCTCCACACCACCGACCCACAACTGGTAAAAAGATACATCGTATCAATCCTTTACCCGACAATACTGTATGCTTCAGAGATATGGGCCTCGGCCGCCGAATCCAACATCAAAAGAATATTCTCTGCCGAATTCTGGCTTCTAAAATGGGCCAACAGCAAACTCCACCTTCCCCCAGCTCTCAGATCAACGCAGTTAGCAGAAGCTCTTCAACTACGCAGGCTCCGGTCCTACATCGCAGAAAGAAGGCTGCTGTTCACCATCAAGATGGCCACCGGTAAAATTACAGAGCCGAACTTCTGGGATCACTGCTCTTGGCGCATTTTGATTTGAAATTATTGTTTTTCTAAAACTTTTGATTTAAATTTAGTAGTATAGCATTATTTTGTGATATTTCTGATTAATCTGGTGTATTTATTCTTTACTCGGCCTTGTAATTGCATAAAAGTATCGGTATCAAATCCACGTGTTACAACTCCGCTGAACGAGAAGTTTTTTAGCCATATTTAGCCGCTTATTGAATATTTTTTACATCAAATTATTTTTTGTAAGTAGCTTATAGACCTAGTAAGGATCGTTAGTTTATACTGAATCGAGACAGCGAGATTTGAAAGTTAATTAATACTTAAGTGTCCATAGCTTACCGTTCGTAAATTCCCGAATTTGTCTTTGTCATACGATCGTTATATATCGAACCTAGTTGGCGTTAGTATAGTATAGGTTATAATAGTTTCAGCGATCGGTAAAATCTATTAAACTTGTTGAACTTCGTTGGCATTTAAATTGCACTTTAACTAAATACATATACCGACTTAGATTACAAAGTAACATAATTACTTAATAAATAACTGATACGGAAGTTATATAAGGGGAATTCGGAGATAGTTAATACTTGACACTAAAAATATATATATACCATTATAATTGTGTTGGGAGATAAGTTAGGGTTATAAACTGAAATGGAAATTTTATTTAAATTAAAAGTAATCATGACTCAGACCAGAGCAGCAAAACAAAAGGCTCAAGCTAATGGAAGTGCAGTGGCTCAGAGGAGAACTGAGGGGGGCAGTTGTCTTCTGAATCACAGCCTTCTAAAATGCACAGCTTGCATGATGTTTGTGGATATTCAGGTACGGGACATGATATTGCCATGAGGGGATGTCTTTGTGTGTGCGCGATGCAAGGAGTGTATCGAAATCAGGCAACAACTCAGCGTTCTTATGGGCCTATATGAGAGCTTGAAGGACAGCATGGATGCCCTCGAAGGAACTAAATTGAGGGGCCCATCAAGCTCTCAGCTGCCCACATCAACGCCAGAGCTTGCACTTGGTCATCGTGAAACACAGCGGCAACCCCCAAGGCAGAATGCGCTGGTCCCAAAGGAACTAGTAGTTGTTGGTGACTCTATTGTCAGGGAAACGGGGAACATGCTTTGTAAAAAGGATAGGTGGAACAGGACCAGGGTATGTCTGCCAGGGGCAAAGGTTGATGACGTTGTAGAGCGAATATCATCTTTTAAGGGCACAAAAGGTGATATAATTATACACGTTGGCACTAATGATATTAGGAGTAGGATACAGGCAGAACTGCTTAACAAGTACAGGTCACTGTTGAAAACAAGATAGGAGGGAGTATATGATGAGAGCCTTGTCGATCAATTCGGCCCTGGAACGATTGTGCAAGGCTCAAAAGGGCACAAGTACAGTGACTGCCCAGCAAAAGATCAGCTCCCAGTCTGTGCAAACTGCAAAGCAGTGAAAGCTCCTCACCAACACTCAATCAGGGATGGGAACTGTATGGTATACCTGAAAGCCAAAAGCCAATACCAAATGAGAATTAACTATGGATAGAGGCCCCTCTACAAACTGCCACCATGAAATAAAAATAGTTCAACTGAACGCACAAAGAGCGAGGCTGGTAGCTGACCAACTAAAAGTGAAAATAGAAGAAAACCAAATTGATGTGGCCTTATTACAGGAACCGTATGTTCGCTCAGGTGTGGTCACAGGTTACCCTGCATCCTATAAAATGGTCTACTGTAAAACCGAAACCCCATGGGCAGCAATAATCATCAGAAACCCAGAAATCAGCACAACAAAGATTACACCACTCTGCACTGCAAACAGTGCCTGTGCACAAATCATAACTCAGTTAGGGAATTTGTTCCTGTTAACAATATATACTCACCCTGGTGAAGACATCACCCCAGCGATCTCAACCATTCAGACGGCTCTTGAGACTCTCCCGGGGGGACGACTACTAATAGCCATGGATGCAAACTGCAGATCTCTGCTCTGGCACAGTCGCACCCCTGACAGATCTGCACAAAGAAATGGTGCAAAACTAGAAGAATTCTTCCTAGCTACAGGCCTCCAAGTAATAAACCGACCAGATCAACTTCCAACTTACAGCGGCCCCCTTTGGGAAAGCACCATAGATGTTACAGCAGCCACCCCAGACATTGCCAACAAACTAGCCAAATGGACTGTACAAGAAGCCTGGACCACGTCGGACCACAGAGCGATATCATTTTCTCTGGTTCGCTCTGTGGAACGGATCCCTCCGATCCCACGAGATGTGATACGGTACAATTCAAAAAAGGCAGACTGGCAACGTTTTCGGACTGAGCTAACAAGAAGATTCCCTGAAGACACTCCACTCCCTGAAGCACTCCCTTCAGACGATTGCGTACAGATTATTACCACTGCCATAAGATCTGCATGTGATCTCTCCATCCCACGCAGAAGGCCCTACCGGTATGCAGTTCCCTGGTGGAATCCCCAACTACAGGATCTCAGAAGAAGAGTCCACCATTCAAGAAAAATGTTCCAGCAGGCTCGATCAAGGCTACCTCCCCATGAAGTAGATGCCGCCAGAGAGGCTTACCGCATTGTCAGAAATGAATACACAAAGCTAATTCGTAAAAGTAAAAAGCAAACGTGGCAAACCCTGGTATCCACTTCTGGGAATAAGGACCCCTGGGGCATCGTTTTCAAGATCGTAACAAACAAGCTGCCGCGAGGAGAGGTACTCGATACAACACTAAAGATGGATGGCTCCTCTACTTACACCTGGAAGGATAGCATTAACAATATTCTAGACACCATTTATCCCATTGAAGCTGCAGCTATGACTCAACAACAACAAGAAATAGTAGATGAAAATCACAACTATCATCCTGCCTCTGTGGAATCCCCCTTCACTAACATTGAGATGGACTTGGCAATAACCAAAATGAAAGTAGGAAAAACACCTGGTGCTGATCTGCTGGAAGTGGATGTGGATAAAAAATTTGCAGAATGCTATCCTGTTACTCTCCTAAGCCTTCTAAATAGGTGCCTGACAGAAGGCACCTTTCCAACATCCTGGAAAACGGCAACCCTGAAATTTATATTGAAAAATCCCGACAAGCCACCACAAATTCCAACCTCCTACCGCCCGATTGCCTTGCTCTCTGTAATAGCCAAGCTACAAGAACGCCTACTCCTATTTCGCTTAACCGCCAGATATGAAGAACAAAAACTTCCAAGTGACAAGCAATTTGGATTCAAAGTAGGTAGTAGCACAGAAGATGCCATTAACAGTTTAATCACTCAAGCAACTCACACAGCCTTTAAATACTCCCTTGCAATCATGGTAGACTTCGCTGGCGCCTTTGATCGACTATGGTGGCCCAGTGTTCTTCGGAGGCTTCGGCAAACAAATGTTTCCAACAATCTATACAACAGTTTAAGGTCATATTTAACTGGTAGAAAAGTCCAAGTTACCAACAGATTCCAGACAGTGACTAGGTACATCGATCGAGGCTGTCCGCAGGGCTCTGTGCTTGGCCCTTTCCTCTGGTCTATTGTCCTGGATGAGTTCCTGGGCATGGACCTGGGAGGTGTTGAGTCCTTGGCCTTTGCGGATGATCTTGTCCTTTTGGTATGTGCTAACACCAGAACGAACCTGGAGAAAATGGCAAATGGAGCACTGGTAAAACTTCAGAACTGGGCAGCCCTGCACAACCTTACCATTTCAGGAGAGAAAACAAAGTCCATACTCCTTAAAGGCAGGCTACAAATCACAAGACCACCTACAATAAAATTAAACTTTATGCCCATACGGCTGCACACTGAAGTCAAGCTCTTAGGTATCTTCTTAGACTCGGGGCTTACCTTCCACCACCACCTAAAGTATCTAGCCAACAAAATTCAAAGGTACAGTGCTATGATAAGGCGAGTCAGCAGGGCAGACTGGGGGCTGAAGCACAAAGCTCTTACTCTGATATACCAAGCGGCATACGTGCCAATTGTGTGTTATGGTGCCTCTATCTGGTACCGAAAAGCCATCCTAGCAAGAAATAAACGTAAGCTGGATTCAATCCAGAGATTCATGCTCCTTTCAATTTGCAGGGCGTGCCGCACCGTCAGCACCCCTGCTCTGCAGGTATTAACTGGATGTCAGCCACTATACTTAGAAGTGGTTAAAAGAGGACTTTTTTTATCACTTAAGGAAGGGAGTTCCAACCCAACTGCTAAATTTTCAACTTGACACCACAAACGGCACCAGGCAGGAAAGACAACGGATAACCCAACATCTACAAGAGATATGGCAACATGACTGGGACACTACAACAAAAGGGGCCATCACAAAACGATTCCTTCCATCCATAAGCTCAACTCACCCAGAACCTCCACCCTGGTTTTCGCCTGGCCTCCATGTGACCTTTATCATCACCGGCCATGGATCCTTCCAACAAAAACTGACCGCCATGGGAATCGAGAATGATCCACGTTGCCACTGCGGCGAAGAGGAGTCCTGGGGGCACCTCATGTATGAGTGCCCCAGCTACGACAACATTAGGCTTAAATTCCTCACCACGATACAGAGAAACCCTCGTAATCAAGAATCCACTCTGCTACTCGAGGAACATACCTATAAGGCATTAACCACCTACGCGCAGGAAACATTTGCTCTTAGGCGAGCTAAGATTGCAGAACTCAGAGCCCAAGAACTAAACCGGACCGGCGTGGGATAACTCTCTATTCCCCCGGAAAACGCAGACATAATCATGCAAACCCTAATAGGGTAGGATCTATTGCAGGCACCATCCAAGGAGCGGGATGCTGGCACTCCTTGGAGTGCGGGATTTAAGTCATCGCAAACCCGAAATGGGTAGGATATACTGCTGGCACCGATCTAGGTGCGGGATTGCTGGCACTGACCTCAGTGCGGGATCTACAGGCACTATGCCATTGACAATTACACAGGGGCACCTGTCCCCTGTGACTTTTTAAACCCACACTCTTTCCTATACTTCGCCCAATTAGGGTGGATTTATTCTCCACTGTCAACCCACCCAAATTCATTCCCCCTCAAATCCTCTATTCTTCTATGCCCCTCTCTCTCTCCCCTTTTTTTTTTTTTTTTTTTTTTAATCTATTACTTTTTTACTTATTTTATTAATTTATTTTTATTTTATATATATATATATATATATATATTTTTTTTTTTTTTTTTTTTTTTTATTATTATACAGTATATATATATATATATTTTTTTTTTTTTTTTTTTTTTTTTTTTGGTCTCCGTCAGGAAGCTCAGGCAACCCTGGCGGAGGCCAGCCAGAGTATAATGGGCAGCCTGGCTCACCTCCCAGAGGTGGTGGCGGGCAACGTGGGGTTCCCTTAGGGGCCTTGCGGCTAAGCAGCCAGAGACAGAACAACAGACCACAGCACAACTCTGTCACAAACCAGACACCACACTTTTTCTGGCTTTTACAGAGATTCTGTAAATCCTTCACAGAGTACTATGGTGCAGATGTGGGAAACCACCGGTGGCGCCTTCCACAAAACACTATGCCACTATGCCACTATGTGCAAGGCTCAAGGGGTAAATTTTTTTTAACCTGGACTGTACTTGTTAACAGGAGAGACTGCTTCTACAGGGATGGGATACACTTAAATAGAAAGGGTGCAAGAATATTTGCTGATGCTATCGAGGCAGTGTTAGGTGGGTCGGAAAACTGCTAGCTTGGGGGGGATACAAAGACGAATAGATTAACACTAGCCGCTGGCAGAGGTAAAAGAGATTCTTGCACTGTTTCTTTTGGAATGAGCAGCAGCCTGGAAAATAAGATGAAGGATATTACAGAGACTGCTGGGAATCATGGGGGTACAAGTAAATACATGGGTTGCGTTAGGGTAGCTAAGAATAGAAATAGGTGCATGTATACTTGCGTGTACACCAATGCTAGGAGTTTAGTAAACAAATTTGATGAATTTGAGTTATTGCTCAAAACGTCAAAGGCAGATATTGTTGGGATATCAGAGACGTGGTGTCACACAGATATAAGGGATGCAGAACTGGAATTTGGGGAGTACAGTGTGTACAGAAAGGATAGACAGGACAGGAGGGGAGGAGGGGGTTATGCTATTAGTTAAGAAATACACAAAATCCAAGGAATTGAAGCCAGTAGACATCGCTGGACAGTGCAGTGTCGAATCAGTTTGGTGTGACATAAGCATTGGGAGATCAAAATTTGAGAGTAGGAGTGTGCTATAGGCCTAATGACTCTGATGAGTATAATAAGAAACTGTACAGGGAAATAGAGTGGACCAGTAAATCAGAGAGTCTTATAATGGGAGATTTTAATTTCCCAGATATTGACTGGACTTTGGGGCTGGTTACTCACACACTAGCAAGGCTTTTGTGGATTTATTGAATGATTGTTTTCTACCTCAGAATGTTCGGGAGGCAACTAGAGGGAGGAATTATCTTGATTTGATTATCAGCAGTGATTCTTCATGCATTAAGAATCTGCAGATAAAGGAACCACTAGGTGGCAGTGATCATAGGGTGCTGAAGTGGGATTTACTCAAAGAGGTAACTACCATTAGGGGTAAAGGGAAGGGTTATTGCTTCCGTAAAGGCGACTACGATGGACTGAGACAGTATTTAAATTCTATACAGTGGGACCAACTGATGATGTTACCAACAGCAAATGCAAAATGGGAAGCATTCAAAGAACTTATCTTGGAAGCTACTAGGCTTCACATACCAACTAAGAAATATTGTTCAAGGTTTAGGCCTAAATGGTTGTCAGATGAACTAATGAGACATGTGGCAGAGAAGGAAAATGCATGGGATACATACAAATTAACACATGACACAGAAGCCAATGATAGATACAAGTTGATCTGTAACCAAGTTACAAAGGAGGTTAGGCAGGCGAAGGCGAGAAATCTTTGGCAAGGGATGCAAAGAAAAACAGCAAAGAGTTCTTTACTTATGTAAACTCTAGAAGAAAGAGGATGAATCAGATTGGTCCACTTGATATCGATGGGTCAACTGTTGATGATCCTGCTCAGGTAGCTAACAAACTAAATGAATATTTTGCATCGACATTCACACATGAGGAGTTATTTAGCGAGGGGAAAGCCAGCAGTGTATTCAACTCTAGCAGTAACCTAGAGAATCTTGTAATAACTGAGAGTAAAGTGAAGGAGAAATTGTTGAAGATAAACACAAGAAAGTCACCTGGGGTGGATGGGATCTATCCAGTTATATTAAAGGCAGCGGAGGAAGTAAGCAAACCCTTAGCCATAATTATGAGAGCTTCCTTGGACTCAGGGGAGGTACCCGCAGACTAGAGATGTGCAAATGTGACCCCAATTCACAAAGGAGGATCAAAGGCTGACACAAGCAATTATAGACCTGTGAGTTTAACTTCTCTTCCAGGAAAATTAATGGAGGCACTGGTTAAAGAAGCACTGCAGGATCATTTAGACAAGACTTCAGTTATAGCTCGGACACAGCATTGTTTTGTTAAGGGGAAGTCTTGCCTGACCAATTTAATTGGATACTATGATGCAGTCACAAAGGAACTGGATGCAGGGAATAACTTTGATATTATATACTTGGATCTTAGAAAGGCTTTTGATACTGTTGCACATGGAAGACTGCTGCACAAATTGGAGCAGTGTGACATTGGAGGCAAATTGCTGCTGTGGATAAAGGGGGTGGCTGAGAGGGAGAAGACAGAGAGTGGTAATCAATGGACCCTGCTTATCGTGGACTAATGTTATTAGTGGAGTCCCTCAGGGCTCAGTGTTGGGCCCATTATTGTTTTCTGTATTCATAAATGATATTGATGATGGTATATCAAGTTTAATGTCGAAGTTTGCAGACGATACAAAGGTGGGCAGGGTTGTGAAGGACACTACTGACACTATGCTGCTGCAGCAGGATCTGGAAAGGTTGAGCAGATGGGCTTAGAGGTGGCAAATGAAGTTTAACATTGGGGAATCTAAAGTGCTACACATGGAAAACAGCAAACCCAGAGCAACGTATCAACTCTGTGGTACTACACTGACAGTGGTAAAGAATGAAAGGGACCCGGAGGTGGTTGTGCAGGCAGATATGAAGTTCTCTGAGCATTGCAGACGAGCTGCAGGAGTAGCTCATGGTGTATTGTCAATGATATACAGGAATTTTTCTAGCAGGGATAAGGAGGTGATTATTCTCTTGTATAAGGCAATGGTCAGGCCACACCTAGAGTACTGTATACAGGTCTGAAGGCCTCATTTCAAGAAGGATGTAGAACTGCTGGAACGAGTACAGAGTAGGGCAACAAGATTAGTGAATGGAACAAAGGGGTGCTCTTACGAAGAAAGGCTTAACTTTTGCGAATTACAGTGTCTGGAGACTAGGCACCAGCGAGGTGATCTGATAGAGGTGTATAAAGCATTGAATGTTTTGAGCATGCTCAATGCTGATGGGATTCTTCCTCTCGCTGAGAATAATCACCTGAGAGGGCATAAATTCAAATTGAGGACAGACGTGCGGAAATTTGCCTTTAGCCAGCGAGTGGTTGGTTGGTGGAACAGACTTCCATCCATTGTCGTGGAAGTTGATAGCCTAAATAAGTTTAAGGCTTAGCTGGACAGGTATTTTGAACGAACAGAGGGGTGAAGTGGAAGTTTTTTTTTTTTTTTTTGGCTGATGCATTAGCATTAGTAGAGGCATTTGATGCTTTCTTTGCATCAAATGCCTCTACTAATGCTAATTCCTCTCCCTTATCTCCGGTCTTGAGCACAGCTGCTAGCAAACCGTAACCGGCTAGTATTAACCGGCAGATTCGTGCCAAAGCAAATGCTGCCCTCACTGCAAGCCATCGACGGGGACCTCCAAGAAGTGGTCAATAATAAAAAATACAGGAAGGGTATCCTCGTCGAACTGAAAATGTAAAACTGTGCTTTGTTAATAATCTGATGTAACTTATATTTTTCTCATGTATCTTTTGTAAATATGTTTTGTAAACCTCTGGCACCACCATGCCGTGACGGGACTAATTGTATCTCTATCATGCTGCAATTAAAGATTTTATTCTATTCTATTCTATAAATAAACAAATGACGGTGACAAGTCGCCAAATGTTTGTGAACGTACGGGACGAAATGTAATAAACGCAAACGGATGTCAATGGTGATCGATCGGGACAATATTCTGCAGTGGCGTCGGCACCATTTAAGAGATATTCGGCGTTATCGTTTCGAAGGTAGGACAATGTATGTACACTGTACTTATGAAATCTGGATAAACGGAGGTCGAAAAAAAGATTTTTTTTTCTCTAAGCAAAATAATATTACATATGAAGCGAAAATAACAATTTACAAACCCAAAGTACCACATATTTTTATTACATTTCACTGAAAGCAGGCTGCATTGTGAGTGAAGATGGAGCGATGCAGTTTGTGTTATGGTTCTGCCATAGACTCTTCAATATGCGGTTAGGGTAGTAATTTTACACGAAGGGGTAGTTCGGTTTCCAAGGCTACGGACTGGGTTGGATTTTTCAGGTATCCAATCCTATTAGCAAGTGTGAAAGACTCAGAGCTGATTAGTTGAAAAGGAAAAATTTAAGTTGGTCATAAAATAAGAGAAAAATTATTTTTATTATGGGCCTCAGAGACGAAAGAAATTTAGAACATAATATATGTGAAATATTCTGCCATCTAGTAGCAATCCTTCCCAGCTGAATTTAGGGAACCTGTGAACTAAAATTTTTCTAATCATAAATTTAATCAACATATGTGTTTTAATCAATATATTTGAAATACGACATTATATTTTATATAATTCAGTTTATTGCTTGTAAATGTCGACCATAATAAATCGATAAAGAAGTTATTTATTGATCTAATAGACAAAGGTTACAGTCACAGTAAAAATACTTACAAATTTCTATTGCACACTGTGACTGCTGGTAGATCGTATGCCGGTGATCTTTCGACATTGACGTCCACGCTTACGGGATATTCAAAATAGACCAAGAAGAATCTCGTTGTATCATAGGTGAAACCTCCAAAACAAATCAAGAAAAGAAGTAGTTTTACAACTTTCAGGCCCATTTCTTCCTTTTACTGAACTGTTGCAATTCCTCCAGAATCTGTTAGAAGTGCCAACTGGAATGAAGAAATTTCAGAGATCAGCAATGTTGTCATTCAGTTTTTCTTTCATCAGCTTCTGCTTCTACCCACGTATCGCTATGAACCAATTCAGCAAACAAGAACAAGTTGGACACAGATAAACTTAGCATCGAAGCTCTTAAAATTACCACTTTTTAAGAAATAAAAATACAGCAACGTTTAGTTACAAGTGACATGTTAGCAACTCGTATTTGAACAGCTATGCATTTTCAGAAAAAAAGGGGATTTTTATTCTATGAAATTACTTGGTTTAGAGCGGTGTTTTTTCCAACCATTTATCGCAGCGGAACTTTTGCCAAATGAGTTTTTTTCTGAGACCCCTAATATATTAAAAAAAAAAAGCGCTATTACAGAATTTAACAAAAAAAATCAATGAAATATTTGCGGAATCCTTTAGATAGCTTGAGAGAATTTCAGGATTCCTCGGAACACACTTTGAAAATCACTGGTTTAGAGTGAAAGTTATTCAAAGCACCAACGAAACCGAATATAGAGTTAAGGGAAGCCATAGTTCTGCTAAGATATCAAAGAAATTGCACTCATTTATTTTTACAAAACTAAAGAGAAATGGCATAAGCTGCAGTTCACGTCATTGTTTATTGGTTTTAGAAATGCCCATTGACTGAAGAGGAAATGGGAGGATAATGGCAGGAGGGTTAGACCTAGGAAACCAAGATGGCAGTTGGAGGTACACAGAGATAAACAATCTCTCTATACATCCTTAATTCATAATAAAATAAGAGAAATTTAACTGAATATGGAATGAGGAACATTCAGGAACGCTCTCCACATTTAAACGAATCTAAAAACTAGTTTTTAATGAATTCTTGCACCCAAAGAATTAATTAAAATGATCCGACATATTCGGAATCGAGTAATGGAACTCCAACCCGACCCCAAATCATCAAACTACCAATAAATATCTGTGAGCGAAAGAAGTCATTTTGTGAACTAATAAAACGATTACGAAAAATATGAAATGAAAATTTCTTTAGTTGTTAAACTTTCCTTCCTTTAGTTGGCAGAGCTTTCCGACACGGCTTTCATCACAAGACAGAAATGCGAAATGCGAGCGTACACGCTCACATATTTTATTACAAATTGATATAGAACGTAGAACTCATTGAGCCCTGTAGTTCTGTCTCTTATTTAATAAGAGACAGAACTACAGTGAAATAAAGAAACGTATGTTGATGGAATTCTAAGTGATGTGACTAGGGAAAGTGGGATTAAGGGAAGGAATTAACAGTATGCGTGAGCAAGGGAAATAGCTGAAAGATTTTAGGATTAAGTAAAGATACCCATAGAAAATAAAAGTAAAGGATAAAGAAAGTAAACTGTAAAGGATTTAGAACTGCAATTTTGGTATAACGTGCAACAAAGATAATAAAAATGTGGGAGAAGGAAGGACACTGATTTTAGGAGGTAAACAACAGCTGCAATAGGCGAAATGAAAAGGTTGACAGAAAAACATCGGGAAGTGAACAGTGATGTCGTACAGATTTAGAGAAGGCTTTATATCTGGTACATTGGGTTAAATTATTCAATGTGCACTGAAAACGACGGTAGTAGATTGGAGAGACAGAACAATAAGCATTATAAGAATTATATTGGTTAGAAGATTATATTGGTGTAATAACAGTATGGATCGAGTGACACTGAAAGTGTGGAGATAAGATGGGCGTGAGGCAGGAACATTGTCTTCCCCGACTTTATTTTAGGTGCAGAGACATCGCAACTGAGAATGAAAGAAACTGAAAGATTCGAAGTTTGCAGAGGTGGGTATGGAGGAGGAGGATGGAAAATATAAGGTAGGTGAGAAACGAGAAGATTTTGAGAAGGATGGGTGGGAAGATATATTTTACTGAAATAATAAAGAAGTTGAAGAGATATTGGGTTGGACATACGTGATGGATGTGATGGAGGGAAATGTCAAGAGCAAGTGACCCAGAGGAAGACTTTGTTCCTTCTGTGCTTGACTTTTTTGAGGAAATTTATGATTGATGAACTGAGAGGGGACAGTGGATATGGAGCGATAAAGATAGGGAGTTGTAGAGAAGTAGTTGTTGAATGTACGCGTGGACATGCTTTTGGAAGAATCATGTAAACCTGGCTGCGGAACTCTAGAGAAGACTGGTCGGACCTATTCCTCCGTTCTGCCTCTCTTCACTTCTTATTTTGGGAGTTTCATGTGCTTATTGAGTTGGGAAGCCTGCCTTCCGTCGAAGGCAGTCCTGATGCGCAGTTCTCTTGAAATATCTGCTGTGTTTCGGATGTCGTTTTTGGAGAGTTGACTGCCTAGAAATCTTTTTGTTTCTCAGTGTTTTTAATGGGCTTTTTTCACTCCGTGGCTGGGTTAGTCGGTCTCAGGCGTAGATAGGAAGGTTTTCCCCCCAGACACTTGGGTGTTTCATCCAGAAAAATAGACAAATCGACCACAGAACGCATACAATTAAGAGACATAAGATATACATCACGGCAGATGAATTTAAATATTCGGGTGGCCTAAATATAACAGAACAGTTTGTTTTTTTTTCTCAGTGTTATGCTGCCATCAAGCAGTTCGTGTTCGTAGTTTGTCAAGCTTTACGTGTTGTGGATACTCCTCTTTGAGACACCCAGCACGAAGGACCTTTTAAATATTTTTAAACTGTCAATTTTTTGTAAATTTATTCTCTTAGTTGTAATTTTCTTATCACCCTCTAGCTTGCACGCGGTATAAGGGACGATTGTAAATAGCAATACACTGAATAAATAAATAAATATCCTCTTTCATACTTTGGAATATACAAAAATTGCAAAGTATTACAATATAAAAAATGTAAAATACATGCTTTGTATTTTTGAAGTAACCTTAATTAGGCCTGATGGGACGATTCTGTGAATCCTCTTATCAGGCTCCGGCAATTAGGTTCTGTAATAAAACATCATGAGTGGATTGCCCGGAACAGTGCTCTCCCTCGCCAAAAAAAAAAAAAAACTTGGCGAGGGAGAAGATATGAATGATAGATTTTTTGGGCAGAGCAGAAAAAGCCTGCTTCCTTGCATTATAATACTAATTCGTTTCATCAAAAAAACTCCTCTAAAACTGTTCACATGGTCTAGTGTTTCTTTCTCTTATTCTTTATTAACATTTCAGCCTGAATAACCACGTATTTTTATTTTTGCAACATCGAGAGAAATGCAAAATCAGGGATATCTTAATTTGGTCTTGAAGTTACATCATTGCTCAGGATGCCTTACATTTGGAATCTTTCAGCTGAACTGATCTACTGTCTCTGAAGAATTCTATCTTCTAAAGGTTTTGGCTTCATGATTGATCGCTCTTTTGGAAAAAAAAGGAGACTCAGAAATAGAAATAAAAATTAACTATGGGGACGGGACATTTGCGCTAAGTGCTTCATGTAAAAATTCGGTTTTGTTTCTGAAAATACCATAAAATGGTTTTAGCCGTTTCGGTTTGACCTTCATCATAACAGAATAAAATTGATATACATGTCCAGGACCTGATATTGATAGCGATCCCAATCTAATCATTATAAATGTAAAAGCAAAATTTAAAAGAACTGAGGAGGAAAGAAAGATAACAAATAGGATATCGATCAGGAAAGGTTCGCAAGGAAGATTTAAGGCAGATTAAGAGGTAAAGTTTAAAGTGATGATAAAAAAAACAACAACACTGAAATAAGGAATAGAGTTGTCGAAGAAGTGATCCATATAAGAAAGGAACCAGGTTGCGGTAAAATAAGGTAAAATGGATAAAAGAAGAGATTAAAAAGATGTGAACACGGTACAGAAAAATAAAATTCAGAGAACGCAAAATTAAATTGAGAAGGAAAAGAAATGAAAAAAGCGAAGAATAGCAAGGGAACTTTGTAGATAAATTAAAAATATGTGCAAAACTATTTATTTCTGGTTCATTGTCTATATCCTTTTATGCGTTCCATCCGAAAACGTTTGACAGCAGAACATTTCCGGCCACTTTTAAGTTTTGATATCATGGCACGGCGTATTTGGTATGGGACTTCATTTTCATCAGATCTGTCTCCTATCAAACACATTCGGGATATAATGGGACATTAAATGGTCGCCTCTTAGTGTAATCCCACTGATGCCCAACTCGCAGCATACACACACACACACACACACACACACACACACACACACACACACACACACACACACACATGGTTGGGAGAATGCAATAAACTCGCAGATTTCGTACATCATTTTGCCAGATAACACTGTGCAATACTGAAGATATTCCTATGACTATGCTGATTTTAAAATTAGCATGGTTCGTTAACATTTCAGCGAATTTTAAGTCTATTCCATGAGAGGACATGAAAGACAGTAACTTTAGCGATAGGATACACTGACGCCTCGTGGCATTAATTTCCTCGGCGTTTAATAACCCTCCAACACGGAGTTGAATTGTTTAGCCCAACTCGACGCAGATACGATAGAATAGTGGAGCACAGAAAGGGCAGTTGCACTTCCCTGAATGTCATGAAGTGATACTCACCGGGTGCAGATCCACGCTCAAGCAGAGCAGGGCTTCGAGATGTCAGCTCTTCCCCAGTGTTCGGCTAATAGTGACGTCTTGGATAGTTAAAGTAGCTATCAATACCTTTGCTTTTGCATTTCGCAATGGTGCTGACCGGGCCCAGAACAACTTTCTTCTTTGTTTGTTGCCTCGAGATGGGCGTGGTGGCACCGATGTGCTCTTTCAAAATTATCTCCGAATACACGCGCAATCTCGCTCTCCTTACCCTTTCTTGAATTGCAGCGATTATTATCGCTACAACGCCTCCTTCCATTGTCATATGGATCATAAGATCCGCACGGAGGTACATACAGTTGTTTCCTTTCTCTCGCACAAATCTGGAAGCATAATTGTCAGCAAAATAAGCTACTTTATGTAAACCGATACGTGACTACGAACTAATAGACATCCTATTATCAAGAAACTACTCATCCACGTATTTTGACATTGTCTCCTTGTGTACATTTCTCTCCGCCCGTGCTCGTTACGAGATGGTACCCTTGTTCTTGACACGCCGTGCAAGGCATCCCTTCCACAATTGCAAATTTTTGTTGAAAAGAATATCGAATAAATGAATTAATCATTAAAAAGAAACCAAAATTATTCTTTATAATGGACTCGTATAGGAGAAGTTTCTTAAATTTATCTTGTCTGAAAGACTTTTTTTTTTCGGCCCAAAATTTATGACGTAGTTTGCTGTTTCGAATTCGGTATCTGTAAAATATGTTAAATATTTCCTCTCTGTGGAAAGATATTACAGAAAATGAGGGCTATATTTTATAGTTGAAACAAATCGCCAAGATTTTAACCCCGTCGAAGTGATAACTGTGGATTATACAGTATTCTGGAAGAATGATATCTGTGGACTACAGAGTGTATACCTTCTCATATTATTGATTTATTTATGATGTCAGTTACGTATATTTCATTATTTCCTTTAATATCAGTACTTTGTGACACAGAAGGAAAATGTATGGGATGCAGATAAATTATCAAGCGACTCAGAAACCTATGGCAGATATAAGCTGGTCTGTAATCAGGTTACAAAGAAGGTTAGGCAGGCAAAGCAGATTAAGAGAAATCCTTGGCAAAAGATGCTAGGAAAAACAGCAAGGATTTCTTTACTTATATAAACTCTAAAAGGAAGGGGATGAATATGATTGGTCCACTTGACATCGATGGTTCGAGTGTTGATGATCCTACTCAGATAGCAAACAAACTGAATGAGTATTTTGCATCTACATTCACACATGAGGAATTAAGGTTTGAAAATGGCAGAAGGTTATCAAATTGTAGCAGGATACTTAATGATTTTGGAATAACAAAAAGCAAAGTGGAGGAGAAATTGTTGAAGTTAAACATAAGAAAAGCACCTGGGGTGGATGGGATCTATCCAGTTATATTAAAGGAGTCGGCAAAGCAACTAAGCAAACCCTTAGCCATAATTATGAGAGCATCCTTGGACTCAGGGGCGGTCCCCACGGACTGGAGATGAGAAAATCTATCCCCAATTCACAAAGGGGGATCGAAGGGTGACACGACTAATTACAGACCAGATTAACTTCTGTTCCGGGTAAAATAATGGAGTCACTGGTTAAAGATGCATTGCACGATCATCTAGACAAGACTTGAGCAATATTCTATTCTGAGCCGTTGGAGGATGCCGTTATGCTCTTGTCCGAACAACTGAGGTTAATTGCACTACATGGCGCAGCCAGAATCACCAGGATTGGTAACAGGTGGAATCGGGGTTTTAATAAGGAAACTAAGATGGCTTTCATCAAGAAGCAGAAGGCCTACAGGAAATGGCAGAAAACTCAACTTCCCTCGACAGTCACATCTTTAAGAAAGAAAGAGTTTGCTTCTTGAAAAAGAAAAGGCAGGTCCTTAACCAAGCTATTCTCAATAGGTTGAAGAGTGGTGGAAGAACCCTTTCGAATCATTATCATCTAGCCATTGACAAAAAGCTTGTCCAGGAATGGGCACAGTTCAGCTTACTGCAGGCAGATTTCCTGACTCTGATTCTTCTCTCTCGCAGGAGGACTGGTTACCTAGGGCACACTTTTCTGAAATAGAAATAACTAGAGAAACCCGAATGTCATCAATAAACTACCCAAAAAAAGCCACTGTAGGTCCGGAGGGTTTCCTGCTCTTTATTATCAAAATTTGCAGCCCATATATAGTCGACCTTCTCCTTCACCTTTTCAGACAAATCCTGCAATCTGGAATAGTTCCTTCAGTTTGGAAAACTTACCATGTTAAGCCCATTCTAAAGATCAAGAAACTCGAATCTCCTAAAGACCTGCGACCAATCTCCATCAGTTGTTCTTTACTCAAAATGTTTGAAAAAGTAATTCAGCCATCAATTGCCCAGCACTGCTTTTCACACAGCCCCAGTACCTGCATACCGTTCTACAAAGGCGATCGACAACTACCAAACTTTTTGATACCCTCTTCAGAATTCAGCGCACCCTCAACAACAAATCCCAAATTGATATCATATTCCTCGACATAAAATCGGCTTATGACAGAATACATCTCCCAGCTCTTTTTACCATTCTGAAACGCTACTTCGGTTTGTCGGGTACCTTACTTCAAATTTTGAAGTTTTTTACTTCCTAGACATCTGTCTGTGTCCCACAATGACTTACAAGTAACTATTGACGTCTCAAGAGGGATCCCACAAGGAAGCGTACTGTCAGCTATCCTGTTTGCAGCAGTTTTGGAGCCTTTCCTTGCTCAGAATCCGAACTTTGTCTCTACGTGAAGTTCAACGTGAGCTCAGATCATAATCATCAGATTCATGATATCTACCAACCAACAAACTTCTACGCAGATATTGAATTTGGTAAATTATCTTGCCACAATTGGGCTGCATCTGAGCCCTTCCAAATCAGCAGAACTAAGGATAACCAAGAAGAGAGTCAAAAATGATATCCAAATCTTTGTTAGTGGGGAACCGGTGCAAAACGTGACCTCTCATACTGACCTTTGCCTCACCTGCTATGTTGGGCTCACATTTCAGCAGCGTCACTTTGTCAGGATGAGGCCGAAGACGTACGCGGCTCTTTGGGCAGTGCGTCAAGAGCTCGTTGGTGTGCATCAGCCAGCGCTGCTTGTTCGGCACATCCTGAGGTGTATTACGACGATTCCTCTCTATGCTTCAGAAATTTGGTCATCTGCCTCTGCCTCATACCTTCAGAAGTATCTCAGTTTAGAGTACTGGTTGCTTAGATGGATGAACATGGTGGTAGTCCACCCGCTAACTATCTCCAGATCTATCCTATAAGCAAATCTAGGCACCACTCCCTGGAGACATCTCATCATGACAAAAAATGTCCTTACGCTTGCACGGCTTATAACGAGGCGAATTGATGCTCCATCGGTATCCACATTAATCTCAGGCCCTAGGAGGGCAAGAGGGGAGCACCCCGACTCCTGTCTCCCTCTACGTTTTAGGCTGTCAAGCATTGATTCCTTGAGGAACATGTTTCCAGCCAATTGTCTTTGGATCTTCAATAAATTTAGGATCCATCCTGATAGGTTCGGTGAAGACAAGACCTACAGGAAGGAAATCCTCAAGAACTGCTACCAGATAATGAATCTGTAATACTCACCTGCTTCTGGACGTGACTGTGTTTTTTTTTTTTTTTTTTAACTTCCCTATTTGTATATGACAAAGGATTTTTGCCTTCATACAATCATATATTACTGTATATTTTGTATATTTAATCCTGTAAAGTCTCGGGTCGAGCATGTATATACTCTTGTTTATTGTACATTGTGTTCCTCGCACCTTAGTCTGTAAATATTCACACCCTTCTGGCACAGAGCCGTCCCGGGGTGACCCAAGGTTTTTTGGGAAATAAACTGATTTTAATAATAATAACACACACTGCACGAACATAATATTACACAAATTTCTGGCCCTTTACAGTGCTCTGTAAGCATCACAGTGTACAAAGGCTGAACTGAAATTTCGTTCAGATGCCGTCCTACATAAGATACATTTCATGTCTATTATTAAAGGTTTGGTAGTGCACATTGCGGACCTCTAACGTAATTGAAATTTTCCAAAAAGTACTTTGGGATGTAGGATCTTTCTATAAAACTGAATCATTTCTTCAGCTCATTTATTTACACGAATTACATTTTCAGAAGTATTAACACACTGGAAGGGATTAGAGGATTAAGTGCGATCATTACTTTTCTTACTTCCAGCAACATGTATTAGAACTATTTTTAACATTTTACTTCTGTGAAAAAACAGGCTTAAGTGGCAATAGTAGAAACTCGTCTGGGTCTCTCGTTTTTTTGCTCTAAAGGAGAACTTAAACTATCGTGGAAGTCCATTTTGAAAACGAAAGTGTTTGTATTCAAAATAATGAAGTAAACAACAGAGACAAAAAATTTCGACTTGCCCTGTAAAAAAAAATAAGTTTATTTAAGGTTTTCAGAGATGTCTGCTATGTCCTCGGCGTTCACAACCAGAAGAAACCTTCGGAAGTTAGAATGCATTGTGCACTTATCTGAACCGCTACAATGAATATTTAGAGTTAGAAATAGTTGTGGCCCACATAACTGATATGGATTCTTTTGAAGAGAAATTTAAAAAATATATTTTTTGTTGTTGTTATTTCCTTAACTAACCAATAGATGGCATTTTAAAATATGGACGTTAGAGATAAAAATTTATAAGATACAAGAGATGTGCGTGCATGGCCGCGAGATTGACATTCCTATACTAGATTGGCGTTCATTGTTGGTACCCACACGGACTTATGTGGGTTTGCTGCCAGCGTTTATCAAGCTTCAAGACTTGATTCCAAAATGGGTTGTAGTCTTGTTCTCTTGCAGCGATTCAATTCTTGAATTGCATGATATGTTTAACGATTATAGCCAAAGGCGGTGGCGGAATTGTCGGGATTGGTCGATCACTTTGTAATCGCGTCTAGGGTTAAGGTCATGGTGGGTCGACCAGAAATGTTCCGCGATTGCGCCGTGGTCAGTGTCACTAATGCGAGTCGATCTGCTGTGCTCTGCAAGGCGGTCTTGAAGGAGTGTCGAGCTCTCCCCTATATAGCAACTACCACAATCTTTGCAAGTTATGCGTATACCACTCCGCTATGCAAAAGAGGGGCGACTGGAGTTTTCGCATTAGAATTCAGAGAACGTAAGCTCCTACCAGGTAGTTGTACGCATCGTATGCGGTATATCCGGAGCATTTTCGAAATCTGGTCCGAATTACGAAAATATGCCTACCGCATATATTCCCTACTATCCGGGCACGAAGGACCGGATTTCGAAAATCCTCCGACAATACCGCATAGAGTGCGTACAACTACCTGGTAGGAGCCTAGGGAGAATCTGCCTAGGGAGAATGGGTGCCCAATGCCCGTATTCCCAAGCTGCCCACACCTATGAGAAAAAAAAAAATTAAATAATAAACAAATAAAATAATGACGATAAAAAAAAAAAATAATAATAAATGTATATATGGTCCTTGAGGTTTTCACAGACATTCTCTCAGATATGAGAGACAAGCTGTTCTTGCTAACTGGGAGTCTAAAACGCTGATGGAACTGATATTCGGGTGACACTCAAGTCAAGTAGACCCTATTTCGGCGAAGTCCGGACGGTCTGTGAGAGCCAAATCCTCTGCTTGCACCTTCACGATGGTGGAACTTTTAGTAATCCTGGGTATAACCTCCATGCTCAAGCACATGGTGGGTGACCACCCAGGTGTGAACCAACGTAAGCAGAGGTCGAGGTGAGGCGCCCACACCAAACGGAGGAATGTCCCCCCCCCCCCTATGTTACCAGGCAATACTAGGTGGTAGATGACTCTCATCCACCGGTGAAATACCAACATTTTGCTTATTGGAAATTTGATTGAAGAGGTGGAACCCATGTTTAGTCTCCAGAGCTAAGTTCCGGTCAATCCTTCACCATCTCTTCCATCATCATGCTATTTGAGGTTATGATGGACATCACGGCAAGATCCAAACTTCCCTACATTTCGAGGGTACAGCTCTAAAACAGTGTTCACAGGCCGGCGGATAGTCAGAACACCGGACCGATAACTCTATAGAAGGCTTCCGGATCAGCTAGTGAACAATCCTGCTAACTCTACTCTGCCAGATAGTGACTGGAAGGAGTCCAAGTAGAGTATATGCGGTAGCATATGCATTGTCACACGTTATGTGAAGGATCTGGGTATATTCTTACCATTTGTACTCCATATCCAAAAATTACATTACTTCATATAGCATGTTCCCCCCCCCCCCAACTTTTTCTTACAATTGAATACACCATGAATTCTCAAACAAATAGAGTAAGTTTATCTGCGAAAAGATCTAAACCTCCCAAACACTTCCTAGTTCATTTTACAAATATACTTGGTCTCAATTCTAATCTAAACGATGTCCATTTCCACTTGAAGTCTGACAAACCCTATGTACTTTTTCGAACAGAATCTCAGTTATCGGTTAATCTAACTGCTGCTCATCTCAGTTGCCCAAATTATTCGCTGTACGTTTCCTTTCGCCTCAAAGGTGGTACTTGTGAATTTGTCCGTTCCGATATTCTCTCTCAGGGACTTGGTAATTTGGATTCTCCTCTTTTCGATCTTCTCTGGTATAAAATCAATCAATCTACCTCATTGTGTCAAATTCATCTGTTGTCTCTACCGTTCTCCCAACTCCACTAATCACTTGCAGCTCTTAGACTTCCTCTCTCTGCAACTTGACTTTCTCCAGTCCAACTTGCTTAACAGTGAGGTTATTTTCATTGGTAATTTTAATGTTCACGACTCCAGCTGGCTTCCGTTTTCTTGTCACACAGATCAAGCTGATTGAGATGCCGAGGCTTTTACAATTACTAATGACCTTGCACAGATTGTTCATTTACCTACAAGAATACCGGATAATACTAATCATACAGTAAACATGTTTGATCTTTTTTTTCTCACAAACAACCCTTCTAAGTACACGGTCGAAATGAGTGGTCATTTAGGCACCTCAGATCACAACTTAGTGATTGTCTCTTCTTCAATGGAGCCTTTTATCTCATGAATATTCCCAACATCGTGTTGTTTGGCTTTACAAGAATACAAAATGGGATGACCTACGAGATTTCTTTTCCTTGGTCGGATTACTGCTTCAAACCTTCTGATGTCAACGTTTACTCATATCGTATCAGTGAAATTATTCTTTTAGGAATGGAATCCTTTATTACACACTCAACTTTAAAATCTCGCCCTTTATCTAAATCTTGGTTTTCCAATAAATGTGTTAAGGCTGTTCAACTTAAGAATGTTCCATATCGTAATTGGCTTGTTTCTAATTCTTCAGTTTCATTTTCTGCCTACATCAAATCTCGCAACAATTGTAATAGACTACCATTAGAGCAATTCTTGCCCTAATGGTAGCCGAGCATTCTGGTCTCTTGCCAAATCAATTGGCCGCAACTTTTGCCCATCTCTGCTCCCACCTCTGTTAAAACCCGATGGTTCTATTGCCACTTCAGCCAAGGATAAAACTGATCTGCTAGTATCCCATTTTTCTTCCAACTCATGTATGAATGATATTTTTAAAACAGCTCACTATTCCCAATATTTCTGTCTATCTGCCCCCCAGTCTTCAGCCTTCACCCCACTCTATCTGACAGCAACGTGAACATGCCCCAGACAATCTAAAATCACCAATCAAAATTAATTTTGCCCAACATTTTGGACTTCTAGCGCTCCCCGCGAAGCGTACGCGATATTTTTTTTTTAAGTCCTAGCCACTGAAATCTCAGGAAATTAGGTGGCAGGACCTGCCAGAGTGAACTATATACTAATGAATACCTGGTCTGCCTCCACGGGGCGAAAGTGGGACAACGTCGGGCCTCATTAGGGGTCTGGCGGCTAAATGACCAGATGAACAACGGTACAAGGCATCACACATATACAAAGTCCATACACTTTTGAATCTGACTTTTCCAGTCAACTGGTTCACCCACAATGTAAACTACGCGGAGATGGGGGAAACCCCTGGTGCCGCTTGACCCTAAACACACTTTACACTTTATTCACAATACGCTCCATTCAATGCCTCCTCCGGTCTTCCGTCAAAACGATTTTGATGAATCTTGATGCTAAGAAAGCTCCAGGTCCCGATGGTATTTTTCCACATGTTTTTAAATCCCGTGCTCCTGAACTTACTCCTGTTCTTTGCCGCCTTTTTTCAATTTTTTATTCCAAAGGTGTTTTTGATTCTGCTTGGAAATTTGATCATATTCAGCCAGTTCCTAAAAACTGTGACAAATCCCTCCCATTCAATTATCGTACCATTGCAATTACGTCTACTCTTTCTGAAGTAATGGACAAATCAATTAACAGCCAACTTTTAAACTACCTAGAAACCTTCTGTCTGATCAACGATCGCCGGTATGGATTCCGTCAGTGTCGATCCACTGGTGATATTCTGGCTTATGTTATCAATTTATGGACAAATTCAATGGAAACGTTTGGTGAAACACAAGCAGTTGCTTGGACATATCAAAGGTTTTCGATCGTGTTTGGCACGAAGGTCTTCTAAACAAGCTCCATCTTACTATTTTTTATAATTAGTTGTCGAGTTTTCTCTCTAATCGCTCACTAAAAGGTGATGGTAGATTTGTCTCTGTCTTCTAACTTCTCCACTAATGCTGATGTCCCGAAAGGTTCAGTTCTTTCCTCCACTCTTTTCCTCTTGTATATTAATGACCTTCTTCCATTGACTGGAAATCCTATCCATAGTTTTTCCGATGATAGCACATTGCATTCCACTTTCCATTTTGAGAAACCTTGTCCTGCTCAATCAGCTTCAACTTCTCGAATATCCTCTACCAATTCCTGAAATGGCGATCTGCAGGTAATTCTCCAGTGGGGCAAAGACAACTTAGTTGATTTCAACCCTTCTAAAACTCAGTCTTGGGTTATATCGTCCAGAAGGGATTCTTCTGCTCCTATGCTTATCTTTGGTGACACTGATTTCTAGGCAAAATGATATATCTCCTTTGGGGATTATCCGGACTTCAAATCTCTCTTGGCACAAGCACATTACTTGCTTCCTCTGCATCTAAAAAACTTGGTTTTCACTTTCGCTCTTGGCATTACTTTTCTTCCAAACAGCTGTTCACTCTGTACAAATCGGAAATCCGCTCTACCATGGAATATTGTTCCCAAAATCTCTCTGAGGCTTCTAGATTCCATTCTGAAGAGAGCAGTTAGGTTAATTAATGGCTGATCTATAATAGAGTCTCTCCACGCTGTCTCATAGATGTATTGTTTCTGTATGCCTCTTCTACAGATACTTCCATGGGTACTGTTCTTCTGAATTAGCTTCTACAATTCCCGCTTTCTCTTTCAAAACAGTACAAACACGCCATCAGCAACCAACATCCGTGAACTGTCCAACTTCAAACCCACAGAACCAACTTTTCATCTTCTTCGTTTATTCATTCAACTAGCGTTTTCCGGAACAGCCTTCCTTCGTACGTATTTCCTGAAAATTATAGTCTACAGAAGTTCAAGTCCAATGTCAACGAATATCTTCTCTCGTCTTCTCAAATATCCAACCCAAGCACGGTACTAAGCACTATAGGTTCCAATATCTCTCGTGTTTAAATAGTTTCCATAAAAAAAAAAAAAAAAAATTATATATATACACACACACACATATATACAGGGAGATTCACTACCAGTGCGACAGACTTGCAGGGGTGTAAGGGGCACAAAGACGAATCGGAATCAAATAGCATTGCTGGGTCTGAAATGCCTTCGTCATGCGGTGGAAGACGTTGAACGGGAGGTCGCGTGAACAGCGATCCTGCTGGAAGTCAGCTGCGAACCGTTTCTGTTGAAGAAACGAAGTAGCAAAAGTCCTCCGGAGTGGATAATCCGCAGGCTCCAATGATTGGACGCGTTGCAGATGGTATGAATTCATTTGGTTTGTTGACAGTATCCTCCATACAGTGGATTGGGAAATATCCAATCGTTGGCCTATCGCTCGAGTACTCCCTACTCTGATTGCCTTCTGCAAGACGTAGGACATTCTCCTCATTGTCTGGCGTCCTCGTCGTTCGCACTCGATTCATGGTACCTCTCGTGAAACAACCAGTCTCACGTAACCTTCTGTGCACACGTGCGAAAATTGTATGATGAGGAGCACGCCTGTGCGGGTAACGTTCCTGGTACAAGCGCAGAGCGGCGTGCCCGTTACAGTCCGCAGCTCCATACGCGAGGTGCATGTCCTCCATGTGTAGACATGTATAGTATCTTATGTAGGACGGCACCTGAACGAAAGTTCAACTCCGTCTTTGTACACTGTGATGGTTACAGAAAGCACTGTAACAGGCCAGAAATGTGTGTAACGTTATGTTCGTGCAGTGTATGTGTTGTTGTGTTGTTTAGTTGTTTTTGGCCGTTTTGTCACCAGGCAGGCGATCACCTGGAAAGCCTGCCCAGTGTCCGTCTACACCACTGGGAGGTAGGCCACAACTGCGCAAGAACCATGGCCAACCTCAACAGTCACGTACTGAATGTCCAAAGAGGGTTTGGAGCCATTCAAAAGAACTCCGTGCCAGCAAGTCGGCAACAGCGCACACACACACACACACACACACACACACACTGATTCCCAGGAGACAGGACAGCAGAAGACGAAGAAATAAGGATGAGAATAGCATAAAGTAAAAATAAAAAATAAATAATAATAATAAAAAAATATATATATATATAAGAAGAAAAAAATATACATAGAAAATATGTATTAAAAAAATAATAAAAAAAAATAAAATAAAAAATAAAATCTTTATCCATTTCTTGCCCACATCTTTATGTAGTGCTGTCCAAAGTGGTCCACAAGGAGAAAAGGTGTATTGTCAAACAGAAGTAGTAATGTCATTCAATCATGATCGGCAGGAACAAGTTCTAGATATAATTCTGAATTCTGTTAAACTGGAGTGGTGTCAGAAGTCTCTGGTAGATGACGGTATCACTGAGCAGAGGTTTAGTTGAAGAGAGTCTTGATAAAGGATGAGTCAGAGAAGTGCAGCATCTGTTAAAATCTTTGCGTGTTCTTGAAAGCCACAACAATTTTGTATATGACGTCATCAGGACGACGAGGCAGCGCACAGTTGTATTATGATTTATGATGCATTTTCAGTTTCATTTCTTGAATTAACATTGAGGTTGAGAGCCTTCCTGCGACTAAAAGCAGCATTGCAGAAGGTTTGAAGGGCCTGGAAATTGTTGACAGAAATGAGTATCTTCTCACCTCCGGGACACAAGTTTGGTACTGTTGCCTTAAGAGCCGATCTTAGATCCTGGTAATTGGAGCATTCAAAAAGGACGTGAGGAGAGTCTTCCGGTAGCCCACATCGACAGGAGACTGTATTGGAAAGTCTGAATTGGTAGAGTTTTGCGTTAAGCGAACCATGCCCAGTTAGTATGTAGGAGGTAAACAGTGAGGGTGAAAACCATTTTCTGGTGGATGATGAGAGTAGTGCAGTTACGTCGGGAACGAAGTTTTTGGTGATAGCTCCTTTTTCGGTAGAATTCCATCTATTCTGCCAGGTATTCACTAACAAATTCCAGCATCTGGTTCGCTCAGTTTTGGGATCAGTCTGAGGGTTAACAATGATTCCCTGAAATTCCACAGAAATGCCTTTGCGGATGTAAAAGCAAAGCCCTCTAAACACAACATGCAAATCAAGTGGTATGGTGCCTGCAAGAGTCTGTAAAGCTGGAGTTGATACTGTTCGGCAAACGTGAAGTAGGCTGAGGAGAAAGCAAGGTTGAATAGTGGATAACTTGGTTTGTACTGTTTGAGTGCAGTACGTCTAAACCAAAGGCTGGCAGCGTAGGTTGTAATTGGGATTATGGCAGCATTATAAAATAGATGTAGGGTTTTAGTGTTCAGTCCCCAGTCTTGTCTGGCAATTTGGAGCAGCATTGCGGTAAAACTCTTAACTTTGACGGACAGATGTTGAATATGCTCAGTAAAGGAAAAGCGGTCGTCGATGATGACTCCTAAAAATTTGGTGCTTCGGACAAGTGGAAGTGATTTCTTGTCACGTTTTACAACTGGTGGTCTGCGATAGTCTAATTTATGTTTAAAAATCATGATCTTCGATTTTGTTGGGGATAATTTTAATTTGTTCTTAGAGGACCAGGACGATAGTTCAAAGAGTACTTTATTGGCATAGAGTTCTAATTCAGATCTTGAGTTTCCATTCACTAAAATGATAATGTCATCTGCATACGCAAGTTGTTGCACATTTTGAAATTCAGTCGTCCTAAGCAGCCAATCATCGAGAACTAGGTTCCAAATCAAGGGACCCAAAATTGATCCTTGGGGACAACCACGGGAGACAGATCTGTTAATCTTCGTGCTTTTAGTGATGACGGTGACGGTGCGATCAGCAAAGTAGTTTCCAAGAAGTTTATAAAGCTGAAGAGAGCAGTGATTGGAATGGAGTCTACTGAGGGCACTTTCCCACCATAAAGTATCAAAAGCGCCCTCAAAATCGATAAAGAATGCCATAACGTACTTGGAAGTGGAGCAGTTAATGAGGTGGTGGAGTTCTAATAAGGCGTCTTCGCATCCAAGCCCTTGCCTAAGTCCGTATTGAAGAGAGGATGTAGAGCTTGTGGCTCCCTGCAGTGTGGTTATTTTATTGGCAATTAATCTCTCTAACACTTTTCGCAGGTGAGAGAGCAAGGCTATGGGGCGGTAGGATCTCGCATTCTCTAGTGGCTTACCAGGTTTATGTAAAATCTTAAGAATGGCGTGTTTCCATGGTTTGGGAAACATTCCAGTATTTAAGCAGTTGTTGAATAATTTAAGCAGAACTTTGGGCCTTGGGTCATAAAAGTGTTTGATAAATATATTGTCAATCAGGTCATCGCCAGGACATTTGTTTGACTGAATTTTATTCAAGATTGAAGTAAGTTCTTCTGCAGTGAATGGACTTGTTTCTTCTAAAGGAAGGTATTTTTGGTTTAAATCACGAATAGATAGATGGTGTGAAGTGTCAATAGTGAGATCATCGTTAGGCAGAAGTTGGTCCAAGATACATTTATGAAGTCTGTTAGTGTAATAGTTTCCATACTGTTGGAGGTAATGGAGTTAAAAATGTCACCCAAGATCATTTTATTTTAGCAATTTTATAGATGCGCCCCAAGGATTATTATTGTACCCAGACGTAGGGACAAAATTGTGCAGGATTGCAATTTGCTTTCATAAATCAATTTTACGTATTTTCTTTTGAGAGTTTTGTATTCTTCATGTAATCTGTTGACTTCTTCTTGAGGCCAAGTATGCCGTTTACGCTGGAAATTTCTTCTGGCTTTATGTACAAGTTTCCGAGTAGAGGATAGTTCGTTATTCCACCAAGGTGTGCAGTTAGTTTTTAGTTTCTTTTTATGCGTAGATTTCTGAATTGCAGTGATGATAATGTTTGGAATCTGCAGTGCTAGTTGTTCGGTGATAAAAGATTTGAAAATTTCTAGGTTGTCTTCAGGCAATTGAGAGAGAACGGAACGATTAAAACGTTCCCATTTTATGTTTCTAAGAGAGTAACGTATGAGATTACGAAGAGGTTGTTGAGGAGGAAGAGTTGATCCCAGCAGGAAGACGGTGGAGCGATGGTCACTTGTCGTTAGGTCAGTTTTTTATTATTATTATCCGTTTATTTCCATAAGGAAACCACCCCGGGACGGCAAAGTGCCAGGAGGGTGCTAAGTACATATCAGGGTACGAGATACTACGTGCAGTGGGTTACATATACTGAACACGTAGTCTCGTCCCGAAATATTATATACACATTTTATGTTTAATATATATAGTATTTACACATTGATGATTCTGTACATACATTATACAACTGATATATTTACAATTCACTAATAATTCCATCTATAAATTACATATTTACATAACTGTTACAGAAGGTATATTTTTACAGTCAACAAATTATTATTGTTCTGAAAGCAGAAAGTTTCTCTTTTACTCTAAATTCTTTGGTACTTTG
Source organism: Mastigoproctus giganteus (assembly GCF_048544385.1). Classification (NCBI taxonomy): domain Eukaryota; kingdom Metazoa; phylum Arthropoda; class Arachnida; order Uropygi; family Thelyphonidae; genus Mastigoproctus; species Mastigoproctus giganteus. The sequence continues at coordinate 266,023,149 of NC_143576.1, read as the reverse complement.
CAGCCGATTCATATTTTGGTAAGTCTATACGAATCCTGGAAGATCTCTTTCCGGTATGTTGCATCCTCACACAGTTTTTCGGCATCTATGTGTAGTGAGTTAAATATTTTCGCTGCATTTGATGGGAAGAATCTTTGCAGGCTACTAAGATTGTTCAGGACTGTACGCAGTGGATTATTTACTTCCCCGCAACGTCTAGCAGTGGCACGCGGTTTGACTAGAATATTATCCAGGACTGGAGCATCCACTCTGCCTGTGAGCATTTGTGCGAGAGTGTGTATGTTCCTGTTAATTGTCCGCTGCATCCAGGGTGTGATGTTAAGGTTTGAGTAGAGAATGGCCCTTGAGATAGTAAAAGGGTGGCCAGCAATTCTGTTAAGCCATCGCAAGAACCAGTACTCGATCCCAAGGACGGACTTATAATGTGAATCTGGAGCTGATGACCAGATTTGCGAGGCATACATTGCAATTGGCAGGACACACATTAAAATGTACTTGGTCGCTAGCTGAGGATCCCTAATTCCTACCAGTTCCTGTCTAGTAGCCCATAAAGCGGCGAATATTTTTGTCTTCATATGGGCGAAGTGTTGAGCAAAGGTGAGTCTGTCATCCCACTTAAGACCCAGGTCCAGGTGAGAGTGCACGTTTACCACATTAGACCCGTTCACAGAGATCGAGATGTCATTTTTATTCTGCTTGCAAGTTATGGTCATTTGGGCAGACTTCTGCGCATTAATACGGAGCCCGATGCAATCCAGGTAGCTCTCAAATTCTCTGATTGTGCTATTTGCCATCTGACAAATACCTTCTGCTGATTCATGGTCTTTGGAAGTGATGAAGAATTTTACATCGTCAGCATATGTTATAAAATTGTAGTACCGTGCAAGAAACGGCTCCAGGGCGGCCGCGAAGAGAGTAGCCGAAAGAACTCCCCCTTGTGGCACTGCTCGCGAGATGGTAAAGCCAGATTGTAGCTTTTGGTGCTTAACAATAAGTTTTCTATGTTCTAGCAGGCTGGTTATTATAGTTAACAAATTTCCTCTTACATTAAAATAATTCTTTAAAATCGCAATGAGCGCTGGAATTGAGACGTTGTCGTAGGCTGCGGAGATATCCAAAAAAATAATATCAATTTGCTTTTTCTCATTTAGTGCTTTCTGCACGCGAAAAAGGGTTTCCAGTAAGTTTGTTATTGTTGATCTACCCGAAATAACTGAGTGCAAATGCGGTGGTCTATGGCTGAAGCAGTGTTGATTGATGGTGGGAAGCAGTGCTTTTTCGAATACCTTCTGTAGGGTGCAGCTGACAGAAATTGGTCTGTAATCCTTAGCCAATTTTGGGTGTTTAATCTTTGGTATTGGGGTTACAATGTAATTTTTCCAGGCTTGCGGGAAAGCTCCTGACCTGATGATTTCCTGATAGATGTGCAGTAATAGATCTATTATAAATGGGCTACTTATCTTAAGGATGAACATTGGAAATTTGTCTGGTCCAACAGTGGCCTTATTGGGCAGATCGTTGATTGCTTTCATTAAGCTCTCTTTGGTGATTTGTATTTCACTCAAAGGAGGTCTTGTTGGTTCCTCTATTGCCGAATGGTTTCGCTTGTTTAAATCTTTCAGGAATTCAAAAATTTTGTTACCATTATCAAGTGTTCTCAATTTGATTCAGTCCATGCAGGTTACTAAAAGTGTTATTAGCCCATTCCTTGAAAATGCATTCTGTCATATTCTCTGTGCTATTTCTATTGCTAGTAATTCTTTTTGCTCTTTTTAGTTTATTATGAACAACACTGCAGTGTGCCTGTCGTTTTGCTTTGATGAAATGTGCTCTTTCTTTCTTATAACGAATGTGATCGGCAGGATGACCCGTTCTTTGCCATTTTCTATACAGTTTTTGCTTCCTGAGGAAACTTGCTTTCAGTTGTGGGTTAAACCATTCTTTTGTTCTCTCAGATATTTTGATTTCTTTTGCTGCTCCTTCCAATGCTGTTTGGTATAGCTTTTTAGTGATCATTTCTAAAGCTTCGTCTACTGGCTTTTCTTGCAGGTCATTCCAGTTGTAACTAGTCAGGTGACTGAGAATGACCTCTGATTTAATATACTTCACGGAGAAAAGATACTTACTTTGCTTTTCCCAGTTCGTGTGGTTACCCTGCATGTATTTGTGTATCTTCAGTGCTGCTTCTATTTCAATGGGATTGTGGTCCGACTTAAATTTTATGCAGTTTTGCGCTAGCCTTATGTCTAAGGAACTATGATACAACAGGTCAAGTTGCTGCATTCCCCTTGTCACTGGTGTCGGAAGCTGCGTTAAGTACAATGCACCCAATGTAGCATCCAGCTCTTTCTTGGCCTCCCTGTGTTTCGGAAGAGGCAAATTAAAATCTCCCGCTATTATTGTGTCGACTGATGGCTTTAGATTTGCAGCAAGCCAAACATAGAGTTCGTTTCTTGTCTCCTTTGAGTGCTCAGGTGGGAGGTATATGATGCATAACTGTATTTTCACGTGCTCTTTTGAAAAGGTAACGCAAATCCCTTCAAAATTATTTGAATTGGTTTTTCGTTCTCTTATAGGCTGGTATTTATTTTGGTAGCAAATTATAACTCCCCCTCCTCGCCTATCTGTTCTTCCGGTTCCCACACATTTGCAGTTTGCTGCCGCAGTTAGCCGATCTAACTGTTTTCCATTTCCCAACCAGGTTTCGATTAGGCAAATGAAATCCAGGTCCGCGTACATCATCATCGTTTGTAGGGTGTGGAGCTTATTTGAGATGCTCCTCACGTTTTGTACAAACAGGTGGATGTGATGTTCTGCATTCCCAGCTGGGGGTAGTTTTCTTGATTGCTATTGAGCCCGATTCCTTGCATCATTTTTAACCAGTGGTCTGGCCCATCTGTCTCTGTAGGGCTTGACTAAGGTACCTACTGGCCAGGCGCTTACGTCTTGTAGGCGAGTTGCTTTATCTGGTGGACAAGAGATTATAAAGGAGGAGTAAGCTGGGTGTCGTGTTTTCACCTGCTTTATTTCCACAGTTATCCCATGTTCGCCCTCACACATGGCTTTAATGTTTCTGGGCTGTGTTGTGGGTCCCAGCCTTGATACAAAAATTTGCTCTCTGGTTGCAACGGAAGTAATGTTGTACATTTCAGAAAACCGTTTGTTTCAGGTGTGTTACAGGAAGACACGTTAATACTTTCTCTGTGAACTGGATTACGTCGTCGGCTGTCCTCGGCGAGAGTAGGCATAAAATTTTGGGATGGGCGGGTTTTTCTACCCACAAAAGTGTTATGCTTTTTAGGTAGCATAGTGATGTGCGCATAAGTGAGTGGGTTTGCAGGAACATGATTTGAGGGGGAAGATGTAACTCTGGAGTTCGTACTCTTGGAATACATGCATGCTCCAATCATTTCAGTTGATTCCTGTTGTCCTAATATTTCTGAGGCTTCTTTATTTTGGTTTCGACTTTTCCTAGTGGAATGTGTGGAGCCATTTCCTTGTGCTGCCCCTAAAGTTTCACTGGGTTTGGTGCTATTGCTTGCGAGGTCCTGCTGCAAACAGACAGTTCGCGGCTGGGCTTGAGATTCACATATTATTTGGCTGTCTTGTAGTTTTGCAATTCTTTCTGATATGTTTTCCTCCGAATTCAATTCTTTTCTTGTCTTCTGTTTGTGATTTTCAATGCTTTCTGTCCTCCTGTACAATCCATGCATATCACTTCTACTTTTCTTTGGGTAGCTCTGCCTCGCATAGCAAGTTTCGTCGGTTACGGGAGCCGTTGAGCCACCTTGTGCAACGAGGACGGATTCAAAGCATCCTAGCTTTTCCTCCAGTCGCTTAAGGGTGTGCAATATTTTACTGTTTTGTTCTTTGAGAAGAAAATTCTCTTCCTGCAGTTCCTGTAGCATTTTATGTACAGGGATGAAATTGCTCGAAGTTTTCAGCGTATTCCACAGCCTGCATCGAAAAGGGGCTGATGCAGTCTGCAAGGATATCCTTTAATTCCGTACGCGAGACATTCTTTACGGTTCTCTTCCTGCCTTTCATCCGGGCTATGATTGCTCCTCTTTCTAGCGAAACCCCCTTCAGAGTGCTCGCAGTCTTCCGGGCAAATATCGCATCCCAAGGTTTCAAAAATTGATCCTTCAGGATGGCCCAAGATGCCATTTCCAAGGTCAGTCTGCGAGAGGATTTCTCTTGTTGCTTGTTCAAGGTCATTAATCTGTTCTGTGCAAGAATCTTCACAAATGACTTCATTGGGTAATTCTTCATTATTTTTCCCTGTTTGTTGCCTACAGGCGTTACATTCAAACTTGCGTTTTCTAGTTTTGTTTAATCTCTTAATATCTACAGAAGTACAATCAGGCTTATTGCAATAGTTTTTGTGACAAGTAACGCATTTAATTATGAAGTCATCATTGGTCAGACATATACAGCAAGTAAGCGGCACGGCTGATGCGCTGAAATCTGTCATTCTGAAATGCAAATGGGGGCTGGAATTTCAGTAATTTCGAGGAAGGTAGTCTTTAGTACAACAAGATAGGGCACTTCTATCGTTCGATGACTAGCCTATGAAATATGCAGGTGGAAATGGGGGAGGTTTTAATCCCTAACTTTGTCACCGCTTGACCTTGTTCAGAGCTTAAGTGCCGTATTGCCTTAAGCAGAATATTGCTATGTTCCGCTGCACTGAATCGCTATAAACCAACCGTTCCTTTCAACTATTACCCGAAGTATGAATGCTTAAAATCAAGATTAGACATATTACCTGTTCAGAATTCCATTAGTAGACACTATATCCAGATTCCACTTCTCATAAGCTCTCTGTCAATATGCAGTTCATTTATGATCCTTTCAGGTTAACTTAGGTATTTGAGTATTTTTAGGAGCACATAATTCAGTAACTCACTCGTGCACGACTGGCACGTTTCTACGTGCCAGTCAGTAATATAAGGAGTAATACGGGCTGTAGCCAGAGAGATGTCTATGTTTGATTCACCCAGGGAATTGGAAAAGGTACATGGCTGGTTTGGTTGATTCAAGACGGTAAGCTGATGGGAGAAGATGGTATCCTCAAGCAGTAATCCCCGCGCATCTGTGAAAGAACTATGCCACAGTGCAGACTTGGAGTTTGAGTCGAGTAAAATTAGCAGAGGAATAGGGCCTAATAAACTGAATACGGAATCGATATAGTGTAAGTGAGGAGTCAAGTCAGATGACGGGGGGCAATACATTGAGATAACATAAGTCGAGTGATTAGGACTCAAGTCTTGAATGCAAATAGCATGCTGTGATGTTAAACAGGACAAGAGTAAAACGTCAACATTTTTATTAAATATTACGATGGCTACCTTAGGATCTGTATGAGTCGGTTGTAAAATCCGAGAAGAGCAAGGATATCCGACAATTCGTCCTTTTCTATGATATGGTTCTTGAAGAATGAGAATGTCAATGAGTTCCTCCTCAGATACACGACGTAGCTCATCTGCCACGGTGCGTGAATGGTGAGCATTGGCTTGCAGAAATTTTAGGTTTACAGTCGAAATATTTGACTGGGAAGCGCTTGAACTCGATAAGACTGATATTAAAAGGGAATTGTTCGTTGCCTTACTGTGTCTTGAGCCTTTATGTATTCAGGACAGTTGATATCTCTGACCGAATGATTAGCATCATGTTTGTGCCTCTTGCAATTAATGCAGACAGGCGGTTGATCCTTGCTGGGGCACTCAAAGATATGGCCTAATTTGCCACAATGTCCACAAGAAGGTCTTTCTTGTTTACACGTACTTGAAGTGTGTCCGAAAGCAAGACAACAATAGCACTTCGTCACAACAGTGAACGGCTTAAATCGGTGAGAGGTCCACCCAATAAATAACCTGTCTAAAGTAGAGATAGCCGAAAAAATACGTGGGGTAAAGTCAAACACCCAATTCGAAGTATTCTTTGATTTGGAGCTAATTTTAAATCGGAAAGTGATCTCTTGTGAGATTTCTTCACGTGTGAAATTAAATTCTTTCAGGTTTTTGAAGTAGAAATCATCAAGTATTTCCTCTTTGGTTAAATCATTATCAATATTATATACCAGTAAGGTTGGATTCAATTTCTTAGGTATCTCAGGGGTGATTCCAACATCAGACAGGATTTTTGAGGAAGAGATGGTATCCAAATCTTTACGTGAATCAGTTTCTAAAATTACGCAGTTGTTTTTAATAAGACGGAGAGCTTTAACTTTGACTTCTTTCAAGTCTTGCTTTAAGGTTTTAACTACATGTTCTTTAACATCAGTGCTCGTAGTAAGAATAGAACTCTCAGATGCCTTTAGGAATAATAAATGTGGGTTTCTGCTTGAAGTAGTTTTAACATTAGCGGATTGCAGACTGTCTGTTTGGTTAATAGAATTTTTTGCAAGGGATTGTGCAGTAGCCTCAGAGAAGTTTTCAGGAGAAACTACGTTCAAAGAAGTATCAACTAATTCTGTAGAAGTTGAAGATTTTGCCACAGAAGCATATGAGAGAGGTGTGGGCATAGTTTTTGAGTCATCACTTCTTATCTGCCGCATCTTTATTTTCATCTTAAGAGCTTCGTTTTCTGTAATCAAGCCATTCACAACTAATTCAAGACCGCTCCAAGAATGAAGAATAGCTTTGATGGCAGTTTTTGTAACCTTACTATTGTCGTTTAATAAGTAAGTTTCAATTTCTTCTCGCAGGAAAGTAAGTGCATCGACAGGGGATGAAAGTAAAATAGTCTCGACGTTTGTGCATGTCGTCCAGCTCAACGTTTGAAAACTCGTCCATCCTACTACCTCGGGAACCTGTTGGCAAATGCTGACTTCCAGCGGGATCGCTGTTCACGCGCCCTCCCGTTGAACGTCCTCCACCGCATGACGAAGGCATTTCGGACCCTGCAATGCTATGTGATTCCCATTCGTCTTTGTGCCCCTTACACCCCCGCAAGTTTGTCGCACTGGTAGTGAATCATCTTGTGTATATATATATATAATAAAATAGAATAAAAATAAAATATATATAATTTAAAAAAAATAAATAAAATCATCCTGCATTCCGAGGGAAAAAGAATTATACAATATCTGTATGCATTCATTAAAAGCATTTGTCTACGCTTAGAAAACACGATTTTAGCAAATTCGTGCATAGCATTAAAGTTAGATCTGGAAGATAATTACAATTGCTCATTGCCAGGCTGCAAATCTGGAATATCAGTCCTAATCCTGTTGCTAAATTCTTCGTAAGTAACACAATCCTATAAAATAGGATTCCATGTTTCTTCACTATAACAATAACATAAAGGATCTAATTCTAAATTGAAATAATGTAATTTAGATTTAAACGAGCCATGTGCCGTTATAAAATATGAGGTTTCCATCTCAGGGAACAAACACTATCAACAAATATCTTTCTTTCGTCTTCTCAAGCATGGTACTAAAAATTCTATAGATTCTGATACCTCTCGTTTTTGGGGTTTTCATTATAAAAAAACTTTAAACAGAGAGAGTAACATTTTCCTTTGTATGGATATTAATTTTTGTTTAAATTTAACTGTGAAAACACTAGAATACCAGATATTAACTCCATAAGCAATAATAAAAAAAAAATTAAAAAAATATATATATATTTGTCGTATAGTAAAGCACTACCGCTTTCTTCTTTAATCCCCACTTAGTTCTAGTTATTCGTAAAATTCATGAGGAAAAATTAACCTTTTCACCAAGATACTCCAAATGTTGCAAAAAAGAAAGCTTATTATCAATAATGATACCCAGATATTTTGTAGTATCCACCATGGGGATTAACGTACCTTCAACAAATACCCTAGGAGGTCTCTACACATCTCATTTCCCCTTGAATAACATCGTGACTGTTTTCTTCCCTTATATTTTTAATTTACTTTCATGAGCCCAGGAAAGTAAATCATTCATAACTAAAGACGCACAGTCTTGCAGTTCCCGTCTAGACCTACCTGGGAAACATAAGACTAAATCATCAGCGTACGGGATCTTATGACACTACATTTTTCTTTTGAAACCACAAGTTCAAAACAAGATTCCAAAACATTGACCCCCAGAACAGAGCCCTGCGGACAACCACACGTTAAAACTTTAGAATAAATCATTTGTTCTGAGCGTATTATAATTTTCCTATTCTTTAAGGAGCTGGCAATAAATCTAAAAAAGTACTTCTGTGCATTTTAAGATCTGTTAAAGAACTGAGTATACTTTCATGCCAAACGCTCCTTCAAATTCAATATAAATGACAAGAACGTATTTACTCGGAGAGTTGGTAACACAATCCACTAGATCCTTAAGTGCGTCTTCAGCAGAATGCTTATGTTTAAAACCATATTGAAACATCAATTGAACATTACATTGGGCCAGAAAATTAGTCAGTCTCAATAGTATTAAACGTTCAAATATTTTTGCCAAATTCGGGAGCAACGAAATCGGCCTCTATCGACCGAAATCGGCTGGGGATCAGTAAGCTCTTTATTAGCTTTAGGAATTAATTTCACCAAAGCCACTTTCCAGAACCCTGAAAAGGTGCCTGACGGATAGCACTTATTAAAAATATTCGGCATCAAATGTGAAGAGAGCGCAACCATTTTCAAAATTACATTGTTCTCAACTAAGTGTATACCAGGAGTTCTGTTTACATTAACACGCGAAAAAAACTGTCTCAACTCATCAAGTATAAATACAGAATTATCATTTGGGCCTACATATTGTAGGTTTAACTGGCTTAACCTCAATTGATATTCAGTGTCAGTACTAGAAGAATCATCAGGAAAACGACTATCCACTATATAAGAAATAGTTGTAAGCCAATCTCTAGTTTCCCTGTTTTCATACTGAATAGTAGACATTAAACGGTTAGACTGTATCTTATTAATTACCAATTTATACACATGGCCCCAGAGATTAGAATTCCCTGTCCCTGAGCCCAAGGTTTGCCAGGATACTATTTTAGTCTTCATTAAAGCTTTATGATATAACTACCTTTTAATTTCTGTAAAGTTCTTTTTAATATCTTGCTTCCAGCAAACCCTAAGATCTATGCCTCTGAAAACATCGTCTGGCATGAAGGAAACATTTCCCTACGCAATTTCGACAATTCAACGTTCCACCAAGGAACAATTTTCGTTAACTTACTACGCCTCTTATATGAATAATGAACAGCTCTGTATAGACCATTTGTATAAAAAATGCATACTCATCTGCATTCAGATCAGAGAGATGCATAACAAACTCAGAGGCAACATTCCGGTTTACTGATTCCAAGAACTTGTTCCAATTGATGTTCCCCTGTCCAAATCTGATATTTTCAGTTAGCTGACTGAGATTTACCCCCTCAAAATCAAATATAATTTTGAAGATGATAGATGTGTGATAACTCTTAGTGTAATCAGATTTCACTTCGCAATTAATAACCTTGAGACAAACCAAAAGTGGTTACTGTCACATCAATATTGGATTGGCCGTGAATATTGTCAAAAGTGTACAATTCTCCAGGTACATTTAACACTTTCAAATCATTTGTTGAAGTAAAGTCTTCCAGACTTAATTATCTGCTCTCAGTTATATTACAATGCCACAAATCAGACTTGGCATTCACATACATAGTAAGTAAAACATGTTCTCAGCCAGCCATTCTCATTACAGAATCCACGAAATTCAACAATACATCCACGTCCTCATTAGCGAAAAACAGGCTGACACTAAATAAAAACTATAAATGCTGTCTGAATATGTACACAAGTAGCTACCTGGTTATACAAACCTGCTATTTTAATTACATTTATATCACTACACTGTGCTGCCACTTTATTAGGTAAACCTACCTAGGTGTTGAGCCTCCTTTAGCTTTCAAAACAGCCTCAATTCGCCTAGGCACGGATGGAACAAGATGCTGAAAACGTTGTGCAGGAATGGAGTACCATGCAGACATGAGTGTGTCACGCAGTTGCTTGAGTTTCGACGGAGGTGTACACCTGCGGCGAACAGCCCTTTTCAGCTCATCCCAAAGATGTTCAATAGAATTGAGATCCGCGAACTGAGCGGGCCACTGCGGCAAAGAAAAGTCATTGCCATGTTCCTGGAAATTTTCCATAGTGATTCGGGCTTTGTGCACCGGCACATTTATCCTGCTGGTAGTAACCATCTGACGAAGGATAAACTGTCAACATGAACGGATGCATTTGGTCAGCAACGATGTTTAGGTACGATGTGGCATTCAGACATGAATATCAATGGACCCAAAGTGTGCCAAGAAAACATTCCTCACACCATAACACTGCCCCCACCACCTTGCACATTAGTCGTCAGACATGACGGCTATATCCATGGATTCATGTTGTTTTCGCCAAATTCTAAGCCTTCCACCAACATGATGCACCAGGAACTTCGACTCGTCAGACCAAGCAACTATTTTCCAATCATTGATAGTCCAGTGCTGGTGCTTATGTGCCTATAGGAGGCGTGCTCTATTGTTCTTCATTGATAACAAAGGTAGGCGATGTGGCCGTCGGCTGTTGTAGCCCATTGACGACAAAGTGCGACTAGTGGTCCGTTGCGATATTTTGTTCTGCGCACCAAAGTTGTATTCTGACGTGATGTGCAACATTGTGGCCCCTCGGTTTGCTTGGACAATTCTAGCTATCCTCCTCTGATCTCTCTCATCAACAAGAGACTTTCTTCCACAGGAGTGCCGTTGAGATGATGTTTTCTGTTCGTTGCACCATTCTCGATACACACTTGAAACTGTGGTGCGTGAAAAGTTCAGGAGAACGGCCGTTTCAGAGATGCTCTGTCCAGCACCTACTACCATGCCACGTTCGAAGTCTGTTAGATCACTTCGTTTCCCCATTCTTGCTACGGATTGTACGCTTAACTGATACTAGAAAGGTTATTCTGTTGCATTTATATTCACAACTGTGGTCATGTGACTTGCAACGTTATTGGAGAAACCATTTGTGTGCACAGCAGGGGTGTACCTAATAAAGTGGCAGCACAGTATTTTTTTTATTAATAAAAAAAAGAGCAAAAAGCCTTACATTTGTGAAACACAGTTTGAAATATAATAATAGCATGACATAAATATAAAAGTAATTCAAATAAACTTCAGTAAAGTTAAAATATAAAGAATTAATACAAAACAAGAATGGGCTAAAACACCAGTTTGTGATATTCATTTTTAATACTGGTTTTATTAATAAAAATATCAATTTTATTTTCATTTAACAATTGCTGCTGTTCTGTTTAAAAATTCAAATTTACGATGATTTGTCCTGAATTTGGAAACGTGAAATAATTTATGTTCCCTCAAAGGCCTAGGTGGACAATTGAAGTTAATACATGATAGTAGTAATGGAGCATCTATCTTGCCTTGAATAATCGAATGTAGAAGGAAGCAGTCAAACATATTCCTTCTAACACTTAACGTGGAAAGGTTAAATTTTACACCAATTTTTATATTTAAACATAAAATAGTCTAAATCTGAATTAAAAACTAAGAATCTGATGGGAGATTTTTTAACCCTTTCGAGCGTATTAATATTATTTATACCAAAAGGGTCCACACTTGTGTTGCGTACTCTAGAATTGGACGAACATATGAGGTATAAGCATGTTTTGGGATATCAGGCCCAAAATAAGCCCTTTTGATTAAGCCAAGTAATTTAAAGGTTCTGGCAGTTACTAATGGCTCTTACACAACTCATAGTTGTGTAAGAGCCATTACCTGTTCTTAAATTTTCTAAATCTTTTATTTCATGAGGTCTTTTAATATGCAACGATTCTAAAGTGTAATTATAACAGATGACAAATTGTTTAAGAGCATCTGAAATGGTAATGGCATCATATTTATCAATATTCACATTTAGTCCATGACTTTTAATCTATTGGTATATTAATTGAATACCCTTTCGCAGCTCCTCACAATCCAAAGACTGTTTAATTTCATGTCATCAGCGTTGGTAAGAATACTGAATTTGGCTTTTTGTAGAAAAGCAGAGATATAATTAAGAAAAATACTTAAAAAAGTAAAGGATCAAGAGAGGAACTCTGTGGAACACCCCTCTGAATATTAATGAGCTCGGAGTGAACGTCTCATAACATATAATACTTTTCCGATTATGAAAATAGTCCTGAAACCAAATAAGAGCAAGTCCCATTACACCCAGATCAGCAAGTTTATTACATAACATTTGATGGGAAACTGAATCAAAAGCTTTTTGAAGATCTATGAAGGTAAATGACGTCCAATTGTATGTTTTTTGTCAAGTGCTTCCCTAATGTCATGTTCCACTGTAAGTTTGAGATCGTCGACTTTACTTCAATAAAACCATGATGAGAGAAATGTAATTTATTGTGAAAGAAGGCAATTAGTTGTCCTCTAAACTATATGTTCCACAATTGGAACATATTGTTTACAGATTGGAACATGGACAGGGTTTTTGCTTCCGTAAAGGTGAGTACAGTGGTCTCCGACAGTTTTTAAATTCTGTACAGAGGGATCAACTGACGATGTTACCAACAGTAAATTCTAAGTGGGAAGCATTCAAGAATTAATCGTGGATGCTACTAAAAGTTTCATACCTATTAAGAAATATTGTTCAAGGTTTAGGCCTAAATGGTTATCAAATGAACTAACGAGACTCGTAACAGAGAAGAAAAATGCATGGGATGCATATAAATTATCAGGTGACGCAGAAGCCTGTGGCAGATATAAGCTAGTCTGTAATCAGGTCACAAAGGAGGTTAGGCAGGCGAAGGCAGATTACGAGAAATCTATGGCAAAAGATGCTAAGAAAAACAGCAAGGATTTCTTTACTTATATAAACTCTAAAAGGAAGGGGATGAATCTGATTGGTCCACTTGACATCGATGGTTCGACTGTTAGTGATCCTGCTCAGATAGCAAACAAACTGAATGAGTATTTTGCATCTACATTCACACATGAGCAGTTATTAAGGTTTGAAAATGGCAGAAGGTTATCAAATTGTAGCGGGATACTTAATGATTTTGTAATAACTGAAAGCAAAGTGGAAGAGAAATTGTTGAAGTTAAACATTCGAAAAGCACCTGGGGTGGATGGGATCTATCCAGTTATTTTAAAGGAGGCGGCAAAGCAACTAAGCAAACCCTTAGCCATAATTATGAGAGCATCCTTGGATTCAGGGGAGGTTCCCACGGACTGGAGATGTGCAAATGTATCCCCAATTCACAAAGGGGGATCGAAGGGTGACACGAGTAATTACAGATCAGTTAGTTTAACTTCTGTTCCGTGTAAAATAATGGAGTCGCTGGTTAAAGATGCATTGCAGGATCATCTAGACAAGACTGCAGCAATAATTCAGACACAGCATGGGTTTGTTAAGGAAAGTCTTGTCTGACAAATTTAACAGGATATTATGATGTGGTGACAAAGGAACTGGATGCAAAAAATAATTTTGATATCATATACTTGGATTTCAGGAAAGCTTTTGACACTGTTGCGCATGGACGACTATTGTACAAATTGGAGCAGAATGGTATTAAGGGTAAGTTGCTACAATGGATAAAAGGATGGTTAAGTGGGAGAAGACAGAGGGTGTTAATCAATGGGTGCTGCTCTTCTTGGACTAATGTTATTAGTGGAGTCCCACAGGGTTCGGTGTTAGGTCCACTGTTGTTTTGTGTATTTATCAATGATATTGAAGAAGGTATATCAGGCTTAGTGTCGAAGTTTGCAGATGATACAAAGTTGGCAGGGTTGTTAATGACAGTAATGGCAGTGTGCTACTGCAACAGGATCTAGATAATTTGGGCAGATGGGCTAAGAAGTGGCAACTGAAATTTAACCTTGACAAATGCAAAGTATTGCATATGGGTAGAAGTAACCCCAGAGAAACGTACCAACTGTGTGGTAGAAAATGAAAAAGACCTGGGAGTAATTGTGCAGTCAGATATGAAGTTTTCTGAGCAATGTAGACAGGCTGCTAGGGCAGGTCATGGGGTTTTGTCAATGATATATAGGAATTTTGCTAGCAGGGAAAAGGAGGTGATTGTCCCTCTGTATAAGGCAATGGTCAGGCCACGCCTTGAGTACTGCGTACAGGTCTGGAGGCCTCATTTTAGGAAGGATGTAGATTTGCTTGAGCGTGTACAGAGCAGGGCAACAAGATTGGTGAGGGGAATGAAGGATCCTCTTACCAAGAGAGGATTAAGTTCTGAAAATTGCAGTGGCTGGAGACTAGGCACCTGCCCGGTGATTTGATTGAAGTGTATAAGGCCTTGAATGGGTTGAGCACGCTGAATTCTGATGGGATCCTTCCACTTGTTCAGATTACGAACCTAAGGGGGCATTAATTCAAATTAAGAAAATACAGATGTAGAATAGATGTACCGAAATTTGCCTTTAGCCAGCGGGTGGTTAATTGCTGGAACAAACTTCCATCTGTCGTTGTGGAAGTTGATAGATTGAATAAATTTAAGGAGGAACTGGACAGACATTTGGAGGGAATGGTGTGATTTTTTTTTTTTTTTGGCTGATGCTGCATAAGCTCATCATACACTTGCTTTCTTGCATCACATACCACTACTACTAATTTTAGTCATTCGGCTAGTTTTGTGGATAGGCCTAAAAGAGGCAGGATTATTCTTATCACCTTTCTTATAGAAGGTGACAAATTGTAGTTAATGCAATATAACAAATTTTCCAAAAGACCATTGGAATATTATCCGGGGTGGTGTTACAGTTCAAAGGAAATTTACTAATAGTTGCAACTAATGTCTGGGGCGATTTCAAAATTACAGAAATGACCATTTCCCATATCATTATGAAAATTATTCGTTTCATTGTTTATATCATTATTTGACGAATACAGTATAGTGTTTTCAAAGAAATTCATGAATTCTTAATTTGCAAAATTATTCTCAAGAGGGCGGTTCTTTCTGTTTTCGTTTCTTCTGCTGCTGTCGTCTCTTGTTTTCTTTCATTAATCCTGGCGGCTGCTATCTCAGCAAAGTGTAAGGATGTGTTGATGGCCTCCAGTGTTTCACTCTTTATTCACTCCTCTTCTATTCTGGATGTCATGAGCTCGTTCTTCTTTTTCCACTTCAGCTGCTCTGGGTTGTATTTCTTCCCGTTTTTCCTCTTCTCGTTCCGTAATGACCATATTGTTTATCCATTGCAGATAATCTCTCACGCCCTGCTTGATTTTTCCCAAGATTCTATCAGTTTCTTCGTGACGATGGTTCTTCCCTGATCCGCTATTCGGTGACCTGAATATCCGGGAATCGTTCCAATCACTTGGTATGTAGTCTCTACTTGTACATTGTTGTATCGGTCTCTAGCTTCGTTATTTCGTAGTATGCTCGCATGATGTACGTATTCATTTATATACTCTACTTGATGCGTTGGCGTTTTCTTCCTTCTTGGATGGTCACTAGCGCAGTTGCGCAGGAAGCACTTCCAGTTGGTGCGGCTGGATGGTCTTCTCTTGTGGTAGCCATACGGGGGACAGCGCTACTTGTTCCACTGTCTTCCTCGGGAGACTGCCACCGACTTTTCGAGCTGACCACTCTACCTAAGGCCTGCGTGACTTTATCCTGCGCTACACTTGATGCAGAACGGATATTATATCTCTTTTTAAAATCATCCATCTAGGGAGGTGGACCTGTTTAACTGTGGCTTACGTCCAGTGATAGTGTTAAGTATTAGTATTAGTAACGGCCGTATGGTGCAAGAAAGCCTATGGCTTATGCTGCACCAGCCAAAAAAAAAAAAAAAAAATCCGAACAAAACAATGATAAAAACAAAAATTAAATAAATAAATAATAATAATTAATAAATAAATAAAAATAATAAAATGAAATTAAAAATTAAATAAAAAGGAAATTAATCCTATCATCCTATGTGCTTCCCTCACCCTAAGGTACTATCCAGATGACCTTTGAATTTCCCCAAACTGTCGGCCTCTACCACCCATGAAAGCAACTTATTCCAGTAATTTATAACTCGCTGGCTAAAATAAAACTTCCTGCAGTCCAATCTAAACATTTCCCCGCGTAACTTGAATTTATGTCCCCTAGTTCTAGCATCATTTATAATCTTGAAAATTTTGTCCTCATTCATTTTACTGATGCCTCTCAGAGCCTTAAACACCTCAATCAAATCTCCCCTAAGGTGTCTAGTTTCCAAACTCTGCAACCCACATATTCGAAGTCTTTCTTCATACGGACGCCCTTTTGCCGATCTCACCAGGCGAGTTACCCTTCTTTGCACCCTTTCAAGAAGCTCGATGTCTTTCTTTAGGTGCGGTCTCCATACTTGAACACAGTATTCCAAGTGTGGTCTAACATAAGCCTTATATAATGTGATTATCACGTCCCTATCTCTATTTGCAAAAGTTCGATAGGACACCATGGGCCTTTCTTGCAACCTGTTTACAATGCTCAGAGAATTTCATGTCTAACCTTATCGTAACACCAAAGTCCCTTTCCTCCAGTACTGGGTTTAGTTGAACTCCACCAAGTGAATAAGTTATTTTGGGATTACTGTTTCCCAGGTGTAATACCTTACACTTTGTTGGATTAAAGCACAGCTGCCATTTTTCTGACCATTCTTGAAGTCTATCTAGGTCTCGCTGAAGAAGCTCAGCTTGACAGTGATCATTAACTACTCTACCAATTTTAACATCATCTGCAAATTTAGACATCACGCCCTCTATCCCTTCATCAATGTCGTTTATGAAAATTAAAAACAACAGTGGTCCTAATACTGATCCTTGGGGAACCCCACTTCTTACATCAACCCAATCTGAGGAATAGCCCTTTATCACAACCCTCTGCCTCCTGCCCTGAAGCCATCCTTCTATCCATCTAAGGATTTTCCCAGTGATTCCAACCTGTTCCAGCTTATAAAGCAACCGCTCATGTGGGACTGAGTCAAAAGCTTTGCTGAAATCTAAATAAACAATGTCGAAATTATTCCCTAAATCCAGCTCGTGAGTGACCCTTTCGAAATAGCGAACCAGATTTGTTAAACATGATTTTCCCTTTACAAAACCATGCTGAGTATCCTTGAGAATTTCAATTTGATCCAAATGATCCTGAATTCCACCCTTGATCAATGCCTCCATGATTTTCCCTACTACTGAAGTCAGACTGACAGGTCGATAATTTCCCACTTCACTTTTAGAGCCACCCTTATGTATGGGAGATACATTTGCACTTTTCCAATCCAAGGGAATCTCCCCAGAGTCTAGTGATGCTCGCATAACCAGCCTCAGTGGTTCAATGCACTCGCTTGCCGCCTCTCTCAAGATTATAGTCTTGAGAGTAACACCGGAAGGCGCTACTATTTGCCTTAGCCGCCACTCCGACCTTCGGGAAGGTAGACCCGCTGGAGCAACTTTTGCGGTGTTTATTTATTTTTTTTTATTAGGTTTTTTTAGGAGCATTAGCAACTAATGCCATATTGCTCCGGGGATATACGGTGGTCATTCCCTGACCTTTCCGCATCCTCCGTATTTGGAGGTCACGGGCTCGAACCCCAGTCTAATCGAGACGAGTGCGCTACGCACTACTGCTCCTGCCCACCTGGCTACGGAGGCGCCACGGTGTTTATTTATTTTATCATTATTTTAATTTTTTACTTTTCTTATACCGATCTCCCATCGTGATGGAGCCATGTTCGCTTCCGCCAAAGGAGACTCGAACCCGGGTACATCAGTCAGGTAATCCACTGTCGTGGCCATTGGCTCAACGCGCGCATTATTATTATTTCTCCCTGATTGGGGGTTTATACCTCGTGACGGGTATTGCTACCAAGTATACAATGGGGTTGTTATGTCTGGTGTTACTGTTAGTCGAGGAACTCTGACTATCCTACAGGTGTTCAGGATTGCGACTTTCTGGAGTTCCTTGTAGGTGTTCGCTAGGAGACCTTTTGTTTCTAGGCTGTTAATGTAGGGTCTTTAGCACCATGCTGGTGGTTGACATGATTATCGGGATGGTCGTTTCTTGTTGCATATGCCACATCTCTCTGATCTCCTGTCTTAGGTTCGTGTACTTCCTGAATTTTTCCCAATGCGTTTTCTGCAGGTTGCCAATGTTGGGTACCACGATGTCAATCAGATAGGTGGCCTTTCCTTCTTGTCCACAAGAGTTATGTCCGGTCTGTTGTGCGGGATTGTCCTATCCGTTATTATGGCGCGGTCGCATTACAGCTTGTGGGTTGGGGTCTCAAGTGCTGTCTGGGGTTCGTGTTTGTAGTACAGTACACTTTCTTTGATCATCTGGTATTTCCTTGCTAGCTTCTGATGTACTATTCTGGTTGTGTCTATGAGTACTCAGTCTGGGTGATTACCTTGCATCCCGCGGGGATGCACTGGATCGTTTCTGAGCCCAGGTAGCATCGTGAACATGTGTCATCGGACAATCCGGGCTCCTTGGCGATGTATTTTCTATAGTTTCTGGTGTTGATTACTTGGTCCTGGATGACGAGCGTGAAACCTTCAGTCTCGGGAAGAGCGTCGCGCTCGTGAACCATGTATTGGAGGCAATTTTATCTGTGATCTTGATGGAGATCATTGTAGTGTCGGCCATAAAGTGTCTTCTTTGCCCATCTTTAGTTTCGTTGACTTGGCGCATTATAGCCTTAGATGCTAATGCGCCATAAAACTCTAAAACAAACAATCTAGTTTCGTTTGTGCTTCCTGGTTGGGAGGGAACTCTTCGCTTTGTTGAGTGAGGTGGACCGCTTATTTGAGGTGCTTATGGCCTAGTCTCGTGCACTGCGTGTTTCTGGAAGTAATCAATCAGGTTAGCAATCGCTGATTTCTCTTGCACGATGAGGTCTATCAGGCCCCTTCATCCTTCTTTCCGATTTATATAGTCAATTTCTCCAAAGCTGTCTTCGAGTGTGTTGGTGGTTCTTGGTCAGCATTGAGCTTGTCTTTCTTATGATGTCCTTCATCTCGGTGTTAGTCCAATGTATCACCCGGAAGAAGTATCTTAACACTGGGACTGCATAGGTCTTTTTGGCTTTAACTGTGTTCCTTCCGTTCAGCTTTGCTTTCAGCAGGCCTCTGAGTCTCTGCTCGCATTTTTTCGGTTAGGCAGGCCTCAATTTCCTTATGCTGTAATAGCTAAGTCTGCATCATTCCCAAATATTTGTAGGATACTCCCTCTGCCATGGCTTCCTTCTCTTTACCAGTCTTCAGCTGGTAGTTTCCGTTGACTAATTTTTCTTGGTGCGATCCGTGGGTCTTGCATTTGTCTAGACCAAATTCCATCCTAATATCATTGCTGAATTCTTGGGCGATCCGGAGTAGTTGCTTCTCTGTTCCTGCGCAGAGCTTGATTTCATCCATGTATATCAAGTGGACGAGGATGTTCAGGTTCTTCCTTTCTTCTTATTTGAGGTTATACGGGTTCTTGCTGCTGTTAAGCATGGTGGATAGCGGGTTAATGCTAGACAGATCCACAGTGCACTCAGGGCATCTCCATGAAAGATTTCTCTCCTAATGGGGATTGGCCTGGTTGTGATGTTTTCGACCTTAATGGTGGAACTCCATTTCGTCATCGTTTCTCCTATGGCATTTGTCACTATCGGATTGACTTTGTAGATGTTCAGCGCGTCTATTAGCCAGCTATCAGGCACGGAGTGGGTCTTGCCGTAATCGATGTAGGCGGTTAACAGGTTGCAGCGCTTCTTGTAGACTTGCTCTACAACTGCGGCATCTATGGTAATTGCTCCTGGCATCCTTTGCTCAGCCGCTTGCATCCTTTATGCTGTTCGGCTAATATGTTCTGGCTCTCCAAGCGGTATGATATCTTTTTGGTTATGCAGGTGGTCAGGATCTTGTACATCGTTGGAAGGCAAGTGATTGGCCTGTATTTCGTCGGGTTTCTTCTATCTTCGTCTTTAGGCTTCAGATATGTGATTCCTTGATTAAGAAACTTCGGGATTGTCTCTGGGTGGCTTATCATTTGGGTGAACTGCTCTGCCAGGTGCTTCTGTGTGCAAGTGAGCTTCTTGTACCAGTAGTCGTGGACGTTATCTATTCCTGGAGTTCGTCAGTTGTGATTTTTGATCGTCTATTTTACTTCTTCCTCCCGAATCTCCCACCTCTTGTACGTCCTTGGTTTTCTTCCGTTTTAGTTCTATCCAGGGGACTTGGCTGTTATGTCTTACTTCCCTGCTCCATATGTCCCCTTCTTTCCAGTCTTCTCCGAGACTCCTGTAGAAGAATTTTGGGTCCTCATCAAAGATTCGGTTGTTTATTTTCCTTTTTTTTGTCTCGTGTTTGTTTTTGGACGCTGTCTCTCTTGAAGATGCTCTATTTTTCCAATCAATTTCTTGCTCCTATTACTTCTTGGTACTGGGTCAATTGGACTATCTTGACTCTTAATTCTTCTATCTACTGCTGAAGTCTTATTTTCCAAGCTGGCGATTCCTTCTGTTTCCGGTTCTTCTGCTGCTGGTCTCTCGTTCTCTTCCATTAATGATGGTGGCTACTATGGCAGCACACTATACAGCTGTGTGGATGGCCCTCAATGGTTCACCATTGTAGAGGTAATGTGGTATTATTTGCCGACTGATGTGGTCTGTGACTCTCCACAAGGTTCTATTGTGCCTGTCCTTTGGTATTAACTGGGTCTTTGTGGAGTCCATTCCTTCGAATTCTGTTAAGGCTTTCTTCCACTCGTCGTCTGTTCTGAATATCATGACCTCGTCTCTTTCCACTTCAGGTGTTGTGGGTTGTATTTCTTCTTGCTCTGGTTCGGTATGGTATGTTCATCCTCCTCTGGTTCCGTATTGAACTTATTTTTTTATCCTTTGTAGTTGTTCGCTCACGTACTACTTGATTTTTTCCAAGACTGTAGCAGCTATCAGTTTCTTCGTGACAATGGTCCTTCTCTGGTCCGCTATTTGCTGTTCGGTGACCTGAATATCCGGGAATCGTTCTAACCGCTTAGTATGTAGTCTTGCCCTATAAGTTGTCATATCGGTCTTCAGCTTCGTTATTTCGCAGTATGCTTGCCTGATGTACGTATTCATTTCTATGCTTCATGCGTTGACGTTTTCTTCCTTCCTGGGTGGTCATTGTTTCCTGCGCTAGTGTTGAATCCAGGGAGGTGACCGGGGGTGAAAAATAGTAATTTGTTTTATAAAACACGAATTCAATAAATTTATGTCAAATCAACACAACACGAAAAAATTACATCACGTATGTGTGGTACTCGTTAGTTGGTACACGGTGAAAATAAATCACTAAAATTTAAGACAAGAAATTTTCAAAATAATTAAGTAGACAATATTTCTGGCTGCACAAATTGTAGTTAAAAGCCACTATTTCAAGTGTCCGCATTTTCGTATTTTGGTTTTTGGGTTCCCTTTATTTTGACACAAACCATCTTTTGATGGTGTCTCACACAAACGGTCTACTCGCGACTAATTCTTTGTATATTTGATCCAACGCATCACAGCCTAAAAAAATGTGCAACTTGTGAAATGTTTGCCGAACTCTCTGGAACGGAACATGATATTGCCATGGGGGATGTCTTTGTGTGTGCGCGATGTAAGGAGTGTAAGGAAATCAGGCGACAACTCAGCGTTGTTATGGGCCTATATGAGAGTTTGAGGGACAGGGTGGATGCCCTCGAAAGATCTAAATTGAGGGGCCCCATCAGGCTCTCAGCTGCCCAACTCAACACCAGAGCTCACTCCTGGGCATCAGGCAACACAGCGGCAATCTCCAAAGCAGAATGCGCTGGTCCCAAAGGAACCAGTTATTGTTGGTGACTCTATTGTCAGGGAAACGGGGAATATATTTTGTAAAAAGGATAGGTGGAACAGGACCAGGGTATGTCTGCCAGGGGCAAAGGTTGCTGACGTTGTAGAGCGGATATCATCTTTCAAGGGCACAAAAGGTGATATAGTTGTACACGTTGGCACTAATGATATTAAGAGTAGGAGACCGGCGGAATTACTCAACAAGTACAGGTCACTGTTGAAAAAAAGCCGAGAATTAGGGTTGAATTTGAAAGTGTCTGCAATTCTGCCCAGACACGATAGGAGGGAGTATATGATGAGAGCCTTGTCGATCAATTCGGCCCTGGAAAGTTTGTGCAAGGCTCAAGGGGTAGAATTTTTTTCAGCCTGGACTGTACTTGTTAACAGGAGAGATTGCTTCTACAGGGATGGGATACACTTAAATAGAAAGGGTGCAAGAATATTTGCTGATGCTATCGAGGCAGTGTTAGGTGGGTCGGAAAACTGCTAGTTTGGGGGGATACAAAGACTAATAGTTTAACAGTAACCGCAGGCAGAGGTGAAGGTGATTCTTGCACAACTTCTATTAGAAGAAGAAGCGACCTGGAGCGAGGGGTGTTGGGGGTTTCAGGGACGGATGGCAGTCATCATGGAATAGTTGGGTATATGGGATGTGTTAGGGTAACAAGGAATAGGCATAGGAGCATGTATGCTTGCATGTATACCAATGCTAGAAGTATAGTAAATAAATTTGAAGTGTTGGTCAAGACATCAAAGGTGGATATTGTTGGGATAGCAGAGACGTGGTGTCACAAAGATATAAGGAATGCAGAACTGGAATTTGGGGAGTACAATGTGTACAGAAAGGATAGACAGGACAGAAAGGGAGGGGGTGTTATGCTGTTAATTAAGAAAAACATAAAATCAAAGGAAGTGCACCCAGTTAATATAGATGAACAGTGCACTGTTGAGTCAGTTTGGTGTGAGATAAGAACTGCGAAAGGAAAAAAAGAGTAGGAGTGTGTTATAGGCCTAATGACTTGAATGAATACAATGAACAATTGTACAGAGAAATAGAGTGGGCCAGTAAATCAGAATGTCTTATAATGGGGGATTTTAACTTCCCAGATATCGACTGGAACTTGTGGGTTGGTCACTCACACACTTTTGTGGAGTTATTGGATGATTGTTTTCTGCAGCAGCATGTTCGAGAGGCAACCAGAGAAAGTAATACTCTTGATCTGGTTATCAGCAGTGATCATTCGTGTATTAAGAATTTGCAGATAAAGGAACCACTAGGTGGCAGTGATCACAGTGTGCTGAAGTGGGATTTACTCAAAGAGGTAACTACCGTCAGGGGTAAAGGAAAGGGTTTTTGCTTACGTAAAGGGGAGTACGGTGGTCTCAGACAGTTTTTAAATTCTGTACAGTGGGATCAACTGACGATGTTACAAACAGTAAATTCTAAGTGGGAAGCATTCAAAGAATTAATCGTGAAGCGACTAGACTTTGTATACCGATTAAGAAATATCGTTCAAGGTTTAGGCCTAAATGGTTATCAAATGAACTAATGAGACTCGTGACAGAGAAGAAAAATGCATGGGATGCATATAAATTATCAGGTGACGCAGAAGCCTGTGGCAGATATAAGCTAGTCTGTAATCAGGTCACAAAGGAGGTTCGGCAGGCGAAGGCGGATTACGAGAAATCTTTGGCAAAAGATGCTAAGAAAAACAGCAAGGATTTCTTTACTTATATAAACTCTAAAAGGAAGGGGATGAATATGATTGGTCCACTTGACATCGATGGTTCGACTGTTGATGATCCTGCTTAGATAGCAAACAAACTGAATCAGTATTTTGCATCTACATTCACACGTGAGGAATTATTACAATTTGAAAATGGAAGAAGGTTATCAAATTGTAGCAGTGTGCTTAATGATTTTGTAATAACTGAGAGCAAAGCGGAGGAGAAATTGTTGAAGTTAAACATAAGAAAGGCACCTGGGGTGGATGGGATCTATCCAGTTATTTTAAAGGAGGCGGCAAAGCAACTAAGCAAACCCTTAGCCATAATTATGAGAGCATCCTTGGACTCAGGGGAGGTTCCCACGGACTGGAGATGTGCAAATGTGTCCCCAATTCACAAAGGGGGATCGAAGGGGGACACGAGTAATTACAGACCAGTTAGTTTAACTTTTGTTCCGGGTAAAATAATGGAGTCGCTGGTTAAAGATGCATTGCAGGATCATCTAGACAAGACTGCATCAATAATTCAAACACAGCATGGGTTTGTTAAGGAAAATCTTGTCTGACAAATTTGATTGGTTATTATGATGTGGTCACAAAGGACCTGGATGCAAAAAATAATTTTGATATCATATACTTGGATTTCAGGAAAGCTTTTGACACTGTTGCGCATGGAAGACTACTGTACAAATTGGAGCAGAATGGTATTAAGGGTAAGTTGCTACAATGGATAAAAGGATGGTTAAGTGGGAGAAGACAGAGGGTGGTAATCAATGGGTGCTGCTCTTCGTGGACTAATGTTATTAGTGGAGTCCCACAGGGTTCGGTGTTGGGTCCACTGTTGTTTTGTGTATTTATCAATGATATTGAAGAAGGTATATCAGGCTTAGTGTCGACGTTTGCAGATGATACAAAGTTGGCAGGGTTGTTAATGACAGTAATGGCAGTGTGCTACTGCAACAGGATCTAGATAATTTGGGCAGATGGGCTAAGAAGTGGCAACTGAAGTTCAACCTTGACAAATGCAAAGTACTGCATATGGGTAGAAGTAACCCCAGAGAAACGTACCAACTGTGTGGTACTACACTTAAGGTGGTAGAAAATGAAAAAGACCTGGGAGTAATTGTGCAGTCAGATATGAAGTTTTCTGAGCAGTGCAGACAGGCTGCTAGGGCGGGTCATGGGGTTTTGTCAATGATATATAGGAATTTTGCTAGCAGGGAAAAGGAGGTGATTGTCCCTCTGTATAAGGCAATGGTCAGACCACGCCTTGAGTACTGCGTACAGGTCAGGAACTCATTTTAGGAAGGATGTAGATTTGCTTGAGCGTGTACAGAGAAGAGCAACACGATTGGTGAGGGGAATGAAGGGATTCTCTTACCAAGAGAGGCTTAAGTTCTGCAAATTGCAGTGGCTGGAGACTAGGCACCTGCGCGGTGATCTGATTGAGGTCTATAAGGCCTTGAATGGGTTGAGCACGCTGAATTCTGATGGGATCCTTCCACTTGTTCAGATTACGAACCTACGGGGACATAAGTTTAAATTAAAAAAGGACAGATGTAGAATAGATGTGCGGAAATTTGCCTTTAGCCAGCGGGTGGTTAATTGCTGGAACAAACTTCCATCTGTCGTTGTGGAAGTTGATAGGTTAAATAAATTTAAGGAGGAACTGGACAGGCATTTGGAGGGAATGGTGTGATTTTTTTTTTTTTTGGCTGATGCTGCATAAGCTCCTACACTTGCTTTCTTGCATCATGTGCCACTACTACTACTACTATTATCGGAATCTCTTTTTATTTACTATCAGAGTATTAACACAAGGTTCACCCCCTGTACAGCAAGTGGGCTAGAAGGGTATACAGAAATTATAAAATATACATTATACACTTTTGTATAAATTTTCAGCTCTTTACAATATAATTATTGTATAATAAAAACTG
This sequence comes from Mastigoproctus giganteus, assembly GCF_048544385.1. NCBI lineage: Eukaryota > Metazoa > Arthropoda > Arachnida > Uropygi > Thelyphonidae > Mastigoproctus > Mastigoproctus giganteus. The sequence goes on along the minus strand of NC_143576.1, from coordinate 265,997,685 downwards.
TTAAATAGATATATACATTTGCTTAATTGTATTCACTTTGAAATATCATAATCTTGATAAGTGAAGAGTTAAATGCATAGGTTGACTTCTTTATCAGTAACTAACATAACAGATTTATTTATTCATTACATTATTGCATTTTATTTGGTCATATCATCAAATTTCTAATAAAAACTGCTCAATTTTCACAGCAATCCTGCTGATTTAGTCCAGATTTGGTCTATAATTTGGTTGCTGTAGGTTTTGTTGACTTCAAACCTTATCGGATCAATGGAGAAGGTGTTGAAGTGTTCCATGGTGTTACATGGGAACATTCCTTTTAGGGAGCCCAAGTTTGATAGCTTTATCCTAAGTGGGGGATGGATTCTATTTCTTCCTCTTGTTTGTGCAATGATATCTTTTATTGATGGGGCATCAATAAGGCGAGTTAGCAGCTTGTTAAGCATTGACAGATTTTTTTTGAGGACAATTAGCTTCCAGGAGGTCATGCCTAGGTTGACTAGGAGAATGGATTTCGAGATTGTGAAGGGGTTCCCTCCCAGACGGTTCAGCCACCGCAGAATCCAATATTCCATTGATAGAAATTTATTACATCGAGAGGTAGATGCAGAGGACCAGATTTCTGAGGCATATAGTGGTATGGGTGTGAGACATCTATTAATATATTGTCCAATCAGTCTGGTGTTGTGACAGCCTGCGAGCTCTTGGCGGATAGCCCAGAAAGCGGCATAAGTCTTCTTCTTTGCCTTTAGGAAGTGTTTCTCGAAATTTAAGTCTTCATCCCACGTTAGTCCCAGATCAGTATGAAATGAAACTTTGGGGACTGACTCACCATTAACCATAACTCGAATGTCATTCTTGACCTTCCTCTTTGTGATTGTAATGTGCCCTGATTTGGCATTGTTGAGTTGGAGTCCAGCTTGCTGTAAAAAGTCAATTAACTGTTTCATTGTTAATTTCATGTACCTGCTTGGGGTCTTTTGAACTGATAAAGAATTTTAGATCATCAGCGAAGGAACTAAAATTTGGATTTTTTGCGAGGAATGGTTCAAGTAGGATTGCAAAGAGGGTTGTCGACATCACCCCACCTTGAGGTACACCCCTCGTTGCATAAGTTGTTTTCTGGTGAGTTCCGTTGGTTATAATTAAGTGTCTCCGCTATAGTAAGGACTTCAGAATGCTGACAATTTGGTTAGATACTTTGAAATATTCTATTAAGATACGTATAAGTGTAGGAATGGAGACAGTATCGAAGGCAGGTTTGATATCGAAGAAGATTATGTCTAGTTGGACTCTGTCATTCAAGGCTTTTTGTGCTCGGAAGAGAGTATCGAGGAGATTAGAGGTCGTGGACCTATGGTGCAGGACTGTGTGGAGGTAGGGTGGAAGGTGAGCAAAACAGTGTTGAATAATCACTGGGTGTATGAGTTTTTCAAATATCTTTAATAATGTGCATCCTATGGAGATTGGACCGAAGTCCTTAGGCATCGTGGGATTTCCAATTTTAGGGACAGGTTTGACATAATAAGATTTCCAGATTTCCGGTATGGTGCCTATCTTTAGAATCTTCTGGAAGATGTTTAAGAGAAGACCACTATGTACACAGAGCACACCTTAACTATAAACAGCGGTATACCGTCAGGGCCCTTAGTAGCTTTGTTGGGCAGGCCATTTATGGCGTCAATGAGCTGCTGCTTAGTGATAATAACATCATCCATGGCAGAAAGAGTGTTCTGGTTTACACTAGGTAGGGGCGAAAATTCAGTGATGATCGAAAGAAATGCGAGTCCACTCCTCAAATACCTTTTCATCCATGTTGAGATGGTTGTTGCGCTTTGGGAAAATTCTCCTGGTTTTTGTAATTTGGGATAATATATACTGTTGATGTGCTCCTCTCTTGAAGCGAAGGAAACGAGCTCTCTTTCAAAGGTCTGTACTGCTTCTCGATTTTAACCATTTTCTATATGCCCTCTGCTTACTTCTAAAGGCAATTTTCATATCCGAATGGAACCACCGCTGGGTTCTCTCAGTAATTCTGACTTGTTTAGACGCTCCGATCGTGGCGATATGTCTCAATTGCTCAACTAGGGTCTGGATTGCTTCTTCAACAGACAGCGACGATAAATTATCCCAATTAATGGTTGAGAGATGGTTGATAACTATATCAGGTTTCAGGAATTTTGGAGAAAAAAATCAGATCAGAGTGAGTACCCGAATAGTAATTTCTAATTTTCTTTTCCGATAACGTTGGTATGGAGAAGGTGCAGGTGAGTGATCTGATGAGAATGTGAAGGGGTTGGGTATGTTATTACAGTTGGGGAAGTTGTGGAATACTAGGTTTGGTTTAAAACTTGACCTTTTCTTGTTGGCGGTGTGATATGTCTCCTAAGGTATAAAGAATTCAAGGTTAACGTTAAGTCTTGTAGAGCTCTTACATGTCTTGGGACTGGCATATTGAAGTCTCCACCTACAACAGTTTGTGGAGTAGGGGCTAAGCTTGTTACTAACCAGGTCTGAAGTTCAATCCGTGTAACTTCGGAATGGTCAGGAGGGAGGTAAACCAAACAGAGTTGTATTTTCATTTGTCGGTTCATCAGCGTTACACACAAAGCTTCAAAGTTGTTAGACTGGCTTATTTTAACTCTAGTCGCCTGCCACTGGATTGGAAAGAATATTTGGACGCCCCCTCCTCTTCCCATACCTCTACTGTTTCCGATACCTTTGTAAGGGGTAGTTTTAAGAAGTATATCAATTTGTCGCTCATTTGTCAGCCAGGTCTCCGTTAAACAGATGAGATCAGTTTCTCTTAGAGTTAAAAGCGTTGAGGGAGTGGAGCTTATTAGATAAACTCCTGACATTTTGTAGGAAATATCGCAATTGCATGGTTTTTGATTCAGTCTCCAAACTAGTCAATTAGTTGCTACGTTGGATTAGATTGTGAGTTTTGTCTGTGCGCTCTCACGGGGCGTCTTTCTTTAAAAGGCTTTACCAGTGTTCCTCGAAGCCAGTTCTTCTGGTGGTTCATGACAGTGTTAGTCGCGTAAGATGTGCAAATCACTAGGAAGAAATAGCATGGGTGTTTCGTTCTTAATTTCTTTACGTCCACTTCAAACCCATATTCCATTAAAAAGAGACTTTATACTCTCTGTTCTTGTCTCGGGGCTCAGTCTGGATACGAAGATCCTTTCTCTGGTGCGAACAGCTGATATATGGTATATGTCCGCCAGTCTTCTTTCCTGAGTAATCAATGGGAGGTTCGTATCAACTGATACATTAGTAGTTCGCTGAGAGAGAGAGATTAGCTTTAGATGGGACATGCTTAAATTTTTTACTTTGGTTTTCGAGTACGGGAATTTGGACTGTCTCCGCACATGTAGGACACTCAATTAAAGTCGAATCCGTTATGCTTGTTTTAGGACTTTCAGAGGTCTGGGTGCGGACTATGATTCCTCTTGTACATGATGCTTCAGTTGGGGAAGCTGGTGTATCACGTCTTCGCTGACATGGCAGCCTAGTGGAGTAGGAATTTTGTTTAGCGAGTTATTGTTGGCATGTTTTTGTTTTTTTCTGAAGTTCGTTACATTCGTTTGCATTCTCTCCTACATTCACATGGAGTGGAAATTCAGTGGTAGCAGGCATACTATCCTCTTGAGGTTTGTTGGGGTAAGGATGGTTTAATATTGGTTCTATTAGTGAATGTTGACTTGTTGGAATTGCCATTTCACTAACAAAATGTTTGAAGTCATGCAGTTGTGTTTCTACGTCATTTAGTTTGTCTAAAATTACTTGGTTTTGGAATCTTAAATGTTGGTTTTCTTTAGTTAGATCACTAAAGTTGGTTTGCAGTGGTAACGTCAGCTCCCTAAGCACTCGTTCCGACCGGCTAAGGTGCCCTGAGAGTTGTGCTAGGTGGTCAGGATATAGGCAATTATGTATAGAGGTAGGGTGTTCTTTTCTGGAAAAAGTATTGTGTAGTCGATCATTAACTTGCGATAGGCTCACTTGTCCTTTCTCATTTTCGAGATGATGCTGGCTCTCTCTTTGTGACAGTTCTTTAGTCTCAGCCATTTGAATGAAGTGCTTCGGATTTGCCAATCGCTTCTGTTCAAGGTTGTGGTTAGACTTATATAAGTCAAAGAGGTCTGTTATCATATGCTTGACGGTTTTATTTTGTTGACGCATAGCGAAAACTTCATCCCTGAGATCTTCAGTTTGCGCCCCTAGACGTTTTATCAGGAAGGTTATATGCCCAATACTCTCAGGGAAGAGACATGTTTCCTCCAGCGAGCAACCTTCAAAGTTTGGTAGGGCTAAACATTAGGTGTCACGTTCTGAATTATGCTCAGTTTTCGCTTGATTTCGTGGTTGTAGATGCCTTATTTCATTCACCATTAGATCTAGATTTTTGGCAACTGCTTGTCGATGGTCAGATTTTTTCTTGGTTCCTAGGCAAGCTTCCACAACCGAGTTCGGTGTTTCACTTGGGACATCTAGACTCGCGGTTGTTTATTTGGGACTGCCTTACTGAAATTCATTTAAGTTTACAATACTCTTTTCACTGTTAAGACCAACATCAGCCAGGTTTACATCATGACGGCTGGTATATACAATAGGATCACTATTATGCCGTCGTCTACATCGATTTCTGTGGAGTTGTGTTCTGGAGACAACTGGCTTAGTGTGGGTTGTAAGATTGCCATTAGCAACATAACTCTTATTTACTGGAGATCGTATCCCAGTATTAAAATTCATTGCAGAGTTTGGTGTAGAAATGGCAGGTGCACTGTGTTCGCCAGCTAGTTTGTCGTTAGTATAAACCCTGGGTGTTTTCTCCAATATCAAACCGTCTGTTTTCTGCCCAATTAGTACGTCTCCATGCATAGAATCTTCACTGATGGTTGGCTCCTCACATGGAGTTTCGTTTTCATTTACAGAGTTCTCTGAGATGAACACGACAGCAGGACTGACATCACTGTTCCCATCGTTTGTTATTGACAGCAGCTTATTATGTTGGGTCTCAATTCCTTTCGATTTCGACGTTTTATTTGCTTGTACTTTTCTACGTACAGGTTTTTTACAAGCTTGGCACAAGTAGGATTTTCGCTTAGTTAATGATAATTTTGAAAGATTGTAAACACAACAAGCCCCTAAGCTGAGTGAGCAGCTGACACATGCACGGTGAGCGCCGCTGGCTTTTAGCACTGGCTGCACGTGCTTTTTGCGGCGCATATGGTATTCTTATGAATAGGACTTGGCATGTTAAATTCCACAAATTTTCTACAGTATAGTGAACGTAGAATATCTTGCTTTCAAATGACTTAAGTTTAAGCTACGAATAGCAGTTACTTTAAGACGATTTTCCAAGGCGACGCTCAGTCAGTGGGCTTATTTGAACTTCGGGCCGTTAAATGTTAGGGAGGAGGCCACTCGGGAATTTACCCCACTTACTGATTGAGGGATTAAAACAGCGCTATTGTGTGGCAACGTTGACCTCGTGAAGTTTCTGCATACACAGTTTAGCCTTACTAGGAGAATGGCTTACTGTGGTTTTGATAAGCCTTCTGTGATGTCTGCAATATATTCAACAGAAAAATGACAATAAAATTTTACCTGTAATATAGAGTTGGACGAAAGTTCCATCATTGGATCGCTGATATTAAAGGGAATCTTATGGTAGTTAATTCATCATGGTGCACTGTTACGAACACTATATTTTTGGCTCTTAGCGCGGAGCTTCAAAACGCGTGACCTCCTCGAATGGCCAGCATCGCTTATTCTAAAATAAATTTTCTGTTTATACTCCGGGACGACCAAACAGTCACAGGAGTTAACAAGATAGACAGAATACAAGAAACAGCACCGTATTCAGCAGTCACGGGCTTGAACCCCGGTCACTCAAGGCACGTGTACTTATGCACCCGCGTGCCTGACCACTATTATCGTTTTCACATTCCTTCTATTTTTTTCTTCACAGAAAGTGTTTGTGGCTACTTCTTCCGTTGTATACCGCCACTTAGACAACAAGACGGTTTTGTTGCAGCCTATAAACAATGCATTTTATAACCTTTTTATTATATATGAATCTGTAATGTAAAATTGCAAGAAGATAATTTTAGACGGTCTGAATTAGTTAGGGAAAAATCAACAAATGAAGTGATTGATACACACCCAAAGAAAAAGCAAAGAATAAGATTATTATAATACGTTCACTTTTATAATTTGCATTTTTTTTTTGCAAATCTTTATCGGTGATTTTCATATTATTAAACTGATTATTGAGTAATGTTAACTGACTATTACTATTTAGATGTTAAATAATAAATATTTCCTTTTGTTTCCTCATATTCTCTTATTAGAAGATTCATGAATATAAATAATCTGTATATTTATATTCATACATATTTTTTAAATCTATATTTATGCATAAATATATAAATTTGTTTGTAATATATGTTTTTAATATTAAATGATAATAAAAATATATACTACATGTACTCCCCGAAGTTTACATTCTCCTGCACTTCCAGTTGCTATTATTATTGGCACAAAATCGTATTCAGTCCATTCACATAGACTTGATAAAACGGCAGTTCAGTATAAGTACTGCATCTGGTTGGAGTGAAAAAAAAAAAAAAAAAATTCGCTGGGCAAGTAGCGTTTATTTTGGAAAAGCGCCTTATAATAATTTATAACCTAATTGTGGTATGTACAGTAATGCTTCGGATGATCTCCCAAAGCAGTAGCGTCATCATAATTCTCTATGCGCATGCGTTTCCACCATTTTTTTTTTTTAATTATCCAAATGCGTGCTCTGTTAACAAAGGAACCGCACAGGTGTTTCTTCACATGGATTCCCGTTTTGAGGGATTAGAATTGGTCAAAGAGGATTTTATCGACACTTTATTATTGACTGGACGATAAGCGAATTCCAAATGCTGTCAATTCTTCGTTCGTTTCCTTCTGCGAAATAATTCGGTTTTATTTTTCATGGACGTTTTGTTGTTCACATTGGCACTCGTGTCTTGTTGATAAAACGGTCTTCGTGTAGTTCGATGGATAAATATAGAGTGCGTATATAATTCATTCCTTACGTGTGTGTGGCGCAGTGCACAAAGAGAAAAATGTTCGAGAGCTGCGCTCTGCAATTTCAGTCTTTTACCTCCCCCGAATAAATAGATTATTACTTCCACGGTCACTATGAGGCACAGGGGCAATACAAACTGGGCAGCATAGCTGGGATGGACCGTAGCCATACGTTAAATACTCGAGGTGGAAAATGGATGGTCCGAGGGCGAAATAAAATATTCTTTTATAGAATAGAATAATAAATAAAATATTGGAACAGAATATTACCTTGAATATAACGCTTATTTGGTCTCTACTCCTACCTTTAACGTGCATGAATGAATTTGTAAGTTTCTGTAATAACAATGAAGACAGAAGATTTACATTCTTATTGTAAATCATGGTATTACAATGACTTATTTTATTCAACATTTTTTAAAACATTCCAAATGCAAACTTTGAACTGCGTGGGAAGTTCTCCGTATGAATTCCGTGCTGAGGGATTGAAGCTTTCTGAAAAAGCTTTCTTGACATTGTATTGAAATTTTATTCCTTTGTGTAACCATACATACTACGTACACAAAAGATCTGTTCACACAAGCACATTGAAATAAATAATTTCAAAAAGCATTGATTGCGCCAACACACATAAAACATACATGACGAGTGGAAAATCTGAATTATATACTGCGCTTGAAAACAATAATTTAATAGTAAAATTGTCCTAGAGAGTAGTACGATGGATGTAATCACTTTTCTCGCACTCAGGATGGATAAAGCTTGAGTTGGAATCATGCAAACTACTAAGACTAGTCTAACACAGCTACTCACGTATCTCAGTTAATTATTCGCAGTCGAAGGTTTCACGTTTCCCTTCAGCAAACGTCAACCCGATACAAGAATATATGCTATTTACAGCCGTTTGGATGTCACTGAAGAGTTCAGTGTGTTTGCCTAGGGCAACCAAGATGTGCTCAATAGCTTTCAGGTTCGGGCAGGGAAGGAACAGACAAAATAATCCACATGGATGCTCTTCCAACACATTGTTGACCAGCTGTGTTCTGTAAGACTGGGGGATGTCATTCATCAAAACATCCCTCTTAAGCAGAATGATAGCTGCATGCAGTCAGGATCCTGTTTCTGATTGTGTGAAGTCTCCATTACCACAAACACTAATACCACCCCCTACAAACGAAATGACTGCTCTTGTACGTGCAGTGTTTCTTCGGGTTGATTTTCGTGCCAAACTAATATACCCGATGAGAATTGTACTTGAGGCTGGCTGCATTTATTTCATTTGTGAAGAGCACACCGCTTCATTATTGGACAGTTCGATTAAGTCTTTTAGTCCAACGGTGTCGATTACTGAATGGAACAAACAGCATAGGTCCTTTCGCATAAAGTCGCCGTCTCTGCAGACAATATCAACTATATTCGGTTAATAGCGGTTTCTTCTTGCTGCTGCCAAGCGCTTTAATAAGTGGGTATCGTTCCACTGTGATCGCAAAGGAGACAAATATAGCGATCTTGACTGGATGTTGCAGACGGTCTAAAACCCTGACCTTGTCTTTTACGAACTAGCTTAGTTTCTTAGATGTGATTCCACAAGATGCTAATAGCACTTTGTGACGCATTCATCCAAATCAAGTTGGCGTTATGAGTGTTCCGACGCAGTCTCCCAATGAGTCTCCAAGCTGGCTAGAGAACAGCTGCCAGAAATGATATTTTTAGATGCTTCACTAATAATCTGCAGATTGTCTTTTGCATCTGTAACTAGATTCGTCGGAAAGATGCTCGATATTTAAAAATCGTCGCCCGTCTCTGGATTCTAATGTTCTCGGCTTGTATATTTTTGGGAAACAGCAATTTATGTCGGCAGGCAGCCTGCTAACTCTCTCACTGCGGACGCTGATGTGGTAGCCTGAAGCGATCCTCAGGATGTTCCAATTGTATCAGGGCGAAGAAAAAAATTAAAAAAAAGGCCATTAAGCATAATAAAAGATGAGAGAAAAGGGGCATTCTGTCCTTAGCCCGTTGATAGTCAAACTAAAGATAGGAATGTCGCATATTCTTCCTTTCTCCGAGCAGAGGAATACCACAAACATGCCAAATTTGAGACAGTTCAATCACTTGAATATATACACCATATGATCAAAACTCTGGTGACCAACGGTTATGTCGCCTAATAACTAAAATCCAGCAATCGATCCAGTGAAGTTCTCAGCTAATAGTTTCTTCAATCACGATGAAATTGGATCAGTGTTCATCACAGAAGCCATATTGCCAGTACCGATAAGAATACGGTTATTGCATGGAATCTGTTCACATCATGCGAATGCAATATTGTGACCACGAAATGAACTTCGTAATTCAACCCAAGTACGAATACGCCAAATTTTATTTCTTGAAAAAAAAAAAAAACATTCATTCCGATTCAGCAATATGCAATTGCTGTGTAACTCGGCAATGAAATGATTGAAGTGGACAGTTTGAGATATATATATATATATATATATATATATAGAGAGAGAGAGAGAGAGACGTGTAATTCTGGGCAACAGACCTGAAGCTGCCCTGGAGAACGATAAATGCAACTGATGCGGAAGCAACAAAACTGGAACCAACAAATGCTGGCAATCAATAGTAACCCGTTGCGGTGAAGCTGCTGTTTTGTTTCGAAGGTCATTTCAAATCGACTGACAAACTGTATTTACGCCAACTTTCGATTACTTGAGGGAGTGTACCATCCGAATAGTTTACATTAAAACGAAATTTATTTTGTGCATGGGAAGGAGAGCGTGGAAAAATAAATGTCACACTACAGTTACCGGAATATTAGCTCAACTATCCAAGTGTATTAAGTTCATGAATAGCGAAGGTTTTTTGGTCGATTTGCCTGACGAAAAATCCGAGTTTAGGCGAGTGCGGATAAGAAATTTTCTTTTGGATCTCCCATTATCCTTTCCAGTGCTTCGTTGAACCTCCCGCTTTTACCGTCGCAGTGCAACACACCCAATACCAGTCTGTAGTCATCAAGTTTTAAAATTGCTCATTTATTAAACTTTCTTTGGACAGAAGGGTTCTTTTTAGATTTGTGTGACCCTAAAAGTAGAAGAAATGGGACTTCCGACTTCCGGATAGAATGAACTTTCCATCAAAATACAGGTATGTAAACCTTTACTTCTCTTCCCTTTCGTATTCTTTCTATTCCAGTCTGTTTCGCTTTGCATAACAATTGCCCTACTCCGTTGTTGAGAAAAAACAATTCTCTGATGTTTTCTCAGAAAAGGATGCTCCTGAATCATTTTGTAATGCTGATTTCAAAAATAATCATTCGTTTATTTCCATCACGCCAGGTTTCTTCAAAAAAATCACAAAATAAATTAATTTTCTTCACAAATTTTATTAATTTTGGCAGAATTTGTGTAGTGAAATTATAACAAAATGCTGCTTTTACCAGACTTATATTTAAATGATGACAAAAAAACACTATTAAAAAGGGCAGTGTGGAAAAAAGCCCACCAAACACTCACCTCTCATTTTAAAAACTGATATGATTTCCAAATTTGTTTCTTTAATTTTCTTGCAGATCCTTCTACTTAGTCACTCTTCAGCATCCAGCAATAGTCAGCCATCATGTTGACATTGCGCTTCCCTTGATACATCATCTTTATATCTTTAATATTGTGGCGACACCCTGTTCTTTCCTGACACTTCTTAGAAGTTCTGGGAATTAGTCGATGCGGGAATGTAAAATTGTACCTTGATAATCATGTTGCAGTCAAACTTCTTGAATTTTTCCAAAAAAATTTTCAATTATATCCTTGTAGCCTGGATGTGCTCCAAAAAGTTCTCAACAACAGACGTGAAGATAATCCGTGCCTGTTTTTCTCTTATATTCATGGTTCCCTCAAAATAGCGGTCCCTCAGTTTGCGAATTTGAGTTACAACAAAAAATACCTTGTTTTTGCTTCTCCTGAGTGATCGATAGGAATTTAGTACAAAAAAAGGTAGTGGAAGCAGGGATCTTCCCGAGGTAAAACTTTCGCAAAATCTTTCAAACGCAATTTGATATACAAGGGTTGAAGGAGAACAGTTTTGGGGTCTACCAGTGCCTGGAGAAAAATTTGTGAACTTTGCTCCAGGCAACCAACTGTTCATCTTTGGCAAGACCTTGATGTCCCATTGCTTACTCCTTTGCACGACTGTCCCACTTACACAAAAAGCGAGGCATTTTTGTGTAGCCATATTGCTGTTCAAGTGACGTGTCTATCACTTTAAAGTCAGCACAGACCAACCAACCATGTATACACACTCTAAACACTGGAGATCAATTAGATCTAATTTTTATGGAAGTTTCTTCTGCATTTGACAGATTGTTCTGTGAAAGCCTACTAAAAATACTGCATTACTACCATCTGATCAGAGGTCCCCTTCTTGATACAATTGCAGCTATACTAACCAGCAGGTTAGTATAGCTGCAATTGCAAGTTTCTTGCGAAACTTGTGTTTGCAAGTTTCGCAAGAAAAACAGTCCTGGCATACACCCTGAACAGAGGACTCCTTCAGGGTGGAGTCCTATCTGCTTTTATTTTTGTTGTCGCCATTGACCCCTTTCTGGCGCTACATGGCAATTTTACTCACGTTCCTTCCTTTTGCTGATGATGGCAATCCACAATTAATTGCAAAGGATGCTTCCAGACAACTTTACAGACTTTTCCTCCTTCCTAAACGACATTGGACTTGCCCTGAATCCGGACAAGATTGCTCCAATATCATTCCCCATGAAAAGGCTAAAGACTATCGCACTCTCTGAACAGGATGCCCATCAGTGTTGTCCTTGAGGACAACACTGATGGGCATCCTGTTCAGAGAGTGCGACACGACAATACAAAAACCTAGGTATGATAAACTCACCTTTGCCCCTCACCTCGCAGAGGCAAGAAAGGAAACCCTTGGGGCTCTGTGGCATGTTAAACAGAACTGACGGGGATGCGAAGTTCTAATCTCGTAACACGCGATGTAGTGAGTTTCTCCCATCGCCCTATATGCCTCCCCTGTATGGACGTCCGTGCCAGTTGACAATCTCAGGAGGTTATTGACTGTGGAATGCTGGATCCTGAGGTGGCTAAACCGCTATCTAGGAAACAGGTTTACCACCTCTTCAATAACAAATCACCAGACCTGGACATGCTCGAGCCCGAAATAATTAAAAAAAAGTTGCCGAATTCGCTCCTGAAACACTGCTAAACCTCTTCAACCATTGCCTGCTAAAGGGATTTCCCAATTGATTGGAAAACTGGGTCCATTCGGCTCGTACTCAAAAATCCAACTAAACCCCACGATCGGCCTGACTCGTACAGACCTATTGCTCTCCTTTGTGCTGAGTGAGGTTTTTAAGCAGCTCCTTAGACGGAGATGGAAAAACCACTACAATGCTGCACAGCTACCAGCACGAAATCAATTTTTTGATTCAAGCCGGGCATGTCTATGGTCGATGCGCTGGAGACCATTACCAATGCTGCCGGAAACTGCACCCAGAAGTACCTCCTCGTCATCTCGATCGACTTTGCTGGTGCGTTCGACACCTTATGGTGGCCTAGCGTCCTCGGACGGACGAGCTCCCAGGAAATCTCTACAACTGCATTGCCAGCTATCTCAGTGACAGGAGCATTGTGGTTCAGGCTCCCTTCTCGAGTGTGAAACGTCGAGTCATCCGAGGTTGCCCTCAGGGCTCTGTCCTGGGCCCCCTTTTCTGGAACTCTGTACTCGACGAGCTTCTCAGTACTGATGTAGGCAATGTCCAGACCTTGGCATACACTGATGATTTTTCCCTGATCCTGGCAGGGGGCTCCAGGGCTCAAATTAAAGTATCTGCCAACAGAGCTCTTATACTCTGCAAGAGTGAACCCGGAAGAACCATCTGAGCATCTCATCCACTAAAACCCAATCCATTCTCCTGAAGGGCTATCTTGATCCGCGCGCCTCAAATCAAGATACATGGCACAACCATCAAGCTTGTTACCCAGCGGAAACTCCTTGGCATTATCATCGACAGCAAACTAACATTTCTCCCGCACCTCAAATATCTACAGAGGAATATAAGAAATTACACTGCACTGGTTGCTAGGGTGACCCGCTGAGATTGGGGGCTCAAAAACGCACTCTAGCATTACTCTATAAAGCGATATTCATACCGGCTATCACCTACGGTTTTGGCATATGTTTCACCAAAGCCTCTAACGAAGAAAGCTGAACATCATTCAACGGCCAATTCTCCTTACGATAACCAGAGCATGTTGCACCTCCAGCACGCAGGCTCTCGCCGGTGTACTGCCACTAGACCTTGAGGTGGCCCATGTGGGGATGCTGTATCAGCTCAGCAGAGGAAAGTCTACCTTTATTGATTTTACCACGGATCCTGCTAACACCTATTACAGTGAAAAAAGCAGACTCCTAACCTATTTACAACAGACCTGGCAAGCTAGATGGTCTGAATCCATCCGCAAATTTATATCGGACATATGCAAAGTATATCCCAAATCACCATCCTGGTTCTCACCAGGCTTTCTAACCACGTACCTCCTCCTAAGAAGGCATGGTGCCTTTTGCAGCAAACTGAACCTACTTGGACTTTCCGACAGCTCCCTTTGCACCTGTGGTGCTCAGGAGACCTGGGACCACTTGATGCATGACTGCCTACTATATAATAACCTCAGATCTTCTCTCATCACACAAATTCATTTAATCCCGAGAGACCAGGAGCAACATCTCCTGGAAGACCACCATACCGTCTTTTCTAACTTTGCTCAGGGCTTCTTCACGAGGCAGAAAACCCTACCACAACCTCAATAAAACCCAACCAGACAATGAAACGGGCCTAATCAGCCATGTGTCAAGACCACTATTTGCTTCAGCATACTGCAATGCCCGTGAAGACTTTCAACCTGCACAATAATCGTGCCTTTACAATGCAGCCTCGATATAACCTCGAGCTACCATTACTGCCGTCCCGGCTTCGCCCCCACCAAGTTGACTCACCACTGAAATGAATCCACTATCTGGACGGGACTTTTGTCCCAGGATTGACACTACCCGGATTTGATCCTCTCGGGTTGACTACCAAATATGACCTTCTCGGACTGGACTCTGCCAACTATGACTTCACGCAACATTGCTGCCAATGCCAAGTGGCGATCCTGAACCGTGCTCACTTGGCCGGCCCTGTTTCTCCCCTGTCCTCCTGGCGGGGGAGGTGACGGTCCCCTTGTCTCGCCCCGCCACCCCCTCTTTCCTTCTGGTGGGGAATGGGCCTTCTGTCTCTCACCCCCTAGCCTTCAGTCTCCTCTTCCCCTCTAGTTTTCCAACTAGCGTTAATCTCATGTCAAAATTATCGTAGCCCTACACCTAAAATTCTTAATTCCACACTGTATAACTTAAACTCCTTTGGCCTGACCCAACCTCGGGCCCCCCCTTTTTTTTTCCAAGCCACTGAAATACCAGTAAATTAGGTGGCAGGACCTGCCAGAGTACTTATTTAAAAATACTGGTGTACCTGGTTTGCCTCCAGGTATGCAACGTTGGGCCTCGGTAGGGGTCCAGCGGCTAAATGGCCAGATGAACAAGGGTACACGGCACTACATCCATACACTTAAATCTCTGGCCTTTATAGTGTTGTAAAGACGGAGATGGAGGAAATCCCTGGTGCCGTTAGACCCTAAACACCTCTTCAAGCAAACCTAGATTCGGTACCCTGGCAACTGATACTAACCAAAATGAACGTATCTACCCTCTCAAAACTTCTCAAAAAGATAAAATCGCTAGCATAGCTGAGATAGTCTTTCACCACCCACCATCGAACTTCTAGCAGAACCCGTTGACAAAGCCAAACTAAAATGCAGCCAGCCAGGAACAGGGTAAAATCTGTTGACTATATGTTCCCTTCACTATATGTATGTTCCTCACCCTGGACGGACTGACCGATTTTACAAAGAAAAGAACTACTAGACTGAGATTGTGCATCGCGTATACATCATCCTGCCAAACAACTACCCGATTAACATTGGTAAAAGAAAGGTCCTAACCAATTAATCATGTGACTATTTCCCTCTTTCTATGTTCATAATATTCATTTATGTAATATTGTGATATACTGTCACTGAACTGATTAATGTCAGTCTCCTAGCGTATTAGTCATGTGACTGTATATGTATTCTTTGACTATTTTTTATATTCACTCATAACATTTATGTATATTTAATGATTCATTTAAGAAATATTGAAAAATTGTGTTTATTGAATTGAGACAATCTCTTAAATGGTTAAATCTCCTTGTATATTAGCAAGAAACCCGCTGGCTTCGTATGCCGTTTCCGGGGTAACGTGTGCACCTCAATCTGATTTAAATAAAATAAAAATTATTCATACTTAATATTTGTCGACTTTTATAAGTCATCGTATGTTTCTTTCAAATGCACAGAGTCAGCTAATGGAATTTACCCATATTTATTTTTGCAGCAACACATCTCGGAGACGCGTCTTTGCGAGAAACCTCGCAGATCGTTGAAATAATGTAAGGTGAGGACACCAGAATAAAATTAAATAACGTTAGATGAGGACACTATTATAAAATTAAATCGCCAGAATGCCACTTCTGTGTTAGGCAGTGACAAAATCTCATGTCGGATATTTTGACGAAAAATATCAGTATACGTCGTTAATATTAAGCAGTTAAATGTTTTGGTCTAAACTTCCAATGATTAATAAAATATCTTAAAATACTTCCTAGTGATTTTATTTATTTTAAACCTTAAATAGTCAAAGTTCATTTCAGAATAATTAACGAAAACTAATGTCATATGCTGCGATTTCAAACTTTTAGGCGGGATGTATGTGGCCATAGGGACCAACGCACTTCATATAGTAAATACATTTAGTTTTTCAGTTCAGCCACACTAGACTTCTTTTGAAATTCTAATTAAATAACTACATTTTTAATTTAGTAGTAAAATGTTTGATACGGTATGTAAAATTTTTAGCATTAGCATAGGCATTTGAGCAAGAAAGCAAGCTTATGCAGCATCAGCCAAAAAAAAAAAAAACCACTTCCACTTCACCCCTCTGTTCGTTCAAAATACCTGTCCAGCTGAGCCTTAAACTTATTTAGGCTATCAACCTCCACCACAAGGGATGGAAGTCTGTTCCACCAACCAACCACCCGCTGGCTAAAGGCAAATTTCCGCACGTCTATCCTACATCTGTCTTTCATCAATTTGAATTTATGCCCTCTCAGGTGATTATTCTGAGCTAGAGGAAGAATCCCATCAGCATTGAGCATGCTTAAACCATTCAAGGCTTTATACACCTCTATCAGATCACCCCGCTGGTGCCTAGTTTCCAGACACTGTAATTTGCAAAACTTAAGCCTTTCTTCGTAAGAGCACCCCTTTGTTCCATTCACTAATCTTGTTGCCCTTCTCTGTACTCGTTCCAGCAGCTCTACATCCTTCTTGAAATGAGGCCTCCAGACCTGTATACAGTACTCTAGGTGTGGCCTGACCATCGCCTTATACAATGGAATAATCACCTCCTTATCCCTGCTGGAAAAATTCCTGTATATCATTGACAATACTCCATGAGCTACTCTTGCAGCCCGTCTGCACTGCTCAGAGAACTTCATATCTGCCTGCACAACCACCCCCAAGTCCCTTTCATTCTCTACCACTGTCAGTGTTGTACCATAGAGTTGATACGTTGCTCTGGGGTTGCTGTTTCCCATGTGTAGTACTTTACATTTGTCAATGTTTAAACTTCATTTGCCACCTCTCAGCCCATCTGCTCAACCTTTACAGATCCTGTTGCAGAAGCATAGTGTCAGTAGTGTCCTTGACAACCCTGCCAACCTTTGTATCGTCTGCAAACTTGGACATTAATCCCGATATACCATCATCAATATCATTTATAAATACAGAAAACAATAATGGACCCAACACTGAGCCCTGAGGGACTCCACTAATAACATCAGTCCACGATGAGCAGTGTCCATTGATTACCACTCTCTGTCTTCTCCCCCTCAACCACCCCTTTATCCATAGCAGCAATTTGCCTCCAATGTCACACTGCTCCAATTTGTGTAGCAGTCTTGCATGTGCAACAGTATCAAAAGCCTTTCTAAGATCCAAGTATATAATATCAAAGTTATTCCCTGCATCCAGTTCTTTTGTGACTGCATCATAGTATCCAATCAAGTTGGTCAGGCAAGACTTCCCCTTAACAAAACCATTTTGTCTGTTATTACTGCTAATTATTTTAAGTGTGTAACCAAGGGGATGGAGCAGCCACTGAATTTGACGATTGTAGTCAACGAGATTCAAATTGTAGACGCTAGATAATTTCCCCTAAAGGGGAAATTTTCCCCATTTTGGTTTGGGAGAGCGAAATGTATCGCTGTATAACTGTCCAGTGAAATCAATCACAGAAGACCGTTTAGTACATGGTTCTAAGTCAAAATGGGACTTTCAAACAATAATAATTGTATTGTAAGGTCATAACGGTATCGTGCGAGTATTTGCAAAATATCGGAGGTGTTAACTGTCAAGAATTATGTTCCTTATGAGACATAATTCATAATCTAGGGAGAGCCAATCTATAGTAACCAATTTAGTGACAGACCGATATTTAGAAATGATTTTTACACTTCCATTCTGGTTACAGAATAGAAGTGTATTCACGACCGGATAAACTGTCGATGACATTTGGCTATATGTAATCGATTAAGGACGCTCTCCCAACAAACGGAATTACAAGTGTCATCGAAATCGATGAATATAGCTAATTCATATTTTTCCCGAGAGGCTTGACCATGAGGTAGAAGGTCAGCTAGGGTATCCTAGCTGACGAGGAGAATCAGTTGTGAAGTTAAAAAAAAAAAATTTATAATTCTGATTGCTATTAGACAATCAAAGAGTCCCAAATTACTCAAGATATTTTTGGCTCTGCATAACGTTTGCAGCTTTTTGTATTATTTTTATGTGTAACTTTTTGAAATGACTACGATTTCAGGTGGTCCATTATCTTCAACGCTATTCATATGAACCACGCCGAATTCAACACTCTTATTGCTCTTCCTATCGAGTTTCTTTCTTTAAGGTGTTATATTTGAAGAATTAAAATATTCAGGTTTCAAGATTTAAAAAGCAAACTGTCATCCCATGAAGGTCATCCGATTTTTAGAATCTAAGTCCAATTCTTAAAACAAATGCGGTGACTGTGTTGCTTGATTCATTCTCAGTTTATTTATTAGTTGTTGTTACTGTTTTTTTTTTTTGCCCACAGTATTAAAAAAGGCAATGAAACACTATTGTGGATGTAAGCGGTGGGTAATTTGCTTGTGTTGGTGGGTGAAAATACGTAGTCTGTGAAAGAAAACCATTCAACAAATATCCCAGATCGACTAACTTGGCCACACTGTAAAATCTCAGATTAAAACTGCATCCGTCTCGATGGATCATGTTCGATCCTACGTTTTTCCACATCTCCGGAAAGATATTGAACATAACTAATGTGCTACCTTCGACAGATAGTCACTTCATAAATTATATATTTTAGAACTCCTATCGAATATTATCGCGGTTTTGAAAGCAAAGTCTGTTGTCGCCACAATTTATGCTTGGCTCGCAGCAGTTGAATAATTTTTTTTCTGATGTGTCACAGTTTATTAAGTTAATGAGTAACACAGATCAAGTCAAATCAATTCTGAACGGCCGTTTTCATAAATTTATGACCACTTTGAGAAAAGAAAACGATAGATAACTGACCGGTACATTTTTCCAGTAAAATGTCTCCACGATACGGCCACAGTCATTAGAATATTATCTCCGATATTTCTGACGATGTTTGCTGCATTTTTGTGTCTCAGAGAAATGTCTATCAGTAATTTACAAAGCTACGGTCACTTCACGTTATTTTCAGGAATTCTTTGATATTCATTTGCAAGAACGAAGAGTAAAGCGTCTTCGATTTGAGTTACTTAGTTACGAAGTTATCGAGCAGAAAATTGGAAAATAGTAGCCACACCTCACCAGTCAATTATATTTGACTATTTTTTCTAATTCTATCAACGAAGCAGTCCCGACTTCTTCCATTCACTTTGTAGTGTGAGTTTCACCAATAGGAACAACGTACACTTCATTTATATTCGGTAAACAAGAATATACACACAGTGCATTTAAACCTTAACCCGAAATCGGACAAAACTATTTCCAAGGAATCTTACTACAATCTTCGTATCAGCCATGTTCTTTTTCTTATTTCGTAGACTGCTTTTCTGATGGTTGCTTGTTCTGTATAAAGTCATCTCATTAAGGGGCCCGTTGCGATTTCCTCTTCCTATTCGCTTCAACTGCCAATAGTGATTTGCTTGACTTGGGATAAACGATTACGTTGTCTTTTTTTTTATGTAAACCCCAAACACGAGGTATTAGAACCTATAGTACCTAGTACTGTGCTTGGGTTGGAGAAGACGAAGTTTGTTGACATTGGACTAACTTCTGTAGACTAATTTTCAGGAAATAGGTATGAAGGAAGGTTGTTCCAGAAAACGGCCGTTGTCTTCGTTGACATAGTTTGCACTGCGGTTATAATAACTGCCCTCTCCTTCCCGGGTATAAAAGGCCCCGGTTCCAATTTTGTCAATGACGCGAGGGACTGTATTGAGCTTTCTTTCCACTCTAGTTGAGTTAGTCGGTCTCAGGAATGGTTAACAAGTTCCGCCTTCGTGTAAACTCGAGAAAAACAGAAAAATCGACCGGAGAACACGCCCAATTTCTGGAAATATTACACATGGATCGATGAGTTCGTTCTCGGGTTGTCTTAATTTGGCAGGATTGTTGTTGTTTTCATAGTTGTTCCAACCGCTATTATTGATTTCAACATACATGGCCTTCTTGGATGATAAGTAAGATCAGCGCGATGGAGAAGGGCTGCCTCATTTCAGAACTTCATTTCTTAGTAAAAGGAGGGTGCTAATTAAACGTAAAGGGTAAAACTATTTTTTGTGATTTTTTCTAAAAAACAAGTATTGTTTTAAATGCGAAATATTAAAGCGAGTTGCAAGACTTCGCGTGAGTATCTTGAAGGAAGGTTGTCCTTGAAGAAAGAGTCGTGCAGGGGTAAATAATTTCCATATTCATCAGGAATTGAACTGACAGAGCCACACGATTTGCAACCACATTGGAACTGAATCTTCTCATTAAATTACTTAGGGACTCCCCCTTCATAGAAATGTCTGTTTCGGTTCTGTCTTGGGATATCACGTGTCTTGTTTACAACGTACTTCGCCTTGAATTGCATAGAGCACGCAATTCTCAACGCATTTTAACGGATTCAATGTATTCGACCAGCTTTTGCGTAGATGAAAACCATCAGTCAACCACACAAAAGAAGCTTTGGCGTGCGTGTGGCCAAACAAATATAATGGGGGAAAAACTGCCATGTCGTAATGTTTGACCTTATTTTTATGCACAGGTGCGCGGTAAAAATATTTTCCGATTATTTTGTTTAGCTTACAGTAGGTTTGTTGCAAGGGAAACAAAGTATTCTGCAATAATTTGAAATAAACTGCTTTTGACTGCAATCAACCTCTTTTCTCACATAAAAAAAACTTCGTACTTCATTTTAATTTAGGAAAGGCGTTAATTACAAGTAAAAAGGGAAGAATACATGTTTCTGTATTTTGTTAGTTTTACATGCAATTAAAACGCCTGTCCTACATTAATTGGAAATAGGAAGTTTTTGTAATATTAGAAAAGATGATCTGCAGTCGAAAGCATGCCTATCCTGTAGAGATAGGGAGGTCATAATCCCATTGTAGAAGGGACGACATTTGAAAGAGGACATGTGTAAGACTACATTTGAAACACTGTAAGCATGGAGACATCTGAAAATATATTAAGCTTCTTGAAAGGGTCGAAACACTTGCAAATCACTGGTCAGATCAGCAAACAGTGACCCTACGATGTACGACTTGGATTATGAGGCTTACAGAGATTGGTCAGCAGGCACTTCAGTGGTGACCCGATTGAGGTTTGTAAGGCTCCACGAGGGGATTGGTAAAATGAATGAATGTGGAACTTCACCGATAAAAAGAATTCCAGAACCACGGCCATAAATTCAAATTACAAGGAAACTGGATTACAGCAAGTTTTCTTTTAGCAAGCGAATCGCCGATTATTGGAACAACTTGCCTCCACATGTAGTCGAGGCAATTTGAAAATAGTCAAAGGTCGAATTTTTTGAAGTGCGACTTTCTTCCCTATTTTTTTTTTTTTGGGATAGCGCACCAAAAGCCTCTGGCTTCCTTGCACTATATGACGAGAGTTTAATAGTTAATTGGGCCATGTTACGGTGCTTCGAAAATTTTTCGGATCAGTTGCATAAACGGTCCTGAAAATTGCACACAATTTAATGACTTCTAAATGTAAGATTATGCACTGGGGAAACGGAATTTGTGGAGATTAGTTAAAAGTACACTGAAAGGACAAAATTTATGGAATACGTGGTTCCGGGGACATGTGACGCTGTCACCCCTCTCGCTAGTGGACGAACCCACCGCTTGGCACGTATATATGTACACCGCATCACTGCCTTCACGTATACGGAAATTCGATGTCAGCATGAATAAAGGTCGTGAGTTAACCGATTTTGAAAGAGATGATAGTGGAGGCTCGACGCATGGGGCACTATATCGCGGACGTGGTACAGAAATTGCACCATCCCCGTTCGGCATTATCAAGAGTGTATCGAGAATACGCAATTTCCAGAATAACATTTCATCGTGGACAGCGCTGTGGGAGGAAGAAACGTGTTTGATGAACTTGGCCGTCGACGTCTGTCTTGCATTGTTTCAATCATCCGGAGAGCTACAGTCGCACAAATCACCGACGACTTCAAAAAGGGAGGTACCAGAAACGTCTCCAACAAGACCATCAGGCGATCATTAGTCGCAATCGGTTACGGGAGTCGCCGATCCACCAGAGTCCCATTGTTAACTCCACGACACAGGATTATACGCCTTAGCTTGGCGAAAGAACATCGGCATTGGACCTTGGTGACGGGCTCCTTGTCTGATGACTTCCGTTTCCTTTTTTTTCGAGCAGACTGGACGGTGCGTATAGTCTGCGTGTGTAGCACAGTGGTATTGACACCGTCCTCCCCACACCGGGTTGAAAAGGCCCGGGTTCGAATCTCGTCGATGACGAGAGGAACTTTAATGGGCTTTTTTCACTCCATGGCTGATTTAGTCGGTCTCAGGCGTAGATAGCAAGGTTTCCCCCCAGAAACGGTTTTTATGTCCAGCAAAAAGGCAAATCGACCATAGAACACACGCGCAATTTACGGGCAAAATAAATATGGGTAGATGTAATCATTTACGGGGGACCCTAATATCATAATTTGGGACGTTGCTATCTGGTGGAAGCCGCACGAAGCTATGCACCCGTGATGTCAACAAGGAACTGTTCAGGCAGGTGGGAAGACGCAGTTAGTATTCACCATACGGTTAAAGGATGCCTGAGGCTTATACCTCACCACCAGCCAAAAAAAAAAAAAAAATTTTTTGAAGTACCCCGAGAGAGAGAAGAATGATGATATCCAGCTCAGGACCCTGGATGTGCCAAGCCAATACTCCCCAGATGGGAGCCCCTGCAGTTAGATGGTCGTAATGGTCTGGGGCGTGTTCAACTGGCATACGTTGGGACCTGTAGTACGTCTATCTCTGAACGGTCTATCCTTGCAGACCGTCTGCATCCCATCATGGTCATCGTGCACCTACAGGGCAATTGACTCTTTCAGCAGGTCAAATCGTCTCCCCACAGAACCGTGGTGGCTTGAATATGGTTCGAAGATTTTATCACCATGGATTGGCCTCCCCTTTCACTGGGGAGGAGCACCTTTGGGATGCGGTGAAAAGGTCCGTTCGAGTTTTGGATCCTCCACCCAAGAATGCGACGGAATTATGGACTGCAGTGCAGCAAGCATGGAAATACCTGTGGAACGTTTTCGTGAACTCAATGGCTCGCACTGCCCTTATCCGAGCGAAAGGTTCGCATACCTGTTACTAGGAAGGTATCACATGATTTCTGCCCACTCAGTGCAGTTCAAAGTGAAAATGACTGCGGTGTTATTTAGTCTGACGTAAACTTTCAATGAAATGCAGATTCCAAGTTTGAGCTGTTGGTAAATTGGGTTTTCTGTTGTTTACGTTTGGTTCTCATTTGGGCGTCCATTCTTTTGATATCAACAAGCATCGACCGAAATGAGTTTAACAATTCGAATTATTGTCGGAACTTTAACAGAAATGATTCCTTTTGAAAAAGTGATCACTTGCCTTAGTGTGATGGTTGAGGCTTATTTTATTTGTTTCGTGTTAATTGTAACATGTATGCTGATGGTAGCTGGCTCCTCAGAAGTATTTCTTGTAGTTGTAGAAATATCTCTCAAGGTAACATTTCGTAAAAACGATTGAACTTATTATCAGGTCAACCGATGGGTATAATTGGATTACCAGAGACATAATAGCATCTAGATTTAGGGGATGGGGAATTGCATTATGTTGGGCCGTGCTTCTTATCAAAAAGAAAGCGACCAAACTGTAGAGAAATCGTGCAGGTTTAGATGGATGTCGAGACTGTAGTACAAGATGACTTTGGAAAAAAGGAAGATGAAAGGCAGAGTACGTTACCGACCAAAATATTCTGAGGGTATGGCAAAAGGTTCTTTAGGAAAACTGAATTGAAATCAAAGTGCGATTGTCTCATTATGGACGACTTAAACCTAACACTTACAGGTTGGAAATCGTCGAGCAGCCACGTGAATAGTGATGATCGTTATTTATTTCCACGTGTCAGAGATGGTACTATGTTCAATATAGCCTCGACTTGATTCTCACTACAAATTAAGATTTCACCATGTTTTTGTTTCGAAAAGGTGTAATTATTAAGCAATTTAAATAAATCTCAGATTTAGTTTTATTTATTCTTAGGGTAATTCAACATGCAACTAAATCTCTTTCATCACTCGCTTATTCACAGAAGGCAAACTGAAAAATCACTGCTCATGAAGGAATAGATCTCCTTAGAAAGTTTGAGAGACTTATTTCGCCTAAGAAATAAACTTTACCCATTCCGTAGGGAATTGTGGAATGAGCGGTTTGGAATAACATTCCCGGTTTAATAGCCTACTTCGAGATAATTTCTTATTCCTCTTAAAAGCGAACTATATTTCCATGTGGTCAAATTGAACCCCAATGTTTTCACCCGGTGTGGAACAGCGAGTTCCTTCCACACCGAAGGAAAGGCCGCATTTGGAATCCCGCAAAGATAAAGATTGTAAAATGTAAGCACTTCGTAGACTTGCACTTCCTGCCATCAGTTAATTTGATGTAACGTCAAGGCAACTGATACATTTGAAGGATTCTTATGAAGAAAACACCGAATGCTTCGTGTGTATTAGGATTGTTGGCTATCCTAGTAAGAAAATCAACTGGTTTCGATGCCACCAAGGGGTTCAGTATCTTGGGACAGCATAAGCATAGCACTACACACTTCTGCAGAGTTTCAGTATCATCGCAAAGTACCATGGCGGATTTGAGCTAGTGTTTGGGAGCCGCCCTAACTGAACTACATTGCTGCTGGGTGGGTCCACTCTGCGCTGATAAAGTGGCTATAAACACCGTCCTATCCACACTGGGTGGAAAACGCTCTGGTCCGATTCCCTTCAATAACGAGGAACTTTTATGGGCTTTTTTTTTCCCACTCTGACTGAATTAAGACAGTTTCAGGTGTGGATAGCAAGGTTCCCCTCCCCGTACCCAAGGAAACTTGGGTTACATCAAGCAAAACAGGGAACCAGAGAATATGCGCAATTAACGGACATATTACGAGGGGAGGATGTGGTGGTTTTCGATGGTCCTAAGTACTTTTTATCTACTGGGTTCGAGCAATGAGAAAATCGAAACCAGTTGGAGTTATGGTTAAAATCGCCAAGGAAAATTACTTCATTTTCAGTAAGTCAATTGATTTAATTTAAAATTTTATTACTATTTTTATATTTTCTTAATTTATCGGTTGTTTAAATTTAATTCCATAAGGAATAGGCTGTTTATAACTAGTTATTTCTATATGGGATGTTTATCAAGACCAGTAAGCCATAAAAGTTCACTATCTTTAGAACTATTTAAAATGTGATATTTTTTCATTATCACTTTCAATTTTTTCAACTAATAAAAATTGCTACAACTGCTGTGGAGAGCATAAGATGTTACCAGTGTTTACTTTTAAATGGGGAAAAAAGGGAATTGTGGATATTGAAACTTACAAACACGTAATATACCAGATTAGAGCATCTGACAAGGAAAGTCAGAACGAATGACTGCAAAGCTGTCTTTCAAGGGACAGAGTTACGAAGTAATTACGGCAAGCGAGAAAAGTGGTTCGTGAGGAACCTGATAGTTCAGATTCACTAAGAACGGGTTTGAGATATTGTAGATGGATTTCATTGAGTTTAGAACTAAGACATTGCTCGTTACCAGTGTTATGTGCTGCATTTCAGAGGATTTACCACGCAGTCCTTTGTGCGTTTTCAAATTGTGAAAATATCAGAAAAGATTCTCATTGGAAATGAATCTGTTTGTTAATAAATGTCTTGAACGATTTAAACTCCATCTCTTTGAAAGAAAAGTAATTCCCAGCAGAGCTGAGCATCGATGATTAGCAGTTGTGTGAGAGCAGGATCGAGTCGGCTTACGCCATTGATGACCTTTTCGTATTGCGAACAGATAAAGCCAAGATGAATTATGCACGAGCTGGGAACGAAGAACGTTTTCGGCAGAAGGAAAACGAGGATTGCAATCCAACAAATAAGTGGAATCATTGCGGTGACGTATCCGCAGTGAGAAGACGAAACGAAATCCGTTGGAGGTACGTATTCCTTTAATCGATCGCCTTGAGAATCACACGAGGGTGTAACGGTTTGCAGCAGTGCGTGCAGGACCGATACACTTCTCAGTACGATGTTGACACTTTCTTTCGGTGAACTGTTCAAGTTAAACTATGGTTTACTCTTTTGTTGTAACATCATTCGCTTGGACATGAACAAAAATCACCAACTTTATGCACTGGACGCCTTCATATATTACCTTTCATCAATCGTCTTAACTGATCCAGATCAAAATTCTGGTCGAATTTCTAAATTTCATTCCAAATTGGTGGAGAACATGTGAAGTCGGTCATTCAGTATAAGTTGAAGTCGGATACATGAAACGAAAGCGACATTTAGGAAACCCACATTATGTTAATACGCTTAATAATTACTTGGACTTCTTTGATTCGAAATATTATTACTTATCATAAGCGTTTCTGGTAATATTTACAAAATACTATGAAATTTAGAAGAATAATCCGATCACTTGTTACCAAATTCATAATTTGTGTGTACGTTGATTTCGGTAAGAGTATTTTCCGCTGTTTATCCTTTAGATAAAGCAATCTGTTATTCTGTTGTGAGGAATGTGGAAGGAACTCCTAACTAAGCTAGCAGCTGCCACTGTTAACAGGATTTCTGTCTTTCCACACTTTTATTCATCGGAGAAAAGCCATTTTTATCAATAGAAAGGATAATTTTCATCCAGAGAAGCAGATGAGATTAAGTTTTTATGGCAAAAATCGGCAAGGGTATCCAAACCACGTGTTTTACAAGTTTTGCAGCTCCGGGGAACGGCAGCTTTTTAGCTATATTTATCCGCTTTATTGACTAATTGTTATATTGAATTATTTTCTATAAGTAGCTTATAGACCAAGTCAAGATCCTTGATCTATTCTGAATTGACGCAGCGAGATTTTGGAAGTTAATTAATACTTAAAGTGTCCGTAGATTTACCGTTCGTAACTCGACGCCATTGTTATACGATATATAAGCTCCACTATTATTCACAATGCGCTGACTGGCGCGCCAACTTGTAAATTTATCTATAGTGAGAATTTTTAATAAGGTAACACAAGTTATCTTTTGGGCCACTGACTGCGTCAGAAAGTTCAAGATCATCTATAATCTTTTGCTAGAGAAAGAATGAGACAATGAACAAAACTTCTGATAAACTTAATAAGTTTAATTAAATAACAAACAGATTTACGCAAGTATACATCTACAACGCTTCCTATTTCGGAAGAGTCTCTAAAGTGATTACAACAATTTAGAATATTCACTTTACTAATCCAATTTACAATCTCACTAATGGTTTCTTGCCATCTCAAACTTATTAGTCCAATTCCTTACGCTAATAAACCAGTAGTAATTTAGGACTCCAGAATGCCCTTCCTGTTCAAATAGTAGGATTAGAAATAATATCAAACAGTACTTACAGTTAACTATATTATTCAATGTTTTAGCATCAGCGATTTAACCTTCCCACACCTTCTGTGACGACTTCATCTACTATCCGTCTTCTAAATTCCGTTGTTCCTCTAGCTTCTAACATGAGACCTCTTGACTGCCCCGAACTCAAGTATCTGAATAATCCTTCTCCTTGGCTGGGAATTTCTCCTTTGTAGAAATTCAGCAAACAGCTTGGAGACTAACTAACTCCAAGGACACTCTTTGTAAGACCTGACTACTTATTAAGAACTCTTCCTCACTAATTATCGCTGCTATCATCAACGATAAAAAGAATGGCAGGGTTGAAGTAAGTAACCGCATTAACCCTGTTACTACGTCACCAATAATACTCCAACACTATTTTTACGCTCCCTATTCCGTCTGAAATCTATCCTTATATATGCCGTAGATTTCCCGGCACACCTAGAGCCCTTAACCGACCTCTCCCCCTTTTAATAGAAACGTCCATCGAAATTTGCATGATGTAGTAGTGTTCGTCCTCTAGTGTTTTTTTTTTTTTTTATATAGTAAGCCTTTGGCTTACAGATACAACGTTATATCGCGAACTAGCGTTAGCTTAGTATAGTATATAATATAATATAATATTGTCAATTAATCAGTAAATCTGTTAATCTTGTTAAACTTCATTGGCAATTAAATTGTACTTTTTAACTAAACACATATAACGACTTAGATTTTACAAACGTAGCATAATTAATTAATACATAACTTCATACGGAAGTTATATAACGGAACTCGAAGATAATACTCGATACTTAAAAAAATATATAGATATATAGTGTTATAACTGTGTTGGAATACAAGTTTAGGGTTATAATTTTGTACTGAAATTGAAATTTTATTGAAATTAAATCGAAATCATGACTCAGACCACAGCAGCAAAGCTAAAGGCTCAAGCTAATGGGAGTGCCGTGGCTCAGGGGAGAACTGAGAGGGACAGTTGCCCTCTGAATCACAGCCTTTTAAAATGCACTGCTTGCATGATGTTTGTGGAGCAATCAGGTACGGGACATGATATTGCCATAGGGGATGTCTTTGTGTGTGCGCGATACAAGGAGTGTAACAAAATCAGGCGACAACTCAGTGTTGTTATGGGCCTATATGAGAGCTTGAAGGACAGGATGGATGCCCTCAAAGGATCTAAATTGAGGGGCCCATCGAGCTCTCAGCTGCCCACTTCAACGCCAGAGCTTGCACTTGGTCATCACGCAACACAGCGGCAACCCCCAAGGCAGAATGCACTGGTCCCACGGGAACTAGCAGTTGTTGGTGATTCTATTGTCAGGGAAACGGGGAACATGCTTTGTAAAAAGGATAGGTGGAACAGGACCAGGGTATGTCTGCCAGGGGCAAAGGTTGATGGCGTTGTAGAGCGGATATCATCTTTTAAGGGCACAAAAGGTGATATAGTTGTACACGTTGGCACTAATGATATCAAGAGTAGGAGACCGGCAGAATTACTTAACAAGTACAGGTCACTGTTGAAAAAAAAGCAGTAAATTAGGGTTGAATTTGAAATTGTCTGCAATTCTGCCCAGACACGATAGGAGGGAGTATATGATGAGAGCCCTGCCGATCAATTAGGCCCTGGAAAGAATGTGCAAGGCTCAAGGGGTAGAATTTTTTTCAGTGTGGTCTGTGCTTGTTAACAGGAGTAACTGCTTCTACAGGGATGGGATACACTTAAATAGAAAGGGTGAAAGAATGTTTGCTGATGCTATCGGGGCAGTGTTAGGTGGGTCGGAAAACTGCTAGCTTGGGGGGATACAAAGACTAATATATTAAGAGTAGCCACTGGCAGAGGTAAAAGTGATTCTTGCACTGCTTCTATTGGAATGAGCAGTATTCTGGAAAACAAGATGCAGGGTATTTCAGAGACTGCTGGGAGTCATTGCGGTACAGGTAAACACATGGGTTGTGTTAGGGTAGCTAAGAAAAAGAACAGGTGCATGTGTACTTGCGTGTACACCAATGCTAGGAGTTTTGTAAATGAATTTGAGGTATTGCTCAAAGCATCAAAAGCAGATATTGCTGGGATATCAGAGACGTGGTGTCACACATACATAAGCAGTGCAGAATTGGAATTTGTGGAGTATAATGTATACAGAAAGTATAGATAGGATAGGAATGGAGGAGGGATTATGCTATTTATTAAGAAACATATAAAATCCAAGGAAGTGAAGCCAGTCAACATCGCTGGAAAGTGCAGTGTCGAGTCAATTTGGTGTGACATGAACATTGGGAGATCAAAATTGAGAGTAGGAGTGTGTTATAGGCCTAATGACTCTAATGAGTATATAACAAACTGTACAGGGAAATGGAGTGGGCCAGTACATCAGAGAGTCTTATAATGGGGGATTTTAATTTCCAAGATATTGACTGAAATTTGTGGGACAGTCACTCATACACTAGCGAGTCTTTTGTGGATTTATTGGATGATTGTTTTCTACATCAGCATGTTCGGGAGGCAACTAGAGGGAGTAATACTCTTGATCTGATTATCAGTAGTGATCCTTCATGCATTAAGATTCTGCAGATAAGGGAACCACTAGGTGGCAGTGATCACAGTGTGCTCAAGTGGGATTTAATCAAAGAGATAACTACCATTAGGGGTAAAGGGAAGGGTTATTGCTTCCGTAAAGGGGACTACGGTGGTCTGAGATAGTATTTAAATTCTATACGGGGTGACCAACTGATGATGTTACCAACAGCAAATTCAAAATGGGAAGCATTTAATAAATTTACCTTGGAAGCTATAACGTTTTATATACCAACTAAGAAATATTGTTCAAAGTTTAGGTCTAAATGGATGTCAAATGAACAAACGAGACATATGGCAGAGAATAAAAATGCATGGGATGCATACAAATTAATGGGTAACATGGAAGCCTATGATAGATATAAGCTGGTCTGTAACGAAGTCACAAAGGAGATTAGTCAGGAAAGGGCATATTATGAGAAATCTTTGGCAAAGGATGCAAAGAAAAACAGCTAAGAGTTCTTTACCTATGTAAACTCTACAAGGAAAGGGAGGAATCGAATGGTCCACTGGATATTGAAGATTCAACCGTTGATGATCCTGCTCCGGTGGCTAACAAACTAAATGAGTATATTGAATCTACATTCACCCATGAGGAATTATTCAGGGATGGGAATGCCAGAGGCGAATTAAACTCTGGAAGTGAGCTAGATGATTTTGTAAAAACTGAAAGGAAAGTGGAGGAGAAATTGTTGAAGATAAACATTAAAATGGCACCTGGGCTGGATGGGATGTATCCACTTATATTAAAGGAGGCAGCAAAGGAAGTAAGCAAACCCTTGGCCATAATTATGAGAGCTTCTTTGGATTCAGGGGAGGTACCCACGGACTGGAGAAGTGCAAATGCGGCCCCAATTCCCAAAGGAGGATCAAAGGTCGATATATGATGTGGTCACAAAGGAACTAGATGCAGGGAATAACTCTGATATCATATACTTGGATTTTAGAAAGGCTTTTGATACTGTTGCACATGAAAGACTGCTGCACAAATTGGGGCAGTGTGGCATTGTAGGCAAATTGCTGCTATGGATAAAGGGATGGTTGAGTGGGAGAAGACAGAGAGTGGTAATTAATGGACACTGCTCATCGTGGACTAATGTTATTAGTGAAGTGCTTCAGGGTTCAGTGTTCGGTCCATTATTGTTTTCTGTATTTATAAATAATATTGATGATGGTATATCAAGCTTAATGTTCAAGTTTGCAGACGATACAAAGGTTGGCAGGGTTGTTAAGGACACTAGTAACGCTATGCTGCTTCAACAGGATCTGGAAAGGTTGAGCAGATGGGCTGAGAGGTGGCAAATGAAGTTTAATAAAGTACTACATATGGGAAGCAATAATCCCAGAGTGACGGATCAACTCTGTGGTACTATACTGACAGTGGTAGAGAACGAAAAGGACCTGGGGGTAATTGTGCAGGCAGATATGAAGTTTTCTAAGCAGTGCAGACTAGTGCTTACAATACTGGTCAAAATCTTAATACCGGTGTTTCAGTATTTTTAATTTATGAAACCGGGATACCGGTGTTAATACCGATATTTTTGTATCAAAAAAACGGTATTTCAATACAGAAAAAGAATTAGCGGTATCCCGGTATTCGAGATGCCGCGACTCGGAATACTAGTGTTCCAAAAACAAACGTTTTTCTGAATAGATTTTGATGACAATTAGGTGAAATAAAGTAAGGAAAAAATGAGTACTGTAATTACATGAATTATTCATGTTTTCAATAAACTTTTTTTGTAATAATAAATATTCTGAAAAACTTCATTAAAATACAGTTATTCTAAAAACAAAGAAATACATATTGTTACTGCAAACTTTAGTTATGTTTAAGCATCCACACTACCTGTCCGAATAAAGTGAGCTCTTAAGAAACATAAGCAATCAACAGTATGATCGTTCAAAATGGATCTAAATTTGGTACATACAGTATTTGATTAGCAGCAGAAAACGCCCTTTCGGATTCTGTTCTGTTACTGAAATAATCAAAGACGATCTCAGTCCTATTTTCTAGGCTTTGAGCGTGGAGGCAATGATCATGGGTGGAATTCAGGTTCATTTAGATGGAAATGTAATTCTGGAGAATTCACAGCATGGTTCTGTAAAGGGAAAATCATGTCAAATCAGGTTAGCCATTTTTGACAGGTCACTCATGAATTTAGGGAATAATTTCGACATTGTTTATTTGGATTTCAGCAAAGCATTTGACTCACTCCCATATGAGTGGTTACTTTATAAGTTGGAGGCTGGAATCATAGGAAAAATTCTTAGACGGATACCACGATGGCTTGAGGGCACCAGGCAGAGAGTTGCGATAAATGGTTATTCCTCCTCAGATTGGGCTAAAGTAAGTAGTGATGTTCTCCAAGGATCAGTATTGGGACCACTGTTTTCTTTGATTATCGTGAATGACATCTATTAAAGGATGGAGGGCGTGAGATCTAAAGTTGCAGATAATGTAAAGTTCAGTAGAGCAGTTAATTATCGCCGCCAAACAGAGCCTCTTCAGATGACCTAGGTAGACTTCCGGAATGGTCAGAAAAGTGGCAGCTATGCTTTAATTCAGCAATATGCAAGATCTTGCATCTGGGGAACAACAACCCCAACATAACTTATACACTTCGTGGAGTTGAGCTAAAGACAGTAGTGGAGGAACGGGACTTTGGAGTTACGATTCGGTCAGACATGAACGTCTCCGAGAATTATGGACAGGTTGCAATGTTGCATGGTGTCCTATCGACGATTTATCGAACATTTACTAGTAGAGATAACGATGTCATGATCACTTAAAGGTGATTTTATAACCTTTATGTGATTAAATTATAAACAATTATTTTTTTAAAATTAATAGAGAAAAATCGATATTTTTGTATCAATACCAGTATTTCAATACCGGAAAAAAATGAGCATCCCGGTATTCGATATGCCGGTACCCGGTATTGTAAACCCTAGTGCAGACGGTCTGCAAGAGTAGCTCATGGTGTTTTGTCAATGATATACAGAAAATTTTCTAGCAGGGATAAGGAGGTGATTATCCCCTTGTATAAGGCAATGGTCAGGCCACACCTTGAGTACTGTATACAGGTCTGGAGGCCTCATTTTAAGAAGGATGTAGAGCTGTTGGAATGAGTACAGAGATGGGGAACAAGATTAGTGAATTGAACAAAGAGTTGCTCTTACGAAGAAAGGCTTAAATTTTGCAAATTACAGTGTCTGGAGACTAGGCACCTGTGAGGTGATCTGATAGAGGTGTATAAAGCCTTGAACGGTTTGAGCATGCTCAATGCTGATGGGATTGTTCTTCTTGCTCAGCATAATCACCTGAGAGGGCATAAATTCAAATTGAGGAAAGGCAGATGTGCGGAAATTTGCCTTTAGCCAGCGGGTAGTTGGTTGGTGGAACAGACTTGCATCCCTTGTTGTGGAAGTTGATAGCCTAAATAAGTTTAAGGCTCAGCTGGACAGGTATTTCGAACGAACGGAGGGGTGAAGTGGAAGTTTTTTTTTTTTTTTTTTGGTGATGCTGCATAAGCTTTCTTTCTTGCATCAAATGCCTCTACTAATGCTAACGCTAAAATAAACCAAGATTTCGGTAACCGTTTAAACAGTTACCTCATCAAAACGTTATGTGTGGGATGAAATAAAAGGCAGTTTTAAAGTAAAAATAAATTGCTTCAGTGTATACAGATTAACAGTAGTTAAAATATAAACACTGTTGACATAAAATCTTGCTAAGTTTATAAGGTTCCGTCAGATGGCTAAAAGGGTAAAAACAAGCTTTTCGAAGTCGGTACATTCGATCAGAACATGTTAATTCGGTTAAAACATCAGCACTCAGCAGAAAGGAATATGGCAGATGACTGTAAAGAAAACGTTTTCTTTACGATTCCTGTGCTTGCCACGTTTCGATCACTGGCGTAATCTGATACAGTTCGTTGGGTGCTTTTTTGTTGTTGTTGTTGTTATTTGGTTTTTAGGAGCATTAGCAACTAAGGCCATATTGCTCCGGGGATATGCGGTGGTTACTCCCTGACCTTTCCACATCCTTGGTATTTGGTGGTCACGGGCTCTAACCCCGGTCTAACCAAGAAGCGTGTGCTATGCACTGCTGCTCCTGCCCACCTGGCTAGGGAAGTGCCTTGGGTACTTGGACACGCCACGAATCTTGCTACCGAGGATGTATCTAACGGATTATTTGCCTGTAGTCTGTATAGAGGACAGAAAGGCCAAGATGTGTTTTAGTTGTGATATCTATTGGTTTGGCTGCTGTAATAGCTAAATAATTTCCTGTAATCCTAACGTGCTGGGGATTCAGCAGAATCGGATATCGAATCCACCTTCATAGAAAGAAAATGTCATCTGCTGGACCAGGGACACGCTTGGTTGAGTGGTGTATCTCATCTCTCATAAAGCCTGCACTGCACCCAAACAACTGGTAAATACACTCAGTGATCACTGAATTATGGATATGCGATTGACCGTAATGGAATGCGGCATAGCTCATAGCATAAATAAAAAGCAGAACAGCTTCGTACGCCAGAGCAGTGGTAATTTGCATCTGATTGTGCAAGTCAAAGTGATAAAGTAGCAGTTATGGGACGTAGTAAATATATCACGGAATTGTGGGAGCTCGTGAGTAAGGTGCTTCCATATCGGAAACGGAAGGTCTTGTCGATTTCTCACTGTCCATTTGGGCTATTCGACAAGAACTGATGGGGTTACTGAACGTAGATGTAGTCGGAGGATACGTTCAGCGGTGCCTACAACCTATCGCACTGTATGCATCAGCAATCTGGTGTTCTGCCCCGACGTCGTACATAAACAGATTCCTCGCAGTCGAATACTGGGTAATGCGATGGATGAACAGGGTCACGGGCAATGCTTTCACCATCTCCAGGGCTGTTTTATATACCAACTTAAATATTACTCCCTGGAGAGTTCACATTGTATCCAGGAATATTCTTCTTCTTTCTCAGATGCTTACCGGTGTGATTGACGCCCCCAGTCTTCGAGGAATTATCTCTACTCCACGTGCTGGACGCAGTAATGACAGTTCCTACTTACCACTGCATTCTATACTATCCAACCTGTGCTGTCTGAAGAACTTCTTCCCAAATAACACAGTGATGTGAACCTTTTCAATTCATTGACAATAGACCCTGTGAAATACTCCGAAAGCAAGCAGTACAGAGTGAAGAGCAGCATCTCAGAAGCGCACTGCTTACTTCAACTATAATCTTGACAATGAGTGAATTTGTAAACAATATTGTAAATATACACACTTGTGTAAATATTGTAAATAATTGTATTCGTGCATTTTTGTGCACTCTTCTTATATTGTAAATACTGTAAATAATTGTAATTTTTGCTTTTTGTACACCCTTCATATTGTATATAATTGCAATTCTTGCATTTTGTACACCCTTCTAGCCGGTCGGCTGTGTATAAGGGGTGAAAGCAAACACTTGCTATTTTTTTAATAAACGAATTTTAATAATAATAATAATAATTTGGTTAAGGTGTACAAAAAATGGTGTCGAAAGGGGTCGACCTACCGCCGACAGAACTGTAATGGATTACGCAAGGTGGATGTTCGTAATGCGCTTATGGTGAGCCGTTGTACTGCCTTAACGGTACATCACAGTGCGACTGTTAACATCGCAATACAATATGGGGAATTCAAGAACAATATCACAAATGACGAACCGTCGCAAACTCAGATGCACAGCAAACGACCCAAGAGGCACCATCTCCTCACCGCTGATAATCAACGATGGCATATGCTGTGTTGTCAACAAGCTAGTCGAACACTGACGACTGAAAACCAGTGTTTTAGTCAGATGAGTCCAAATACCTGGTGCAAACTCACCGATATTCGGCTCCCATTAGTAACACAGGCCAAAGTACTAGGAGTGATCTTTGACTCCAAGCAAAGCTTCCTTGACAACCTAGTCCACCTCTGCAACAAAGTTAAAAATTTCTCTGGATATATTATTAGATTCACACGTAATGAATGGTGACTGTCCTGGAGGTCCCTTCTTCTTTACTATAAAGCCGTTTTTTACCCAATTGTAAGCTACGCGGCCAGCGCCTGGTTCCATCGCGTCGGGCTGATGAAGATGAGGAAAAACTGGGCTCAACAGAACGATTTATGTTGTTAGCTATCAATAGAGTTTGTAGAATAGTTTCCATCCCAGTTCTGCAGGTCTTCGCAGGAGTCTTACCTTTAGATCTGTTTGTGACGTTCCGCCTACTGGTTTCTCAGATTAGAAAGAAAATCCCATCCAAGTTGCTCAACATTGAGCTCAATCTGGAGGCTGATCCAAAAACGGAAAACACCCGCGTGTATAATGGACTACTGAACATTTGGCAGATTCGGTGGGGCACCTCCACCCTTGGATCAACCACAAGAAAATTTCTACCTGAAGTCACATTCCCTGCTTCGAAGTCAGTACAAACATATCTCTCTTTCTCCTTCGAGACATTTCCTGACCACCGGACACGGCTCAATGAACGAGAAATTACACCAGCTTGGCCTGCATCGAAATGACCTCTGTCACTGTGGTGCCAAAGAAGACTGGCACCATATACTTTTAGAATGCACTTCCCACGATGCCCTCAGGCTAAAGATAATTCAAACCACCCGGATTACAGAGGATCACCTGGAGACGCTATTGCAAAAACCTGAAAATCTTGTTACTGCGTAACGCTTCTCAGAAGGAGTCTTTGCACGTAGAAAAACTATACACAGATCATCTCTAGCTAGGAGACAAATGGAGCTTTATTTTTATTATTATTATTATTTTATTAAGCTTTGCACTGTGTTTCTGTCATTATTCTTTTTTTTGCATAGTTTTCCACAGAATAGCTGTCACTGGTTAAATAGGTTTTTTTTCGTCTCTCACTTTCCTTCTTCCCTTTCTATACAGTGTAGCTGTCAGTAATTTTTTTCTGCTTTTTACAATGTAGCTATTTCTTATTTATATTTTTAATTTATTTACTTTTTACTTTTATTTTTCTCTTTCTTTCTCTCCGCGTTCTACACTGGATATCTGTCACATTGTTTTATTATTTTTATTTACACCTCGGGACTTTTTTTTCTTCTTCCTTCTTCTCTGGAGTGGGTCCCCAGAGGAATCTGGTCCACCTTCTGACATGATCAGGAGGGTCAGAGTGTCGAATTGAGAGTGTACGAGCTCCACTGGGACTGGCCCACCTTCCCATGGTGTGGACAAGTATCCAGAATCAACTTTTGGGGAACAGTAACCCCGAAATAATTTACACACTTGGTGGAGTTCAACTAAGGTCAGTAGTGGAGGAAAGGGATTGGGATTTACGATACGGTCAGACACGAAGTTCTCCGAGCATTGTAGACCGGTTGCAAGGAAGGTCCATGGTGTCCTCTCGATGATTAATCAAACTTTTGCAAGTAGAGATAGGGACGTGATAATCCCATTATATAAGGCTTATGTTAGACTACACTTGGAATACTGTGTTCAAGTATGGAAACCGCACCTAAAGAAAGATATCCAACTTCTTGAAAGGGTGCAAAGACTGGTAACTCGCCTGGTGAGATCGGCAAAAGGGCGTCCTTATGAAGAAAGACTTCGAATATGTGGGTTGCAGAGTTTGGAAACTAGACACCTTAGAGGAGATTTGATTGAGGTGTTTAAGGCTCTGAGAGGCAAAAGTAAAATGAATGAGGACGAAATTTTGATGGTTATAAATGATTCTGGAACTAGGGACCTAATTTCAAATTACGGGGGAAGATGCTTAGTCTGGATTGCAGGAAGTTTTATTTTAGCCAGCGAGTTATAATTTACTGGAATAAGTTGCCTTCATGGGTGGTAGAGGCTGACAGTTTGGGGAAATTCAAAGGTCATCTGGATAAGGTTACCTAAGGGATGAGGGAAATGAGTAGGTTGTCTATTTCCTTTTCTGTTATTATTATTTATTATATTTAATTTTATTATTAACTTATTTTTTTGCTAGTGCAGCATAAGCCTTAGACTTCCTTGCACCATGTGGGCATTACTAATACTAGTACTAATTCCCCTATGACGGAGGAATTTTTATGCATCTTTTTCACAAAATAGCGAGTTATTTCGGTCTGAGAAGGGTAACATGATTCTCCCTCTTGGAATTTTGGGTTTTTCGTTCAGAAAACGTCAAATTGACAGCAAAATACAGTACACGCAATCTACAGACATTATATACGGCGCAATACAGCGTAAGTTACTGATAATGAAGAGGCCGCTTAGAAGTAAAGCATCTTCTTGAGAGCTAAGTATCTGTAGTTAAGATATGGAAGATATTTTTCTTGAATATCCTTCGAATGTATCTAATGCTGTTTCTTGTATTCTATCTATCTTGTGAACTCCTCTGACCGTTCGGTCGTCCCGGAGTATAAACAGAAAATTTATTTATTTATTATTAATGTACGAAAATATGTAAGGAGAAATACACACTTCTATGGCAAGCTCAAATGCCTAATAAACTCCTTGAAATAAAACCTGAACCACAGCAATGAGCCTCAACATCCATGTAAACAGAAAGGAGGAAGTTATCCTGGCCAGAACACGAATCGGTCACAATTAGGATACTCACATTTTTCTCCTCACAGGAAATGATCCCTCGCATTGTACGCAATGCAACTCTCGCTCCCAATGAAGCATAGACGTATACTCAGGCCTGGCACAAGTCTCATTCAGTTTTCCACCAAATCTTAAAGAACCGTTGAAGGTTTCCCTTATCATTAGATAACGATACATATCTGTTGCAGTTTATCTGCTTTCTAAATGGATCCAATTATGTGATCGTTTCTGACTGTTTTCAATAAAGGCTTTAGGCAATATAGGTTTTCTATATCGTTGATTCCCACATTTAGCCTAAGTAGCCCTTGCACCAGAAAGAAAACAACTAAGTATTCCTTGAGCTAGAAATAACAAAAACAATAACAACATAGATAGTGGAGAATTCCACGGTAAAAAAACAAAAATTGAGGTCCATTCTATGAAACGAAAATCAATTTAATTGTTACTTCTTCTTTATTAATGAGAAAATTAAAATTTCCAATTAATTCGCACCTTTCAGAAAAGTCTTATATTTTCAGAGAAATGATGCCGAAGAAAATATTAAAAATATTGTTGTTCCTCATCTGCCTTGGCGGTTTTTCGTACCAGACGGGGCTGTTCCTGACGCTGTACCTTGAATACCCCGTCACCCTGGACATCAGTGTGAAGAGGCCGATGGTGTTCGAGTTCCCCGCTGTGACTGTCTGCAATAGGAATTTGTAAGTATTATTATTATTATTATTATTATTTGCAGCATAAGCCTGGGGCTTATGC
Organism: Mastigoproctus giganteus; assembly: GCF_048544385.1. Classification (NCBI taxonomy): domain Eukaryota; kingdom Metazoa; phylum Arthropoda; class Arachnida; order Uropygi; family Thelyphonidae; genus Mastigoproctus; species Mastigoproctus giganteus. Next base: position 265,958,283 of record NC_143576.1, on the reverse strand, counting down.
TGCACCAGCCAAAAAAAAAAAAAAAAAAAAAAATTCCCAAGTTACCCTGAGAGAGAGAGAGAGAGAGAGAGTAGAAAGGAATCACCAAGAAAGAGAAGAATGATGATATCCAGCTCTGGACCCTGGGTGTGCCATGCCCATACTCACCAGATGTGAGCCCCTGGGGTAGAATACGTTCGACATCAGCAGAGCAGGTCCAAGGATCTGCTTTTACTACTTTTAAGTATTGTGGACATTGTTTCCCAAAGACACGGAACCTCTTCACATATATCTTAGCTTTAATCTCAGTAAACCCTTAATGCAACCCAGTTGCATTTGATCCCGTATATTGGCAAACAGTATTTATTTACTGAAGTTATTCAGCCATTAGACTTTTCGTAGTTCAATTAACAAAGATCTGTTGCATCCTAAAAAAAAGATCTTTATTTATTATACTTCTTAAACAGATTTGTTAAGTAACGTCAACATTGTGTTATGATTTGCATTGACACATCTGTTGACATTCGCACAAATAATCACAAATCTGGTAAGTTGGCATAAGCGATCATATGTTTCATTCAATTACGTAATTTCATAAGTAAATTAATAAGAGGAGTCTACCTCAATATAGTACGTGGAACCCTTCCGTATGATACCCTCCAGAAATAAAAACGAAAAAATCGACAACTTACCGGAACATTAAAGTAAAATATAAATAATCAAAGAAAAATATAAATAATTAAATAATCAATTTAACACAATTCAAAATCAATTTAAAACAATTAAAATTCAAATTAACGCAATTAAAAGAATCTAACGAAAAAATTTCAAAACGATTTTGAAATTTTTCGATTTTGATTTTGAAGGGTACGTGGAACCCTTCCGTATCATACGGAAGGGTTCCACGTACTATATTGAGGTAGACTCCTCTTATTAATTTACTTACACTATCGCAGGACCAGATTTCACTTTTATCCAAAGGATTAAATTATAATTTACCACCTCGAAAGCTGCCAAAAAAACAATGCGTAATTGATATTGAATTTGGTCTTCGTACTGTTCCACAAAAAGATGTATTTATTCAACAAGTTAACCAAGTAGTGAATAACATAAAAGAAACGCGACTTCCTAAATTGAATACACATGACAGTTCAGCTTTACGAGAACTTCGAGAAAATAAGGACATTATTATACAGAGGGCAGATAAAGGAGATACAGTGGTAATACTAGATAAACATGATTATATTAATAAGTTAGATTCAGTTGTGTCTGATACCTCCACTTATCGTGAATTGGATCCGGCACTGTTTACCAATTTGGTAAATCAATACAATAAAACGTTAACCACATATCGAAAAAACGACTACATTACTATGGTTCAGTTGAAGGAATTGAAGTCCAGAACATACAATATTCCTGCACTTTTCGGTCAGGTAAAATTACACAAGCCTGGATTTCCGATTCGACCTATTGTGTCCTACAGGAACTCGGCATTTTCTGCCCTAGCCACACATGTATATTACATTATAAAACCTTTTAGGCAGGTTATACAATTTGGGATTAAGAATTACGATACATTATTTAATAATCTTAAAGACTGTAGACTCGGCGACAATGACAATTTATTGTCATTAGATGTTACCTCATTATATACGAATGTAAACGTTGAATACACATTAGATATTATTTGGGATATGTTAAATAAAAACTCGACACCGATTAATTATACGAAGCTACCTATTAAGGAAATTTTTGACTTAATTAAACTGTTAGTTGAGGCTAACTACATCACCTTTCGAGACAAGGTGTACAAACAAATTTTTGGATTACCAATGGGTTTGAGCCTGAGTGGCTTAATGTCAGAGATCTATCTCTCAACGATTGAACAGATACACTTGACACCTTTTCGTCCCCGTATCACATACTATGGGAGGTATTTAGACGATGTTCTAGTTATTACCGATAGTAGTACTATCCAAGACATTTTACATTCGTTTAATAATATTCATTCTAGACTCAAATTTACATTGGAAAGGGAAGATACGGATACTAAGTCATTAAACTTTCTAAATTTCACGCTTACCCGGGACTCGAACAAAATACAATTTAGCATCTATCGAAAACCCACAAACACCGGTATGCTTCTACATTATAATAGCTACCACCCGTTCACCTACAAAAGATCGATTATCTTTAATCAATTTCTAAATGCCTATAAATATTCAACGACGGATTCTGCTTTAGACTCAGAAATACAAATATTAACTAGCAGATTCTTGAACAGGGGTTATCCCATTAACACAATAAATCGAATTAGGGTACAAGCTAAGGATAGGATACAAAATACTGCACCAATCAACAATAATAATATCAAAAAATACTTTATTTCTGTCCCATATGTTGAACAGTGGCACAAACAGCTTAACAGATTCTTTAAAGATACCGAATTTAAAATTATAGCTAGGCCTATACGGAAGTTACACACTATACTGAACAATCGCTCGGTTCTTTCCGCGTTCGCAACTCAAATTAATGATCTAGTATACAACATTTCTTGCGGTGATTGCGACTCGTCTTACCAGGGTTCGACGCGGTTTTCTCTTAATATTCGTGTAAATCAACACGAAGCCTCAGTTCGTGCTTCTCGTTCAGCAGCGTCAGAATTAGCCTTTCATGCCATTAACGAAAAACATACTTTTTTTTTTAACGAGGCCAAAATACTTAATGTTCAACGTAATTATACGCGACTATTAATTGCAGAAACCGTTGAAATTAAATTACACGAGAATTCTGTTAATGTTCGGCGGCCATATTTGATCTCCGATGCGTGGACCTTTACGCGCATGCGCGAAGACATATAATCACTATTTAAGTTGCAGGTTTAGCCTGATTCGGTAATTTTCATTCCTGTGATCACGACAGTCGGTCGAAAAGCATTGTCAGCTTCAGGAAAGAAAAATCGTTTTGAAATTTTTTCGTTAGATTCTTTTAATTGCGTTAATTTGAATTTTAATTGTTTTAAATTGATTTTGAATTGTGTTAAATTGATTATTTAATTATTTATATTTTTCTTTGATTATTTATATTTTACTTTAATGTTCTGGTAAGTTGTCGATTTTTTCGTTTTTTCCGTTTTAATTTCTGGAGGGTATCATACGGAAGGGTTCCGCGTACTATATTGAGGTAGACTCCTCTTATTAATTTACTTATATTATTATCAACGTAGAACATATTGAGTATTACAGCTCTGATTCATACTATATAATTACGTAATTTCGTAATTAAAATTAATTAATTTTTTTTAATAACAAAATTCGATTCCTGACTAGAGGCCTTTCCAGTAATTTCAAGATGCAAAACTAGAAGGTGGACAAATATACATACGAGTATATTGAACAACTCCTGTAATAATTCTTAGTACATTGGATCACTCAAGTTATATTAAAAATGCATTAAAAAAACTAAGAAATTACCTCAATCTTTTTCGTGGAATGCTTCCAGTTAATTCTCTCCAAATGTAACGAATAAAATAAGATGAAAAAAAAAATTAATGAATTCCCTCACTCATAGAGATACGACTAAATTCGACGCGCAACAGAATTGAAAGCCGAGAGCCCGAACCCGACCACGAAACACATCAAACCACCGCAGCAAGACCATGAGTGTGAGAAGACATTGTGTGTCAGAATAAATAATTAAAACCGCTTCCGATAATAAATAATTAAAATCCCGATTAAAAAGATTAAAATCACGATTAAAAAAGATTAAAATCACAATTAAAAAGTTAACATCACAATTAAAATTTGGATGAACACTCAAATTAAACGAAATGCATAATTAGACATTTTTACTAATTAAAAATGTATACAGCTGATTCACTAAAAATTATAATCTCGAGGGACACCAGAAGAGGAGTTGTCCAATTAATTTTACTGTTGACCTTTTCATTTCAAATTCTGCCCAGTGGCCCAATTTGTGGACACCAAATTGCAAGGGTTATAAGGGGCATTTGAAAAGTTCGTGGCCTGAGTACGAACAATTTATTAAGGAGTATGGTAACACGCTACTTTTCATAGGCTCTCTTTCGAATCAATACACATTCTCCACCGATGTTGCAATGCGCTGATTCCAGTTCCAAAGAAAGTTTTCTCTTGGTCTTCCAGGAGATTTTATTCACTGCAGCAATGACGTCACTGTCAGTGGGAAAATAAATGCCATCCCGGTATTTTTTTTTTTTTAATTAGAAAATAGGCCAATTGTGCTAGAGCTGGTGAAAATGGGGGATGATCTAATATTTCAAAGCCGCACTCACAGTGCAGCCATGGCAATAACATACTTGTGAGCAGGTGCGTTGTGCTGCTGGAACAAAACTCCTGCGTTCTCCCCAGCGTTTGCTTCGTGACGCGTTTGTTCTTCGACATGCTCAGGCCACGAACTTTTCAAGCGCCCCTCATACATCCTTGATACAATGAAGAGCAATGGTATAATTAAAGCACTAATCAACGAAGGTATATAGCTTGCATTTCGCCTTGCGTGCAGTATGCATTCCCTGTGCAATCAGTTAGTTTAAAAGTACTGATCATAAAAACCATGGTGTCCTCAGGCGAGGGTAGCGTGGTTTTTTATCCCGTTTTTCATTGCAGAAAACTGGGGATTTTCATCCAGAAAACAGAAAATCGACCACACACAGTTTGCAGACAATATACTCCTAAAAAGTATACTCCTGATGCTCCAAAAAATTCTACAGCAACAACAACCTATCGCAGTAACTCGCATTGAAGCTTTCAGTGCCGTTTCTGCCATAAGGAGGAATTTCTCTTCCGTTAAAACCACATCGAAAATTATTTACTCTAAATTACTCTACTAGGGAATGAAATCAGTTACTCAAATTTCACTGATATCTGGACATTTCAGCATTGCCGAAAATGAAAATTGGTAGCCTTGTCGATAAACTACCTCACATTAAACTCCCACAGCTCATCTGTGGGAGTTTTAACAGACTAACAGAGTTTTAACATACTAACAGACGCGCACATTATTCCAAAGCCTGTTAAGATAACTGGTTTTCCGATCTGGAAAAGCAATACCAGCAAAAATCTTTAAATATAAATGAAGATCGAAAGATGTAGCTTTCCAGCTTCGGAAGAAAGAGTCTAGAAGATGTGGTATGAGTAAGGATTGGGTACACACCCATCTAACACATCTGTTCCTACCACTGCAAGAAAAACATCCCCAAAGGCGCATCTTGTCACTCACAATTACAGTACGTTATTTATAGTTCGATTGTCCCTATATTTTGACTGTCCCCTCAAGTTAGTTCCACTCACTTTCCAGGTTGAACGCTGAACACGTTTTATCTAATTTGGCTTGGAAATGATACCGATATAGAACTCTTTCTCAGCTTGACCCGTAAGAGCTAATCTCGCGGTGCTTCTGAAGCTCTTACATTACGGCAGATGTCCTAATCAATAAATTAATGTATAAGTGATTTTGAAACAATATCTGCTGAAGTGACATTTGAGAAATAATAGCATCTTTGCTCTTTATTTCCAGTGCCAGAAGAAGTCTGTTCTGTAGGGAGTTCCCTCATTTCTGCAGGGAGATCCACAACTTTTCTGCTCTGTGCAAAGTGAACGACAGGTTCTGCACAGTGGCTCCGGCGAACGAAACTCTGTCAAGAGAGGTGAGTGCTGATTTCATTTTAATTTAGAACCATAATATTGGCCATTTCCGAATTGGAGAAGTGTGGGGCATTGAAGTTTATAGACGAATTCCATTCATGTCGTTCTATGGCATTCGTGACAAACAAATGAAAAAGGGAAAATTAGATTCTTCTACCAACGCTAATCTAAGTGATCCTTGAACAGGTGATTTCTTGAAGCAGAGCGAATTGCGCACGTCATCTTATGACAAAGAAAACAAGGGGGCATACACAAACTGAAAAAGCGTGGCTACAGGTAGTTGTACGAAGATTTGCTTTCATCCAGAACTGATTGTTAGAACAAACTAAAATCTGGTGTTTTAGAACTCCGTAATTTCAACAAATTTAAGGAAGAATTAATGGGAGACACGGACAGTTAGATAAAGCGGGTGGTGTTTTTCTTTTTTCCTCGCTGACACTATATAAGTCAACTATGACAATAAGGGTTATTATCATCTTTATTATTATTATTATTATTAAAATCAGTTTATTTCCGAAGAGGTCTTGGGTAACCGCGGGACGGCTCTGTGCCAGAAGGGTGTGAATATTTACAGACTAAGATGCGAGGAACACAATGTACAATAAACAAGAGTACATGCGTAGTAGTAGTAGTAGTAGTAGTGGTGACATGTGATGCAAGAAAGCAAGTGTATGAGCCAAAAAAAAAAAAAAAAAAAAAAAGATCACACCATTTCCTCCAAATGCCTGTCCAGTTCCTCCTTAAATTTATTCAACCTATCAACTTCCGCAACGACAGATGGAAGTTTGTTCCAGCAATTAACCACCCGCTGGCTAAAGGCAAATTTCGGCACATCTATTCTACATCTGTCTTTTCTTAATTTGAATTTATGCCCCTTTAGGTTCGTAATCTGAATTCAGAATTCAGCGTGCTCGACCCGCGAGTTTTACAGGATTAAATATACAATATTGTAAAAAATATACAGTAATATACAAAATATATAATTGCATGAAGACAAAAAGTCTTTGTCATATACACATAGGCAGGTTTAAAAAAAAACAGAGTCAGTCATGTCCAGGAGAAGGTGAGTATCATAGATTCATTATCTGGTAGCAGTTCTTGAGGATTTCCTTTTCCTAGAGCTTGTCTTCACAAAACCTATCAGGGTGGATCCTAAATTTATTGAAGATCCGAAGACAATTGGCTGGAAACATGTTGTTGTTGTTGTTGTTTATTTGGTTTTTAGGAGAATTAGCAACTAAGGCCATATTGCTCCGGGATATGCGGTGGTCATACCCTGACTTTTCTGCATCCTCCGTATTTGGTGGTGAAGGGCTCGAACCCCGGACTAATCAAGAAGAGTGTGCTGGAAACATGTTCCTCAGAGAATCAATGCTTGACAACGTAAAACGCAGAAGGAAACAGGAGTCGGGGTGCTCCCCTCTTGCCCTCCTCGGGCCTGAGATTAATGTGGATACCGATGGAGCATCAATTCGCCTCGTTATAAGCCGTGCAGGCGTGAGGACATTTTTTGTCATCATGATATTTCTCCAGGGAGTGGTGCCCAAATTTGCTTGTAGGATAGATCTGGAGATAGTTAGGGAGGTGGCCTACCACCCTGTTCATCCGTCTAAGCAATCAGTACTCTAAGCTTAGATACTTCTGAATGTATGAGGCAGGGGCAGATGACCAAATTTCTGATGAATAGACAGGAATCGGTGTAATACACCTCAGGCTGTGCCGAACAAGCAGCGCTGGCTAATGCACATCAACGAGGTCTTGACGCACTGCCCAAAGAGCAGCGTACGTCTTCTGCCTCATCCTGGCAAAGTGAAGCTGAAATGTGAGCCCAACATCCCAGGTGAGGCCAAGATCAGTATGAGAGGTCACCGTTTGCACCGGTTCCCCACTAACAAAGATTTGGATATCATTTTTGACGCTCTTCTTGGTTATCGTCAGTTGCGCTGATTTGGAAGGGCTCAGGTGCAGCTTAATTGTGGCAAGATAATTTTTCAAGTTCAATATCTGCGTAGAAGCTTGTTGGTTGATATCATGAATCTGATGATTATGATCTGAGCTCATGTAGAACTTCAGATTGTAGGCGTAAGACACAAAGTTCGGATTCTGAGCAAGGAAAGGCTCCAAAACTGTTGCAAACAGAATAACTGACAGTACGCTTCCTTGCGGGATGCCTCTTGAGAGTCTGCGTGGGTAGCACAGTGGTACCGCCACCGTCCTCCCCACACCGGGTGGAAAAGGCCCAGGTTCGAATCCCGTCGATGACGGGAGGAACTTTAGTGGGCTTTTTTCACTCCGTGGCTGAGTTAGTCGGTCTCAGGCGTAGATAGCAAGGTTTTTTCCCTCAGAAACTGAGGTTTTTTCGTCCAGCAAAACAGACAAATCGACCAGAGAACACACGCAATTTACATACACGAATACGGGTTAATGTAATTTCATTTACGGGTAACCCTAATATATAGTATAGTAGTATGCCTCTTGAGACGTCAGTAATTACTTGAAAGTCATTGTGAGTCACAGACAGGTGTCTTGGAATTAAAATAGATTTCAAAATTTGAAGTAAGGTATCTGCCAGCCCGAAGTAGTGTTTCAGAATGGTAAAAAGAGCTGGGGGTTTATTCTGTCATAATCCGATTTAATGTCCAGGAATATGATATCAATCTGTGATTTGTTGTTAAGGGTGCACTGAATTCTGAAGAGGGTCAATAAGATTGGTAGTTGTCGATCTCCTTTGAACGGTATGCAGGTACTCGGGCCTGTGTGGAAAACAATGCTGGGCAATTGATGGCTGAATTACTTTTTCAAACATTTTGAGTAAAGAACAACTGATGGAGATTGGTCGCAGGTCTTTAGGAGATTTAGGTTTCTTGATCTTTGGAATGGGATTAACGTGGTAAGTTTTCCAAATTGAAGGAACTGTTCTAGACTGGAGGATTTGTTTGAAAAGGTGAAGGAGAAGGTTGACTATATATGGGCTGCAAATTTTGATAATAAAGAACGGGAAACCATCCGGACCTAAAGTGGCTTTGTTGGGTAGTTTATTGATGACATCAATTAAGGTCTCTCTAGTTATTTCTGTTTCAGACAAGTGTGCCTTAGGTAACCAGTGTTCTTGCGAGAGAGACGAATCAGAGTCAGGAAAATCTGCCTGCAGTAAGCTGAACTGTGCCCATTCCTGGACAAGCTATTGGTCAATGGCTAGATGTTGATGATGCGAAAGGATCCATCTACCACTCTTCAACCTATCGAGAACAGTTTGGTTAAGGACCTGCCTTTTCTTTTTCAAGAAGCAAGTTCTTTCTTTCTTAAAGATGGAACGGTCTAAGGGAAGTTGAGTTTCCTGCCATTTCCGGTAGGCCTTCTGCTTCTTGATGAAAGCCATCTTAGTTTCCTTATTAAAACCCCGATTCGACCTGTTACGAATCCTGGTGATTCTGGCTGCACCATGTAGTGCAATTAACTTCAGTTGTTCGGACAAGAGCATAATGGTGTCCTCCAACGGCTCAAAATAGAGACGGTCCCAGTCAAACCCAATCAAGCATTGAAGAATGATCACTGGCTTCAGATATTTGGTAGAGAAGGCTATCCTAGGCAATTCAGCGGAGTACTCGTCAGTGAACCCAAGGGAATTGCTCTGTAAGGATAATTTACCTGCAATTGGCGAGTGATCAGATTGGAATTGAAAGTTGCTAGGTAGGAGTTTGATATCTTGCAAGTTGTGGAAGATTAGGTCCAGCGCTTGACATGCTCTAGTTGGTTGCGTAGCTAACCATGTAAGGTTAAAGGCCCGAAGAATGACCTCGAGGCCCTTTAGGGCATCCCCATGCTTGGGCAGTGGCAAGTTAACATCACCTGCTACAACAGTTGGAATTTTAGGCACTAAGTTGGTTGCTAACCATGTGAACAGCTCAGCTCTAGCGTTTTCATTGTGGTCTGTAGTAATGTCAACCAGGCAGCATTGGATTTGAAGAAGAGGACTCCTCAGCGTCAGGGAGACTGCCTAAAAGTTTTTTGACTGACTCACTCGTGTCCTTATTGGCTGGAATCGATCGTTGAACAGAATTTCAACACCCCCGCCCCGCCCGTTAATCCTGTGATTTCCAATGTTAAAATGGGTAAGATCAAGCTGTCTATCCGCCGTTAACCATGTTTCTGTAAGGCAGATGACATCAAACTCATTAAGCAATAGGAGAGTCTGGAGACAATGACGCTTGTTTTTTAGGCTGCGTACATTCTGCATAAACCAAAGAATCTCTCCTTCGTGTGAACCTGGTAGCAAGTCATCCTTTTGTAGTTATGGCTGTTTATCTCGCCTGGATCCGCTGTAAGCGATCGATCTGCTCCTCTCTTAGAACGGCTTTATGAGGGTGCCTACCGGCCAGCAGCTAGAATCCAAGACGATATGCTTTGTATTCGCAGGGCAGGAGATGATAAAGGAAGAATAGGTCGGGTGTCTAGTTTTGATAGCTTTTGCGTCTAAGTTGATCCCATGTTCTTGGGCAAAGAGTGCCCTGATACTTTCCGCTTTTGTTGCTGGTCCCAGTCTGGAAACAAAAATTCTCCCTCGGGTGTGGACAGCTGAAATATTATATATCTCCTCAAGTCTCTTCGACAGAGGGACCGAGGTAGGTTCTGTATTAACCGGAATATTAGGCTCCTCGGATGGAATTCTGTTACCTTGTGTTTTCACAGTCAAAACACTTTGGGCGCAAGCCATTTGTGGGTTATGCCTGGAAAATTGCGCATGATAGTTAAATTGATCAGAGAGACAGAAGTCTTGAGAGTAGATCCGTTCCTCCCTGTTTTGGCGTGGGATTTCTCTCATCTCCATCCTGTTGTAACAGTGATGGGCCTGGCTCAGAACCTGGCCACCAGGCTTCTTCTGACGTCTTTTGCAAGGTTGGTGCAGATTAGATTCACCAGGAATCGTACACCTGTCCTGGATAAAAGGGCTGTCAGCCTCGAAGGTCTGATGGAGAGCTGTATGAGGGGGATGAGTACCCAAAGGGTTCAACATCACGGCCGGGGCTACGATCTGTTGAGTTGTTCTGTCTGCAAAAAGAGGCGAACTGTGCAGATTTTAGAGATCTCTTGTTCCTCGCTGGACGCGCCCACTTTGAGTTGGAGCTCTTGGAAGTGCATCTTCTGATTCCTGTAAATGCTCCCGAGGTTCCAGATGGTCCATCACTAACGTCTGACTAGAGGGAAAACAGCATTCACTTATAAAGATTTTGAGATCCCTGAGTTGTTCATTCAGTAGAACACCTGGTCGAGAATTTCCGTATTTTGAGCTCTGAGTTTTCTATTTTCATCATTGAGGCAGGCAAGAGAGTCGATTATTGAGGACAGAACCTCCCAAAAAGTGATCTTAAATCTTTCAGGGAGGGCATTGAGTATGGACGTGTTGTCGCTTAGAGCGCTTTTAATTGACAAACTATCAAAGGGGCTATTAACCTGCAAGTTCTTTGCGTAGGCGGCAGGAGCGATATCAAACTCCCTATTCGAAGAAGCAACGTCTTTCTCAAAGCTTAAGCTTAAATCTCCAGGTGTTCTTAACGCAGACGACGCAATACTGTCTTCAATCGAACTGCGCACATCAAGAAGGCCAGAGGGGTTAGATGGGGTTTCTTCTGCTAGAGTGATAGTGGATATCTCTTCCTTCGAAATGTCCGCGCTTTTTGGGTTACTTGCCCAAAGGTGGCAAGTCCATTTTCTTCTCCATTGTTTGTTCAACCTTTTAACTTTAGGTGGCTGGAAATCACGAAAGAAGATTCTGCGACACGTAACACAAAGTAATGAGGGAGCCTCGGGTTTGAACCCATATTCGACACAGCACTTTTGCTGAATGCCCGTTCTGGCTTTCAGAATCCATTGTATACAGCTGAATTGGAAGCGAAGGATCTGAGCTGAAAAAGGGGACGAATGGCACGTTCAGAAAGCAGTAATCAGGTAGGTGAAAAGGCAGGGAGCAACAAAGTCTTGCTGCAATTGGGCGGCGTACCAGCTTGAAGTGTAGGCTAAATTCTGGAGATGCACAAATTAAACATTGAAAAATTTACAGCAATTTATTTTTTTGAAATGATTACTATTAACAACTATTGTGATTTTTCATGAAATTTACGTCCACGAGATTTTACCACAACCTTACATAGACCTGGCATTCTTGAAATTAATTTTATAATAGTGTCTTAACTAACATTATTCCAAGAGATCTGCAAGGTTTCTCATAAATTTTTCGAATATGGGTAGACTTCACGGACTTGGCGCTGTAGATAATCCCATAAAAAGCTCTATTGGGTTTAATCCAGGCTATTAGGCTGGCCGCACCGTAATATGCAACATCTCTCCTGTTTCATTTTTGCTAGAAAGTCCTGCGGAGCTTAGAGCTGTGCTTCGAGTCATTATCTTGTAATATTAAATTTCATCGACAAAGTTGAAATCCAGATGATATTGCATTATATTCAAGAATGTTTTTATAGCCTTCTTTTCTTAAAATTGTTTTCAATTCTGAGGACGTTACCGACTCCAGAAAAACAGAAGCAACTCCAGACCATGATGGAAACACCACTGCTTAACCGTACACGTGAAGCAATGTGGCACCATATTTTCTTCTGTTGATTGTCTCACATAAACTCTACGCTTGGAACCAAACATTTTAAATTTGGATTCATCTGTCCACAGTATGTTTTTCTACTCTTCAATTGTTCAACGTTGATGGCCCTTAGCCCAATCCAACTGCTTCTTTCGATTCTGCAGCTGTAATAATGGTTTTCGGTCCGTTACACGACCATGAATTCCTACTTGTTTTACGGTGGATGAAGACAAAGTTTTACAGTGGATGAAGACGAGGGAGTTTCTCTGTTCCTATTGAATTCGTCTCCCATTTCAAGTGCAGTATGTCATCAACTGCGTTTAGAAATCAGTGTTATGGTTTTATCTTGTGCTTCGTTGTTACGCGCGGTCCTTGTGATTGTGATTTGTCCTGCCAGTCTCCTTGAATCGGAGAATGGTAGTTTGCACTCCTTTAAATGAATGGAATAGCTTTATTTATACAGATTTATAATAGCACTTGTTTTTTTAAATACTCAGTTTCTAATTTCTTGCCATTTTTATCAGGAAACACACAAAACTTACAACAAACACTTTCTGAATGACGGTTATTGATTTTATAAGTTACATCTACATCTTACATCACAATTTATATTATTGCAAAACACTCTACAATCATGTACAATCTTCTATAATATTTAAATAATACTGCCATTAGAATGTTCTACAAAGTTTTACCACATTCATGAATATTCTGCAATGTTCTAACACATTTAGGAATGATCTGCAATGTTCTTTCGCATTTAGGATTCATCTTTATATTTCTGGAATATTCTTGAATATTCTAGAAATTTCTTAAATGTTATTTAAATTATTTGATTTTTATACATAACAGAAAATATTTTAATAAAAATTGGTAAACAGTCCTTATGGTTAGTCCAGTTTTAATACAAACTTTGAAACTAAAAAAAAAAAATGCAAAGTGATTGTAAACTTTTAGGTGAGGAGTTTGTCAGCAGGTAAGAATTTAATTTAATCTCTTTGTATTTACCTAAGATTTCTTGTTTTCTGTTGTAACGGTAATTCAAAACTTAATACCTTAGAATAGTAATTTGTAAATTGTAATTAATTGTAATATTGATAGTTTTAATTGTAAATTTGACAATTGGTAAATTGTAATTGTCGTATTGAGAATTGTAATATTCTAAAATATTCAAAATTTGTAACCTTTTCTATTTTCTGTTTCTCAACAGCATGGTCTGATGATAGGTATTGGTAAGACACTCGAAACGTCACTTTAATGTATAGTAATGCGGGCAAACAGTGTAATAAACTATATTATTAATTTCACGTGGTATAAGAGTGGTAGTAATATAATAATAACCTTAATGGAAAACAACCACGCAGCGTCGTTCCATAACTATATTGCAGCCTTCATGTTCCTAACATGATATTAGCATTAGCATTAGCATTAGTAGAGGCATTTGATGCAAGAAAGCAAGCTTATGCAGCATCAGCCAAAAAAAAAAAAACACTTAACCCCTCTGTTCGTTCAAAATACCTGTCCAGCTGAGCCTTAAACTTATTTAGGCTATCAACCTCCACGACAAGGGATGGAAGTCTGTTCCACCAACCAACCACCCGCTGGCTAAAGGCAAATTTCCGCACGTCTATCCTACTTCTGTCTTTCCTCAATTTGAATTTATGCCCTCTCAGGTGATTTTTCTGAGCTAGAGGAAGAATCCCATCAGCATTGAGCATGCTTAAACCATTCAAGGCTTTATACACCTCTATCAGATCACCTCCCTGGTGCCTAGTCTCCAGACTGTAATTTGCAAAACTTAAGCCTTTCTTCTTAAGAGCACCCCTTTGTTCCATTCACTAATCTTGTTGCCCTTCTCTGTACTCGTTCCAGCAGCTCTACATCCTTCTTGAAATGAGGCCTCCAGACCTGTATACAGTACTCTAGGTGTGGCCTGACCATTGTCTTATACAATGGAATAATCACCTCCTTATCCCTGCTGGAAAAAGTCCTGTATATCATTGACAATACTCCATGAGCTACTCTTGCAGCCCGTCTGCACTGCTCAGAGAACTTCATATCTGCCTGCACAATCACCCCCAAGTCCCTTTCATTCTCTACCACTGTCAGTGTAGTACCACAGAGTTGATACGTTGCTCTGGGGTTGCTGTTTCCCATGTGTAGTACTTTACTTTTGTCAATGTTAAACTTCATTTGCCACCTCTCAGCCCATCTGCTCAACCTTTCCAGATCCTGTTGCAGCAGCATAGTGTCAGTAGTGTCGTTGACAACCCTGCCAACCTTTGTATCATCTGCAAACTTGGACATTAAGCTTGATATACCATCATCAATATCATTTATAAATACAGAAAACAATAATGGAACCAAAACTGAGCCCTGAGGGACTCCACTAATAACATTAGTCCACGATGAGCAGTGTCCATTGATTACCACTTTCTGTCTTCTCCCCCTCAACCACCCCTTTCTCCATAGCAGCAATTTGCCTCCAATGTCACACTGCTCCAATTTGTGTAGCAGTCTTCCATGTGCAACAGTATCAAAAGCCTTTCTAAGATCCAAGTATATAATATCAAAGTTAATCCCTGCATCCAGTTCTTTTGTGACTGCATCATAGTATCCAATCAAGTTGGTCAGGCAAGACTTCCCCTTAACAAAACCATGCTGTGTCTGAGCTATAACTGAAGTCTTGTCTAAATGATCCTGCAGTGCTTCTTTAACCAGTGCCTCCATTAATTTTCCTGGAACAGAAGTTAAGCTCACAGGTCTATAATTACTTGTATCAGCCTTTGATCCTCCTTTGTGAATTGGGGTCACATTTGTGCATCTGCAGTCTATGGGTACCTCCCCTGAGTGCAAGGAAGCTCTCATAATTATGGCTAAGGGTTTGCTTACTTCCTTTGCTGCCTCCTTTAATATAACTGGATAGATCCCATCCACCCCGGGTGCCTTTCTTGTGTTTATCTTCAACAGTTTCTCCTCCACTTTACTCCCAGTTATTTCAAGATTCTGTAGCTTACTGCTAGAGTTGAATACACCTCTGGCATTCCTCTTGCTGAATAACGTCTCATGTGTGAATGTCGATGCAAAATATTCATTTAGTTTGTTAGCTACCTGAGCAGGATCATCAACAGTTGACCCATCAATATCAAGTGGACCAATCTGATTCATCCCCTTCCTTCTAGAGTTTACATAAGTAAAGAACTCTTTGCTGTTTTTCTTTGCATCCCTTGCCAAGGATTTCTCGTAATCTGCCTTCGCCTGCCGAACCTCCTTTGTAACTTGGTTGCATATTAACTTGTATCTATCATAGGCTTCTGTGTCATGTGTTAATTTGTAAGTATCCCATGCATGTTTCTTCTCTGCCATATGCCTCATTAGTTCATCTGACATCCATTTTGGCCTAAACCTTGAACAATATTTCTTAGTTGGTATGTAAAGCCAGTAGCTTCCAAGATAAGTTCTTTGAATGCTTCCCATTTTGAATTTGCTGTTGGTAACATCATCAGTTGGTCCCACTGTATAGAATTTAAATACTGTCTCAGTCCATCGTAGTCCCCTTTACGAAAGCAATAACCCTTCCTTTTACCCCTAATGGTAGTTACCTCTTTGAGTAAATCCCACTTCAGCACACTGTGATCACTGCCACCTAGTGGTTCATTTATCTGCAGATTCTTAATGCATGAAGAATCACTGCTGATAATCAAATCAAGAGTATTACTCCCTCTAGTTGCCTCCCGAACATGCTGATGTAGAAAACAATCATCCAATAAATCCACAAAAGCCCTGCTAGTGTGTGAGTAACCAGCTCCCAAATTCCAGTCAATATCTGGGAAATTAAAATGTCCCATTATAAGACTCTCTGATTTACTGGCCCACTTTATTTCCCTGTACAGTTCCTTATTATACTCATCAGAGTCATTAGGCCTATAGCACACTCCTACTCTCAAATTTGATCTCCCAATGCTTACGTCACACTAAACTGACTCGACACTGCACTGTCCAGCGATGTCGACTGGCTTCGCTTCCTTGGTTTTTATGTGTTTCTTAACTAATAGCATAACCCCTCCTCCCTTCCTATCCAGTCTATCCTTTCTGTAGACGTTGTACTCCCCAAATTCCAGTTTTGCATCCCTAATATCTGTGTGACACCACGTCTCTGATATCCCAACAATATCTGCCTTCGATGTTTTGAGAAATACCTCAAATTCATCAAATTTATTTACTAAACTCCTAGCATTGGTGTACACGCAAGTATACCTGCACCTGTTTCTATTCTTAGCTACCCTAACACAACCCATGTGTTTACTTGTACCGCAATGACTCCCAGCAGTCTCTGAAATACCATGCATCTTGTTTTTCAGGCTTCTGCTCATTCTAATAGAAGCAGTGCAAGAATCTCTTTCACCTCTGCCAGTGGCTACTGTTAATCCATTAGTCTTTGTCTCCCCCCAAGCTAGCAGTTATTAGTTAGACGAACCCAGTTATTCACATAACTGGGTTCGTCTAACCTTGATATTTCTCTCTCCAATAAATCTCTTTATCACTTTCTGGTACATTATTGATGATAAATCCAATTCTGATCACCTTTATTGCTTTACTTTTTGATAAAACGTTTCTGTACCTCTATCACCCGTTCACGCTATCCTTTGAACAAACTGGACGGGAACAAATTTTCTAGAGTTTTTGCAACTAATTTAGTTACTATCACTCAATCTTTTGATGAATCAACTGCTACTGAATTGGCTTCTGCTGTTCAGATCGCGCTAATTTAAATTTCATTTTTAAATTAAAAATACGTTGCTCCAAGCTTAACTGCTGAGGGACTTTTGTTTTCCAGGTGTCCTGTCATCTTGCACGAAAAACCTAACAACGACATAGAGCTAACTGGTCTCCTCACGAGGTTCATAGATTGAGGGTTATCTATCTTGATCTAAAAATATATATGTAAAGGCTATCATTAGAAGTAAAATTCCATCATGGCAAAAATTTTAGCCGAGAGCGAAAACGAAACCGTGTTTTTCTGATGCAGAAGTAGCAATATTTGTGATGTGCTAATGCCAAGGGAAATTAGAAGTCAGGGCAATGCCTAATAGAGACACGCGATCTTTTGTAGAAATCTGAATGTCATTGAAGATAACTACAAGAGATTAGACACCCTTTTACGAGATTTCAGGCAGACAGAACTGAGATTTAGAAGGATTGAAATTAATTTTCTTTTCCCCATTGTACAATTACGTGGAGATCGGCATTTAAGGAATTGAGGGTGGCTATTCGAGAAGCGAAGCTATTCGGGCTGGAGCAAAGTTTCTCAAAAGATGGTAAAATGAAGTATGCCATCGTCAATAAACCTATAGTTTGGATTCCACTCGGTAGAAGATCGTTAATATACAATAGAAAAAAAAGAGTGGGAGTAAGAACAGAACTTTGTGGAACACCAGTGTTGGTGGAAGCTGTAAGACAGAGTGCGGTCTACTTTCACCACAGTGAACGGTCACAGAGATAACTAATTCTCCAATTTTGTAGAAAATTGACAAACCATTTGATAAGAGTTCCTTTTGAACACCTTAATGCCAAACATGACCAAAAGCCATAGCAATATCAAGATAAGCTGCTTGAATTTCACCACCTTTTCCTTATTTTCCAAATATAAATAACATAAGCCAATATATCACATCACTAGTGGATCGAATCTGACAAAGTCCATGTTGGCAATCACTGATCACATGGAAAGTTTTGAAATAGTATTAAGAGTTTGCAGTGACAGATTCCGTTACTTTGCAAAGAGTAGTGGCAAGTGGGATGCAAATTTCTTTGTAGAAGGAAAAGACCAGTGGAATAAGAGAGTGTAAAGAGGCGACACAAATCAAAGCAATTTCAGACGATTTAAATGCAAGGGTCATCCGGAATTTATTGTACATTTTATCCAGTGAGATTAAAGTAATTGTTTCTGAGGTCTGCAGGACATATCTGCAAATAAATATTGCCGTATAAGCTTATTTTTTGTAAAATAAATTGCCTTTATTTTCGTGTATTCCCCTTCTACATGTGCCGCGCGCGCGCGTGTGTGTGTGTGTGTGTGTGTGTGTGTGTGTGCACTAATACTCTCTCCCGATTCCATATGTCTTGGTTTTAAAGGCATTAATGTTTGTTTACGTAGTACTACTGGGAGCACCCTAGAGACCATAGAAACAGCCACAAAGTTATTTCTGTTTAACTGGCAAATAAAGAAAACTATTATTTATTTATTTTAAGGGTCTGAAAAGTAAGAATCGCAATAATAAATAAAGGATAAGATAATCCCAGAATTTGTTTACCCTAAGGCTTGGATTTCTTCCCAGGGATTCGTCCATTTTGCTTCATTTTATCGATATTGGTTTTAACAGAGTTCACTTCAATGTCTGTCAAATCATTCTGAGAGTAAACTGCGAAATTTCGTTCTGTTTGTATAGAGTATTGAACAGAATTTGACTGAATATTTTCGGATTCCACGTGAGGTATTGAAGAAGATGGGTCATCCGGTTACTGATGTTATCTCTTGTGACGTCTATGCAGACCACCAGCAGGAAAACTGCAGGTAGGGAATACTTTCCATTACTAAGTATATTCTAACGTTTCACGTTTTTTTGAATTCAAGTGAATTCTTAAATTCTTGATCTTTTTTTGTTTATCATTTGTTCTCGGATATATATATCAAATAATAATAAAGACTACTGTAAACACAATAATAAAGAGAAATCTGATAAATCCGACGTTCACTAGCTTATACGTGGCTCCAGGATTTCTCTTCCCCTAAATGCATACTTCAGATGAAAGTTAATAGCTAGAAGTATTAACTTTCAGTCGCCAATTTTTGGTTAATATATGCAGTCAATCTAAACTTTGGGAGCTTCCCTCGAAGACTATCGTTAATATCAAATGAAAATTTGAAAATTTGAAAGAGGAGGTGGCACAGATAAAATTGAAAACATGTAAGAAAACGAGAAGCTGACTCAACAAAAGATGGGAGATAAAACGGTTGATGGCTCCCAGTGAGAGCTCCCAGTGCTTCTGTCAGCTCACAAAACACCCCGTTTATCGAGGGATTAAATTATCTGAACCACTGGATACCACGACAGTCTTTAGCATGGTTAACAAGATTAAGAAAGAATTGGGTCTGCAAACCCTACAGACATCTTGTGGATCCAATGTCTAAAGAAATAGGTCTGTTATACGTGAGAATGAACTCCCTAATACTTGTGTCCACCTGCTTAATATGTGCCCAACACGGTATTAGTTAGACGGTCATAATTTAACGTTCATTGGGTGTATATTTCTTTTGACTGCGAAAAAAGAAGTCCGCTTCTAGAAAAATTTGGCTCTAATAATATTACAAAAACGAGATGAGCACTTATGAAGTGACCCTTTTACAATGACTTGCCTTGCTATGGCTAACTGCACTATGCATTTTTATTATTTTTCCACGTATTGATTTTCATTGCGATGATATATATTTCATGGTGTCTGTTTGATAGCACTTGTCTTTTTCTTGCAGCAACGACATTTTCTTTTACCAGGCCATCTACAGAGATCGCTTTCCAGTGAACTGCTACACTTTCTACTCGTTGATAGGGAAACCTAACGCCAAACCTCGAGAATTCCGCACTGCTCTGTGTAAGACTTTCATGTCCTTTCAGTACTTCCGTCTTTCAGCACTTGAAATCACCGCGTATGTTACTACACTATTCAAGCGCACCCTTTCTATTCGCACGCACTCTGTTATCATCCAGCATTAATTCTGTTATTAATTTCGGCACTTGGAAGACTCTTAACCAGATTTTATTTTGAGGACTAATAAGGAAATTTAGCTCGATGCACTTTCAGATGGATTGCTCTGAATACTGCGAGGGCTTCTTTTAAATTTCATACGATTAACTGGGGATTGGTTTAGTGAGGTCCAAGATAAATAGGACATTGCAATATATATACTCTGTATCTCGGAGCACTTTTAGTAGTTACCTTTGATGGGTATGTTTGTAATCACAATAGTAAAATTATTGCTCCATAAAAAGAAGTATTAAATCTATTTCTCTGTCAGACAGCGACCGGAAATAAACGGATTACTATATTGCGGTTTTCGGAATTTAACTGAGAATTTTTAGAGTTGGATTTGTGAACGGTTGACAGAGTCTTATAAGTGAAAGCTGAGCGAGTACTGGGCGGTGGACATAGAACTGAAGATGTTTACATTATTCATTTCTTTTCCTGAAGATTTTCTGATGAATTCAGGAGTCTTGGACTGATAGGAGGATAACTATAAGGACAAGATGCGTTTTAGAGAATATCTGCAAAGGCAATAACCTGAAAGCATCCGTTAGTGCAGCGCTCATAACCAACCTGCTTGACGTTAGACTCAGAGTTTAGATTGAAGGGTTATGTTTGCTCCGCTGCTTAACTTTTTTTCTTTAAAATATGCAATGAAAAGAAGTGCAGTAAAACGTCTATTACCACATCTACATCTGCACAGTTATAATCATGAAATACTGCAGTACCAACATACCAATCATCTCTGTTCACTTGTGGAGTGAATCTCTCGAGTCTCAAACTAACTGTGGGAATTATTATTATTATTATTATTATTATTATTATTTATTACACTGTGCTGCCAATTTATTAAGTATACCTATCTAATAGCGTGATGAGCCTCCTTTAGCCTTCAAAACAGCCTGAATTCGTCTAGACATGGATTGAACAAGATGCTGAAAACGTTGTGCATGAATGGAGTATCATGCAGACATGAGTGTGTCATGCAGTTCCCTGAGATTAAACGGAGGTGAAGGCCTGCAGCGAACAGCCCTTTCCAAGTCATCCCAAACATGTTCAATAGGATTGAGATCCAGGAACTGAGCGAGCCACTGCAGCAAAGAAAAGTCATTTTCATGTTTCTGGAACCATTCCATAGTGATACGGGCTCTATGCACCGGCGCATTATCCTGCTGGAAGTAACCATCTGACTGAGAATAAACTGTCAACGTGAACGGATGCACTTTGTCAGCAATGATGTGGCATTCAGACGTGAATCTATGGGTATCAATGGACCCAACGTGTGGCAAGAAAACATTCCTTACACCATAACACTGCCCCCACTACCTTGCACAGTAGTCGCCAGACATAATGGGTCCATGGATTCGTGTTGTTTTCGCCAAATTCTGAGCCTTCTACCAACATGATGCACCAGGAACTTCGACTCGTAAAACCAAGCAACTATTTTCCAATCATCGATAGTCCAGTGCTGGTGTCTCTGTGCCCATAGGAGGCGTGCTCTCTTGTTCTACATTGATAACAGAGGTACGCGATGTGGACGTCGGCTGTTGTAGCCCATTTGCGACGAAGTGCGACTAGTGTTCCGTTGCGATATTGTGTTCTGCGCACCACGGTTGTATTCTGAGGTTGTATTCTGACGTGATGTGCGACATTGTGGCCCGTCTGTTTGTTTGCACAATTCTAGCCAACCTCCTCTGACCTCTCTCAGAAACAAGCGAGTTTCTTCCACAGGAGTTCCGTTGAGAGGATGTTTTCTGTTCGTTGCACCATTCTCGATACACCCTTGAAACTGTGGTGCGTGAAAAGTTCAGGAAAACTTTCGTTTCAGAGATGCTTTGTCCAGCACATCTTACACCTACTACCATGCCACGTTCGAAGTCCGTTAGATCACTCATTTTCCCCATTCTTGCTACGGGTTGTACGGTTAACTGATACTAGAAAGGTTGTTCTGCTGCATTTATATTCACAACTGTGGTCATGTGATTTTCAACGTTGTTGGACAAACCATTTGTGTGCACAGCAGGGGTGTACCTAATAGAGTGGCAGCACAGTGTGTTTCTCCCTGATTGAGAGTTCCATCTCGTGACGGATATTGCTACCAAGTACACAGGGTGGTTGTTATGTCTGATTCTAGTGTTCGTCGAGGAACTCTCTGACTATCATACAGGTGTTCATGATTGCGACTTTCTGGAGTTCCTTGTAGGTGTTCGCTGGGAGACCTATTGCTGTTAAGCTGTTATGTAGGGTCTTCGGCACCATATCTGTGTTGACACGATGATCGGGATGCTCGGTAGTTGTTGCATATGCCACACCTCTTTGATCTCCTGTCTTAGGTTCGAGTACTTCCTGATTTTTTCCCCATGGGTTTTTTGCAGATTTCCAGTGATGCGTACCGCTATGTCAATCAGATAGGTAGCCTTTTCCTCCTTGTCCACAAGGAATGTCCGGTCGGTTGTGCGGGACTGTCTTATCCGTTATTATGGCGCGGTCCCAGTAGAGCCTGTGGGTTGGGGTCTATAGTACTGCCTGTTGTTCATACTTGTAGCACGGTACACTTTCTTCGACCAACTGGTATTTTCTTGCTTACCTCTGATGTATTATCCTGGCTATTTGGTCGTGTCTATGAGTGTTATTATTATTATTATTGTTATTATTATTATTATTGTTATTATTATTATTATTGTTATTATTATTATTATTATTTTTATTATTATTTATTTTTTTTTGTTAGTTGGTAGCGCATCAGCTTCTGTGGCATAATGCACCTCCCAATATTTTTGCATTTTACTCTGATCCAAGCCGGAGGCGGGATTCGAACCCGCGACCTAACAGTAACGCGGAGATGGGGGGAACCCCTTGTGCCGTTTGACCCTAAACACACTTTACACCTAACAGCAAATTTAAAACTAATACTGAAAAATCCTACCAAAAATCCAGAATTCCCGGATTCATATCGACCCATCGCACAGCTCCCAGTGGCAAGCAAATTGTTTGAAAGATTACTCCATGTGAGAGTTATAAAACACTATGAAGCGGCAGGCCTACATGCCAGAAATCAGTATGGCTTCAGACCAGGATCCTCAACTGTGAACGCACTGGGAAACTTGCTAAGGATATTTCAGGATTGTAGACGAAAGTATCTGCCTCTCATCTCTGTTGACTTTACTGGGGCGTTTGATTCACTTTGGTGGCCAAGCGTCCTGGCAAGGTTGAGGGAGGCTGAGGTGCCTCTTAACCTCTACAAAGTAATTGAAAGCTATTTAACGCAAAGAAGAGTGGAAATCAACGTACACTATAAAAAAATAACAAGAGAGGTGCACAGAGGATGTCCGCAGGGGTTGGTGCTCGGGGCGCTTCTGTGGATAATAGTCCTCGATGAATTCCTGACGACGGACCTGGGTTCTGTGGCAACACACGCCTTCGCGGACGACTTGACATTGACGACAGAGGCGGATTCCAGGGCCCAATTGGAGACGCTGGCAAATCAAGCACTGCAGCGGCTGAAGCAATGGGCATCGAAGAACCAGCTGAAAATATCGTCAGACAAGACCTCATCAATCCTCCTAAAGGGGACTTTACAACTACGACGACCCCCGAAAATTAAAATCAACAATGTAACAATCAAATTTGTGAGCCAATTGAGGTATCTGGGCGTTATCCTAGATAAAAACCTGAAGTTCCAGCCGCATCTGAAAGAAAAATCAGAGGATACCCTGGACTGGTAACCAGAATCACAAGGAAAGATTGGGGACTGAAGGAAAAAACATTGATGCTTTACTATAAAACAACCTTCCTGCCAGCAATCACCTACGCAGCAGCGGTGTAGTATCCAAAAACCACACTGGTAGTCAACAAAAGAACACTAGAAATGACCCAAAGGACCATACTGCTATCAACAACGTGCGCTTGCAGCACAGTAAGTACCCCAGCATTGCAAGTACTCCTTCCTAGATCTTTGGCAGAGAAGGTGGACAGAGACTACAAAAGGCGAAGTAACAAAAAGATTTCTACCAGACCTCCGGAAAATATACCCAAAGCAGCCACCGTGGTTCTTCCCAGGGTACCATATGACAACACTATTAACGGACACGGACCATACAAGGAGAAGCTGTTTGGCTTTGGACTCGTTTAGGACCCCAACTGCATATGTGGGGAAAGTGAAAGCTGGAGCCACATGAAAACTATGAAGTGAAAACTTCAAGTGAAAACTATGAAGACCTCAGGGGGCTACTAATAACAAGGTTGAGATACTTCCCAAAAAGACGGGAGCACTACTTCCTGGACACCGAGGATGAATATAGGGCGCTCTCCCAGTATGCGCAAGACCTATTCACCAGGAGAAAAACACTAATAGCTATCTACAGCAACGTACACAGAGATTGACAAAAATCGCCGCCAAATGTGACAGAAGACCGAAACCCCGCTGAGGACCAGTACTTGGACAAGAAGAGTGCTGATCACACGGAAAAGAAAAGCTAGGACGGGGGAATGCAGCACAGACAGTACAGAACAGACTAAACGCAGCACAGCTGCAAACAGCTTGATGGCGATCTGAAGAGGACACCCTAGCCCTCTTCACCTATTATTCCCACTTCCTTTGGGGGAGGGGACGTTTTTTGTTCCCTCTCCTCCACCCCTAAACTTCTACTCTGGTGGGGCATGGGCATGCCCTACTGAAAACTGGGGCTTATCTACTGTATTGGCCCCATTTTTCTGTCTTTTCCCCCCAACTCCAGTCTTCCTCCCCTCTCTATCTTCATCATAGTGAAAGCCCCACACGTCAAAAACTTAACATGATAAAATTACCTTATGCCCAAAACTCGGCCAAGCAAAGCAAAGCGATATTACCCCTATGATAGCGCAGATTATTCATTTATTCATATTTTTTCTTTCTTTATTTATTTTATTTTTATATATTTTTATATATTTTTATATATTTTTTATTTTTATTATTTTTTATTTATTTTTTATTATTTTTATTATTTTTTATTATTTTATTTATTTATTTATTTTTAATTTTTAATTTTATTTATTTTTAATTTTTAATTTTATTTATTTTTTATTTTATTATTTCTTTTTAAATTTTTAATTTTATTTATTTTTTATTTTATTTATGTTTTTATTATTTTTTTATTATTTATTTATTTTTTTATTTTATTTTATTTATTTATTATTATTTTTTATTATTATTTTATTTTAATTTTTAATTTTATTTATTTTTTATTTTTATTTTATTTTAATTTTTAATTTTATTTATTTTTTATTTTATTTATGTTTTTATATTTTTTTTATTATTATTTATTATTTTATTTTATTTTATTTATTTATTATTATTTTTTATTATTATTTTATTTTTATTTTTATTTTATTTATTTATATATTTTTTTTAAGGTCCTAGCTGCTGAAATCCCAGGAAATTAAGCGGCAGGACCTGCCAGAGTGAATCTACAGCTACTGAGTTCCTGGTCTGCCTCCACGTGGTGTAAGTGGGACACGTTGGGCCTCAATAGGGGTCCAAGCTAAATGACCAGATGAACAACGGTACAGAACACAACACATGGAACAATTCCCACACACTTCTAAATCTCTGGCATTTCCCAGTGAACTGGTTCACCACAATGAAAGCAACACGGAGATGGGGGAAACCCCTGGTGCCGTAAGACAACAACACACACTTAAACTTACACCTTTGGGTTCGAATTTGAATTCCTAACATTGACGCTGACTGAAGAGCCCAACTGGAAATCACCGCTAACCAAGCTCTACAGAAAATACAAAACTGGCTACAAGAAACCAGTTAAATGTTCACTGACGAAAACCAATTTTTTCTACTAAAAGGAACCGTGCAAATACGGCGCCCACCCCAAATTAAAATAGAAGGTGTGACCATTAAACTTGCCAACCAAATGAAATATCTAGGAGTTATCCTAGACAAAACCTTATCCTTTCAACCTCACCTACAATATATAAGGACGAAGATAAGACGTTACTCGGCACTGGTGGCGAGGGTTACGAGAAAAGACTGGGGATTAAAAAAAACAGCACTAATGTTGTATTATAAGGCAACCTTCATCCCTGCGATAACTAATGCTGCTGCAGTGTGATACAGCAAAACAACGCTTGCAGTCGATAGGAGAACTCTGAATATGATACAAAGGACCATTTTATTAACAACCACACGAGCATGCAGAACAATAAGCACACCGGCGTTGCAGGTGCTTGCTCTTCCTGCACGCCAGGGGGGTTGCTGCCACCTTCCAGGATTTCATAATTGTTCCAGCGAGTAGTACAAAAACAGGAAAAGTCCGATTACAGGCCTACCTACTTCGGGAGTGGCAACAAAGATGGACCGTAACACCAAAAGGAGAAATCACTCGAAAATTCATCCCTGACCTCAGAAAAATATACCCTAAGCAACCGGCCGGGGAAGCACTTGACTTTCCGGGGAAGCACTTGACTTCGCTACTTACTGGTCATGGCACCTTTAAGGAGAAGCTGCTCGGGTTCGGCCTCATTGAGGACCCCAACTGCACGTGTGGGGAGATCGAGAACTGAAACCACTTAGTCTACGACTGCCCAGAATACGAAGATCTCAGAGGCATTATGATCACAAAGATACACTACCTTCCGAAAGGACTGGAATCCCACGTCATTGACACAGAAGAGGAATACAGAGCACTTTCTCAATATGCGTAAGACCTCTTCGAGAGGAGAAAACTGCTAATTATAATAAATCGGGTCTGACGAAAGACCACCACAAGTTAAACAATACAAGACCATAAAATACTATCCAATGGAGTTACAACAGAGAAAAACTTGAGACAAGAAAGTGAAAACACAAGGACGGGGCTTACTCCAGGAGCGACGGGACTGAAATTGACTCCACATTGAAGAAAAGAGACTTAACGCAGCACAGCTGCCAAACGTCATTTGTCGACTTGAAGAGGGCACCCTAGCCACCTTCATCTTTAATACCCATATCCCATATCCCTGGTAGGGGGGGGAGACGGTCTTACTGTCTTCTCCCCATCTCGCGTTCCCACTTTCCCCTTCTGGTGAGGCATGGGCATGCCCCACTGTGACTTGGGGTTGCCTCCTCTCTCGACTCCATACTTCTGTCTTTTCCCCCCACACTTCAGTCTCCCCACCCACTCTACATGCAGATACGCAAGCGAACGCCCTACACATCGGAAATTATTTAATCATCTCCAAATTACGTTTTTCGCCCATACACTCGGCCTTTCAAAAATTTAGCGTTATTCCTCATCGAATTTACCAAAAAATAAAAAATAAAAAAAAAATATATTTTTTTTAACTTTCATTTCCTCTTTTTTTTTTTTTTCGCCGAAATCTCAGGAAATTCAGGACCTGCCAGAGTAAATCTTAGTCTACTGGTGTTTCTGGTCTGCCTCCACGGGGAAAAAGTGGGACAACGTTGGGCCTCAGTAGGGGTCCAACGGGGCTTACCCCATGAGCGACTGGACTGAAATCGACTCAATATTGAAGAAAAGAGACAAAACGCAGCACAGCTGCCAAACGCCATTTGGCGACTTGAAGAGGCACCCTAACCACTTTCATTTTTAATACCCATATCCCCAGTGGGGGGGAGATGGTCTTACTGTCTCCTCCCCTTCTCGCCGTTCCCACTTTCCCTTCTGGTGGGCATGAGCATGCCCCACTGTGACTTGGGGATGCCCCTCTCTCGACTCCATACTTCTGTCTTTTCTCTCCCCCCCCCCTCAGGCTTCAGTCTCCCCACCCACTCTACCTGCACATACGCAAGCGAATGCCCTACACGTCGGAATTGATTTAATCATCTCCAAATTAGGTTTTTCGCCCATACACTCGACCTTTTGAAAATTTAGCGTTATCCGTCATCGAATTTACCAAATATATATATTTCCTTTTTTTTCTTTTTTTTTTTTTTTTTTTTTTGTCCTAGCCGCCGAAATCTCAGGAAATTAAGCGGCAGGACTGCCAGAGTAAATCTTAGTCTACTGGTGTTTCCTGGTCTGCCTCCACGGGGCGAAAGTGGGGCAACATTGGGCCTCAACAGAGGTCCAGCGGCTAAACGACCAAGTGAACAGCGGTACATGACACTACACATATACAATATCCATACACTTTTAAATCTCTGGCATCTCCCAGCGAACTGGTTCACCCACAATGAAAGCAACGCGGAGATGGGGGAAACCCCTGGTGCCGTTTGACCCTAAACACACTTTACACTTTACCTTTGGGTTGCGCTTAGTGACAACAACTAGATATTATTATTATTAGCCATAAGGTGCAAGGAAGCCTGAGGCGTATACTGCACCAGCCAAAAAAAAAAAAATTTATTTACCCTGTAACCCAGACAGAGAGAGAGGAGAGAGAGAGAGAGGAAATCACCAAGAAAGAGAAAAATTATGATATCCAGCTCAGGACCCTGGGTGTGCCAAGCCCATACTCACCAGATGTGAGCCCCTGGGGTTAAATATGATGACCCTTGGGGAACAGTCTACATGGTTATTACCAACAAACTCCCTAGGGGGGGAGGTTGTGACTACCACACGAACCTTACAAGGTCAAATGACAACAACTTGGGAACAATCGATGGACAACATCTTGAATGCTATATTCAAGGAACCGGCGGTCCCAACTCTACAGAACAAAATCATCTCTGTCAAGAAAAGCAGAAAATACACAAATCATCGAGTCCCCCTTCACCATAGAAGAGCTCAGTACTGCTGCCGCCCGGATAAGAAGAGAAAATGTCCTGGCCTAGACATGATAGAACCCGAAATACTTAAAAAAAGTAATAGAAATAGACCACAATTTCTATTGACCCTGTTCAACAGTTGCTAGAAGTAGGGAAATTCCCAACAAAATGGAAAACGGCCAACATCAAAACATCATCAAGAGTCCAACTAAGAAATCAGAGTGCCCGAAATCCTACAGTCCCTCATC